>NW_005842013.1:529178-572228 GCF_000455745.1 Alligator sinensis | reverse complement strand
TGTGATCTTGTACAAGCACCTCTCTGGGGTCTTGTCACCCCATCATCCATTCCTGCCTGTGGCAGGGGGTCAGGCTAGATCAGGTCCCTCCTGACCCTAGCTACTATGATACTATGAATAATACCACAGCTCGTTGGAGAACCTCAAAGGGGACCACTGCCTGGCTCCCTACAGGATGCCCAACCTGGTGTGAGGGCACTGATACTCCCAACCCATCCAGGATTGGCCCTGTCTACCTACAAGACCTTCCTTCCCTTCACACCCATGATCTTCTGCAGTTGTGGGGTTTGTCTGAAGCAGAACGACACTGCCCAGCAGGAAGCACATTTCCCAATTGTAGGATGAAGCCTTTGGAAACTCCTTCCCACAGGTACCGGGAGGGTCGTGGGGCCTGTAAGCCCCACCTTGGTGCTCAGGACCAAATGTAAAATGCATTGCTGTGGATTCACTTCCCCTTTACATGCACATGCACCCAACTGCTTGTACAGCAAACAGAGCAGCAAATTAAACCATTTCTTCTCCGGAGGAAGGCGAGAGAGAGCTCATTTCTCTTCCAACGTGCTTGGGAGGTGCCTGGAGTAGAGCAGAGGGGCCTGTGCAGGTCCCAGCTTGCTGGAGTGGGGTCCCTTCATACCAGGCTCAGCTCCCGACTCAATGCCAGTGCTCCCCGCCACACCTCCTTCTCCCAGCCCGGCCCGACAGGACCGAATGAACGATGTCGGAGGCTGTCACAGCTGGAACTGCCGTGGCAACAAGTCAAGAGAGACTTGGGCTCATCGCTCTTCCTTCCATGCTGCAGAAGCTGCAGGGTAATGTGTTTGCAGATGGGCGCTTTGTGGGCCAGCCCCGCCGTCCTGGCTGCACCACCTGCCTGCAGCGCTGCATGACTGCCGTGAAGCAGGTCCATGCTCACTCACTCCTACCAAGCATGAGCCAGGTTCCACAAAGGAGGCAATGCAGTCACCATGTTATGGCCCTGACTGTGCCAGCAAGCTCTCCCAAGACATCCTGAGAGCAGCTTGGGGCATACACTCGGGACTTTTCCGGGCCGGGGACACTGCCTTGATTTTCCGGGATTTGGCACATACAGAGTGAGAACAAGCAGGCAGGCTTCTCCCTGATGCTCTCAGGCAGGGCACAGACTTGGTACAGTTGGAAGAGGAGGAAATACTTTAAAGGATCAGTACAAGGTAAGGATTAAAAAGCAGCGGTGCATAGGTTAGACATTCCCAAGGTGGGTATCAGTATCATTCAGCAGCCTCAGGCTTAGCTGAGTGGAAGGAAGTTCCCCTGGACCAGCGGGAGATGCACACCCATTTGGGAGAGATGCGTTGGCCTCAGCCCCACCAGGGCTGCACACGGCTGTCCTTGAAGGCTCAGCTGCGGGTATTGGCTGCCCACCTCATCACTGCCTTGAGCAAAGTGGTGGAGCCTGCCCCCAAAGTGCAAAGTCAGGTGGTCTCTTCAAGCTGTGGGATGAGGAAGGTGTTTGTCACAGAGGGGGCAGGGGGTAAGTATCCAGGGCTAGGGACAGAAACCAGTATAAGTGATTGGAAACTGGGCCAGTTCTGTAACATAACAGAAGTTCAGTGCACGTAAACTGCTTTCAAAATGGCTGAAACCAGTTTAAGATAGACCTGGATGGATGTAGTATCTGACTTAATCGATTTAAGTTAAATCAGTTTATGCAACTTGTCCCAGATCCCCTCCAAATTCAAGTTAACTCACTGTCCCCCAGCATCCCAGAATACTTTGCACCTCCCCTGCAAGCCCCACCTCTCAGGGTAGGCAGGCTAACCTTGGCCCAAGTAGTTTGGTCCAGCCCAGCAGGGAGCCATGCTCTAGCACCCCCCAGCTTCTGGCCCAAGCCACTGCAGGCATGTGGCTGCATTTCTAGAATCAGAAGTAAACGTCTGTTCACTTGTTTATGGGTTCAATCTACGCAGCTTAGACTAACCTGAAAAAGATTGAATTGATTCAGCCTTGGGCTTTTTGACTGTCTGTACGTAGCCCAGATGACCAAATCCTGGTGAAAATCAACAATTCACAATATTCAAACATCGACGATTGATCTTAGACTTCATTTTATGCGACAAAAGACCATTTTTCATTTTCACGGGGCTCCTTCTAAACTCGTAAAAATTAATATACTGCCAAGTAGGTACCTGCTGGAGATGTGATGCGATGCCCTGCAGGCAAGGTTTGGGCAAGTTTTGGTCATGCCTGATTGTCAATTCTTTTTGGAAAGAAATGATAACCAACGTTAGCATGATTTTGAACACAGCACCGATACCTTTGGCAAGATAGGTGTGTTCTTGGGTATGTCCCTAGGGATTTCAAACTGAATCCTTAGCAGATGGCAGCGTTACAGCAGGTTTATATTACTGCATTGGGAGAGTAGGATGTCTCCAAAGGTCAAAACCTGGTACAATGAGATGGTGCAGCTGGAAGCTGTGAAGAGAGTCCCAGTTAGCAGATGTAACTGCTTTGAAAATGTTAGTGTCATTTGGAAAGAATTCTTAGGTTATTTTGGCAATTAAAATACCACTCCTTGTAGCCTTCATTTCTTCTAACCCTCCTGCTTCCCTCCTCTTGTTTTCTTCTCCCCGCCCTTTATGACTTATTGTGAGAGACAGGTACATTGTTCATAGCTCATATGTAGTTAAATGCATATTTTTCTGATTTTTGTATTGCATTTTAAAACATCAATTACATTTTAATTGCCTGGCAGTGAAGGTGCATGCTCAGCACAACACGATAGCGTACACTGTAGAGATAGTCAGCTGCATAGTCCAAACCAGTCCTCGGCTGGATGGTCCATGACACGCTGGCTCCCAGGCATCTTTGCAAAGCAGCATTTCTGGTATCTCTTGGACTTCGTCCCATAGGTCCTTCATTGCAACATGGTACCTGATGCTAGTTGACAAGATACCAAAGAGGACTGGTAGCCATTTGGTGTGTCTCCCTTGAGGAAGGGTCTGAGTTCCTGTGACGTGTTGACATGACATGACTGTGTTTTTGACACACAGGCCATTGGCCTACACATTTCACAACAGGCATTGGTGGCTGCCATGGGTTGGTTCAGACTGCCCTCAGTCTTTTCAAAATCTCAGTCAGGCCATTGTCACCTGCGTGTTGCAGCAGCCTAGAGATTCGGAGAGGCGGTTCATTCATGAATCAGTAGAAAAGAGCTGGGACTGTTCCCATGAAGGAAGCCTGTTCCCTCCCTTGGACGTGTCTACCTCCAAGCATCATCTCCATCACAGCCCTCTGGGTAAAAGCTTGGTCAGTAGGCCAATGTGCCTAATGGCATCATAATATACTCTTTCTTCTAGGAGGGCTGGGTAGGCATCTGGCTGGGGTCATCTGACCCCAGCAATGTTTCCTGCCTAGGCAGGGGGTCGGACTCGATGATCTGTTAAGGTCCCTTCCCACCCTAACATCTATGAATCTACTTCTGTTGGAAGCCATTTTCTACATAGGTTGATGACTCCTATGAGGTCTGGTGCCTGCCTGGCCAACCGTCGGGACCTGCTTTTTTGTGAGCCACGATCCTCTGCAGCATTAGCCACGCCAGAAGTTTGCACACACCTCAGACTACCTTGTCTGCCCAGCTCAGCAGGCAGCATTTTGCTGGAAGGAAGCGGTTTGGGTATAGCTCTCACCCTTGCTTTCCACTGTGTCTTAGGCTTCTTGTTTTCTTGGCTGATAATGGGGATGATAATGCTACTCTGTGCTCTTCTTACCAAGATGCAGTCATGTTTCTGGTGAAATATAGCCAAGGCTGCAGCCTTCTTCTGCTTTCAGGCAGCTCAGCACCCACTGCTCTTCCTCCACGGAGAATGGCTGGATGGCGTCTTCCTCACTCCAAGGTGAAGCCTGTCTGTCCCAGCACCAGACCCTCTTCACCGACCCCTTTGATGGCTCATCTGTGATGCTACTTATGCTGCCATCTCCTTTAGGCATGTAACCGTGCCGTTCAGGCATACAGAGAGTGGTTTCTGTACTGCTCCAAGCATCTTTATGAGCACCGCACTTTATAGCTGCACCTTGTCATGACCACGCTGGATGCAGCTTCCTCCCAATGGCCCTTCATGACTGATGCTGAGGCTGTCTGGAGATGATTTGCTCTGTCTGGGCCACCAAAAGCTTCTCCAGAAGTCCTGCACTTTCTTCATCTGAGCCAGGCACACAAGTCTTGCAACTGCTGTCATGGATAGGCTGCTTTTGCCGTAGGAGTATGATGTGGTCTGCACACCATGTACTTAGCAATCAGCTCTTTCCAGTTTGAAAGTACATCGCCCTGACCCCCACCCCACACACCAGGATGGGATTGAAGGGAGACCACACAGCCCCCCTTGTACCAGGATTGGGCTCTGCGCCCTGATGTCACCCCTGCCCAGCCCCTTGCACCAGATCCAGCGTGCACGGCTCACCAGGCTCTGGAGATCTGGCAGCAAGGGAGGCTGGTGTCTCCGCTCTCCCCCTGCCAAATTTCCAGACTCGTGGAAAACCCCGTAGGCTGGATGACATGGTGCTGCAAGCCAGATCGGATCTGTGGGCTGGAGGCTGAGCGCCCCTGCCACGTCGTGTTTAAGCAGTGATATATGAACTGAAGCAGGCAGAAACAGTTGCAGGGACCAATTCTGGTCTCAGCTGCACCCGTCCATGGTAATTCAGGTGAAGGCAGCAATGATTTTTATTCAGGTCACTGAGATCTGAATAGCTCCCATAACCACCGAGAGGTCAGTTAGCAGACGACTGCCTGATGTGGAAAAGGGGTAATTTATAGCTTTGTCTTCATTGACTCTCTGTGGATTCTCCGCCAGGGCACGGCTGGTGGGAATGGACCTTTAAAAACCCGCTTGCTGACAAGCAAAGTTTTTTCCGGGCAGGAAAATATGAACAAGGGGAAAAAATGGTGGTTTTTTTCTGGGACTTGAGAGCAGTCCCTGCTCAGAAAATCATCTAAATGGCTCTTGGCATGTTTGTGGCTAGAGTCAGCAATTGTCTGACCTGTTTCTGGGCTCTCACCAATGAAAATGTAAAGCAACTGGAGCAGGGGGAAACAGAAGAGAAAAAAATGTCTCTGCTGTAGAAGTGGACATCTGAAAAGAAATCCATTAAAAAAAATCAAGCTGTTTTGGAAAGACCATCTAAATTTTTTCCTGGAAAGCCCACTGAAAACCAACAAAGCGCTGATGAAACTTCTGCAGCGACAAAGACGCCACAAGAAAGGGGTGGTTTGCATAAGGCTTTGCATGCAGGGACCTCAGCTTCGTGGCTGGGCTCTGACCTGTAAATGGAGACAGGAACCTGATGCACAAGGGAGCTGAGCCTGTCCCCAATCCTCTTATAAATCATAGCAATTTGGAAGTCCTCAGACTAAAGCTGTGTCTCCAGGTCTCCTATCGCTTCTCACAGCTCCAGCTGCAAGGACCCCACACCACCTCGATACCATCAACCATGTCTCCTGCGAGGCCCCACCTCACCTGCTGCGTCCTCAGTGTTTCGTGAAAGATTGTTTTAATTTATTTTATTGTTGCAAATTATTGAGCTAAGACGCACGAGGTTCTGAGACGTTATCTTGTTTTCCACGTGTGCGATACACAACAACACCCATTTGTACCAACAGCAGTCTTGTCATCATTGCTTTGCAATTCGGGCATTATGCCTTGTTTCCAGGCTCCAGCGGATGTCTTCAGACCTCGAAACTTCAGGGTTTTCTCTGACATGCCAAGGAGGTTTGTTCCAGACTCTGGAAGCTTTAACGGCCACATGTAATGAAGCCAAATGGGGCTTGGCTCAGACCACGTTGTGAACAATGATGGGGACCCTTGTTATTCAGCACTGGAAAGTACTTATCATTTTTTGCATCCTCTGAGCTGCTGTTATGTGCATCTGCCTTGGAGTGCGGAGGCAGCAGCGGTGGAGGATTTGCTTGGTCCCATGCCACTGCGCTTGAGAGTAAAAGCCAAAAGAGAGAATGGAAGAGCTGTCCTGTCTGTCCTGGCAGTGCAGCCTGGGGCTGAGTCCACTCCACCACCCACAGCAGCTTTCCTATGAGTGAGAGGGAGCCATGAGCACAGAAAAGGCTGATCAGCACTGCAGATCAGCTGCCAAAAGGCCTGTCTACTTTTGATTTCTAACCAGCCCTTAGCTAAGAGTGTGCGAGGTCTGTCTTTTGCCACATCATTTGTCTTTGTTATCATAGGCCGTGTGTAGACGAAACGAGGGGCATGTGTGCACAACACTGTAAAGCGGGTTAAATGTTTTTGCACTGCTTTAATGGTGTTGGTGTTTTGCATGTATCATTGGGGTATTGCGCAGTAATTCCAGCTGCTGTAGCAAATTCGGTGGTGTAACGCACCATCAATGACTTTCATAGATTCATAGATGCTAGGGTCAGAAGGGACCTCAACAGATCATCAAGTCTGACCCCCTGCTTGGGCAGCAAAGAGCGCTGGGCTCAGATGAGCCCAGCCAGGTGCCGATCCAGCCTTCTCTTAAAGACCCCCAAGGTAGGAGAGAGCACCACCTCCCTTGGGAGCCCATTCCAAATTTTGGCCACCCTTACTGTGAAGAAGTTTTTCCTGATGTGTAGCCTAAAAAACTTCTTCATGCTAAGGGTGGCTAAAATTTGGAATGGGCTTCCAAGGGAGGTATGCCACACGTACTCCACACCTGACCTACGCCACACCTACACTAGAGACCTTGGGGTGCAGCAAACTAAAACTTTGAGGAGTTTTCGTTTGCTGCCCTACAGCCGTGGAGTGGAGCACCGGGCTCCGTGCAGCTCAGGGGCTCTGCAGGAAGCCCATGCAGGCAGCCTGGCAGCAGCCCGGGAAGGCAGGCTCCACCCAAGAAAAGTGGCAAGTCTAAACTTTTTTTTTTTTTTTTTCCTGGAGCCTGCCTACCTGCCTGAGCTGTGTGGGGGCTCGGTGCTTCTCTCCATGGCTCTGGTGCCTGGTGCCCCCTGGGACTGCCCGAGCTGGGTGCCTGTGGGTGGGTGCTGCCTGGGGCAGTGGGCCACCACTACTGCAAAGGGAAGCACCAGTCCCCCCACAGCCCAGGGACCGCTCCATCCACCACCAGCTCACCCTCCCCTCCCCACTGCCGGAGAGGCAAGTAAGTGCATGAGTGTGTGCATGATGCAGGGGTTTACCGTGGCTTTTTTAACAGTGTTGCTACACCAGCAAAAGCCCTAATAAGGACAGCTGTGCCATGTAGAAGGGTTTTGGCTAATTTTGCTCCGGGACCCAGAATACTCTAAACCAGGGGTTCGCAACTTTTTTTTTTTCTGAAGCCCCCCCGCCCAACAGAGCCACTGCCACTCCCTGCATGGGAGAGGACCACCCGGCTCCCCAGCCATGCCTGCAGGGTCCCGGATGCAGCGGATGGGGCTTGGTGGCCCTACTCACTGGAGAAGCAGTGTGGAGCCTTGCCCACCTGCCCACCCACCTGTCTGCAGCACCGCCTGCAAGATGGAGGCCGTGAGGCCGGGCACGGCGGGCCTGCCCACCCCCCTACCCTTTCCTTAGGACTTGCCTCAGCTCCAGAGGGCCAAGGCGGCTCCTCCTTGTGCTGTCCGGAGGCCATCCCTATCTTTAAGACAATGGCGATGATGAGGCTCCTGTTCCCTGGGCACTACAGGTCACCAGCTCTGGAAACAGAGGAACAGGAAAACCTTGTGCACCTCTTTGCTGTTCCTGCACAACCTATCACTGGATGAAGAGCTAAATGTGCGCATTGGAAAGGCAGCTACCATTTTCATTAAGCTCTCCAAATGAGTCCAGAACAATACAAAACTCACAATGGAAACTAAACCGCTTGTGTACGAAGCCTGCATCCTCAGTGTCCTTATGTAGAGCAGTGAGACCTGGTCAACATACGCATATCAAAAAAAGAAGCTGAACAGTTTCCACCCACACTGTTCATGATGCATCCTTGACATCAAATGGCGAGACAGAATCACCAACACAGAGGTCATTGCCAAAGCCAACCTGCCAACCATCACTGCACTATTCAAACAGCAGCACCTACCCTAGCTTGACCATCTTCACAGGAGGAAGAGGGGCACATCCTGAAGCACATCCTTGTTGGCTCAGACACTCCTTACGTCCCTTGCCGATGCATCTACTTCATCATTGCTCTAATAAACGCCACTGTGCCTCTTTATCCCAGGAGTTTTGGGCTACAGTTTTTGATAAAGTTTCCTGCCACGCACTTATATTTATCTTAATGACTTGGGAGGTGTTTTGTCCTGTCACGGCCCACCTTCAACTCTGGATTTGGAACTTAGTGAATCTCTTTCCAGAGTATGATTCTGGGGCTCCACCTTCACCTTACACCCCAGCTTTACACCACTTTGTCCACCTTCTCCTTACACCCCAGCTTTACACCACCTTGATGTTAAATATCTTGTTCAGTAAATTACTCATCAGAGCCATCACAATCGTGACTCTAGCTTCAATGTCCAGTTGCTCTATGCTTTATGCCCATCCTAGTCTTGTCCAATTCTTCCAACCCAAATGTCTGCCGCGCTTCGTTGTACTGTCTCCCTTGGTGTGTGAATTTATCAGCTTTACTACCATTGCATCTAAGCCGTATCTAAAGTGCACATTGCCTTATCTGCATTGCACCTTCCCACAAAATCTTCGAGTACCTCAAACTACAACCTACTTCCTAAACTATCAGGTGCAACTGGGCCACACTGTTGAACCAAGTGCTTCTGCCAATACAAAGTACTTAGTGCTGAGACTTGAAGGGCTAGTGCAGGCATGAGTTAATCCTTATCTTGTTTCCTGACTGCCACTCAACACTTCCTTAATCTTAGGTTTAAGGTGTCCTTCCTGTCGGTCTCCTGACAACAGACTGGAGGGAGCAAATTCCTGTTCTTTTCCTGGCTCTGAACATCCCCTCCTGTCCCTGAATGCTCTCAGCAGATCCTTAGATCCATGGGGAGGTTTCTGTGCTGCTTCACTTGGGGCCCTATACCAGTCTCTGCACTCCTCCTCAGCCACTGGTCCACCAAGCTTCCTGTATCTCCATCTCTCTCTCTCCCCCCAAGTTCCCTTCTAACTGGCAAGCCCACCCATGCACAGGTTAGCTATTTCTGAAAAAGCGGGCCCTTTCTGGTGTCACTCCGCATTGTTCTACTTTTTGTTCTCATTCCCCTTGCAATCCTGTATGGTCATAGTGTAGGTATTACACTTCAAAGATGTCTATAAAAAGGATATGAAGGCTTTGGGAATTGACCCCAGCCTTTCGGAGGCCTTAGCGGGAGACGGGACAAAGTGGCGCTCCCTTCTCAATCATGGAGTCCCACATCATGGCAAGAAATGGTCACTCGAATTACAACAGAAACATGACCAAAGGAAACAGCCTGTCGGTACAGTAGCCCCTAACACCATGTACACTTCTGACCAATGTGGCAGGACCTGTAAGTCTAACATCGGTCTCTACAACCACAAGAGAAAATGCACCACCAGTCAGTAGAATAGCTGCAATATCCACCGTCACTTGGTGACAAATGGATGCCATAAACATATGCTACGTTGTTCTCTCTCTCCGGTCACAAAAGGTAGCTGCCAGTCCAGCAGCGTGCCCAAACCATCCAACTAGAAAAAAACATGTTCCAGCCCTTCCTTCAATGCAAGGTTTAGATACTGCATGAAATTTATGAGAATGCACTTTCTTTGATTCTGCATTTAAATGACATGACTTAGCTTGGCCTGTGAGTGGCTTGCTTCCCAGAGGATCCTGTCCACCAGTTCCCTGAGTCTGTGGAAGTCTGCTTTTCTGCAATCCAGGGGCTTTATTTCACTGCTCACCTTCCTTCCTCTTGGGATCTTAACCTGTATCATTTTGTGGTCACTGTCACCCAAGTTAACTTCTACCTCCTCCTTCTCAATCCATCCCTCCCTGTATGTGAGCAGCAAGTCAAGAAGAGCTTCCACCCTATTTGTCTTCTCTACCATCTGTATCAAAAAATTATCCCCAACGCTCTCCAGGAATTTGCTGGACTGCTTGTGCACAGCTGTGGTTTCCTCCCAGCTGTTTCCCTGATAATTCAAGTCCCCCATGAAAACCAGGTCCTGCAATTGGGAAGCTTTCATCAGTGGTTTAAAGGTTTAAAGAAGGCTTCATCCACCTCTCCCTCTTGGTTTGGTGGCCTATAGCAGATGCCCACCATGACATGCCCCCTGCTGCTAACCCCTCGGTCCTGTGCCCAGGGACTTTCAACAGGTCTGTCTTCCACTTCCTCTCAGAGCACGCACATCTCCTGTATATGCAGGGCAATACCTCCTCCTTTTTCCCCTGCCTGCCTATCCTGCCTGAACAAAGTATACCTATCCAGAACAGTACTCTAATTTTGTGAACTATCCTACCACATCCCCATAATTCCAGTTACAACATAATTCCTCGACTGCACTAGGACCTCCAATTTCTCCAGTTTATTCCTCATGCTTCTTGCATTAGTATAGAAACATTTCCGGTATCTCAGCAATTCTTCTATCTTCTCCCTGAGAACATTGCTGAGGCTTCTGCTATTGTTCTGCTATTCACACTCGAGGCTGTAAAATGTAGAATGGGGTTAATACTACTACCATATTTCATGCAGGTGTGGTGTATAACTACCTAAAGGCGAGATCCCGTTAGGCTAAGGAAGGCCACAAAAGTACTGAACATATTGCGAGAAAAAAGGCTGAAACCTGTTTGTTCCACGTGTGGAACCAATTCACGGTCTGTAGCGTTTGCTAATACATAACTAAGGGGCATGTGTTTAATCTTGTTCCCGGAGAGAACACCTCAACTTCCATGAGTTAAAAAAATAGTGCACCTTTCTAAGTCAAGCTTGCCCGCCTGTGCGGTCTTGCTTCTCCATGCTGAAAGCACATGGCTTTCTGGGCGAAGAGGACAATTTTTTGTCAACTAGCAAAAAGTCCAAACATTAAGCAGCACTAATTTGATTTGCAGTGGGCATGTCTACATGTGCAATGAATGCTAAGCAATAAACTCTGGTGCAGTTTTGCCGGAGTTTATTGTTCCTGGGTATGCTGTCTGAACGTGTGCCTGGGACTACACCGCATGCAGCCAGGTCAGAGCAGCCCTGGCTGGTAGGGTGTATGGAGGGGGGTCAGCCTGCCAGTCTGGGGTGGCTCCAACCCAGCTCAATATGTTGTAGAAGGGCGGGCTGGGTCATGACGGTGCTTCAGCAGCCCCAGCAGGGAAGTACCCTTGTGCCCCAGCCAGCCCCGTCAGCATCTACATGTGCATTGCTGAGGAGTAAAAAAACTCTGCAGCAGGATAGTACTTGTATTTACAAGATAGTATTGTACTTACAAGAACTATCCTGCTGCAAAGTTTATTAGTTTACCCCAGGCTAATATTAGTTTACTCCAGCTTAATAGCCCTGCACATGTAGATGCAGAGACATTTAGGGCAGAGCTACAGTGCAGCAAGTATCTCAAGCGGATGCGCCCAATAAGAATCAAAGTTTTTAGAAGAATGGCTGTTCTCGGGGAGATACCACTTTTGAAGAGCTGGGGGAGAGGTGTGAAGAGGCCCCTGTGGCAGGGCACCCTGTTGTGAATGGGCTGGTAGGCACTCTGGTTCAGGGAGCATTGCATAGCCCTGGGCAACCTCCTTCCCTGCCCCTACATCTCTAAGTCCCTGGCAGGAAACCTGCTTTCTGTATTGAGGTACAACTCCATTAATGGATCCAACCACTCAAAATATGCACATTCAAATGGAAAGTTTCCTTCTACACTGATGCCTTCAACACTTCCATCCCCTGGAGGCTTTTATCGAGGGGCAGCTCCAGACTGCATCCATGCCCATGCCCATGCCCATGCTGCAGACTTGCTGTGTGGCCATGCATGACTTTCAATCATAGCTTTCACCGATGCTGAGCGTGAATTTTCCTCCATTTGTGCGTCCTGGTTTTCAGACACTTGAGCAGAGCGTGAGTCACAAGACAGATGCTCAGCCCCTCCTGGCAAATCAGGCTCTGTACAGTTGAAGGCACTTGAATGTCACTAGTCACTCCTGAAACTCCTGTCCAGGACTTTCAATAGCTATTTTTCCTAAGGGAAACCTTGAGGCACTCACTCCTTTGTTAAGAGCTTTGCTCTTTTAAGAGCATGACCGAGTATCACGGCTTTCCCAGCTGAACGAGACTTCCCTTACGAATTTCTGCACGCAGGGAGTCATGCCACGGGAAGGAGTCCCCATCAGGTTTTGGAAAGCTCGTGGCTTTACCAAAATTAAAAGCACTAGAAATATTTGTGCAGAGCCTTTTTAAATTTAATGAATACCTTTGGTGCTTGGCCTTCCAAACCCAGCAGTGCAGGACTGGGCATTAAAGGCATGGAGAGAAAAAGGGACCTGTCCTCATCATTCAGGGCTGAAGAATGTGGAGATGCACAGAAGGTGGAAAAGAGATTGACTTTTGCATCTCTGTTTAGGTTTTAAAACTTCTCCAGCTGGAGGCCATGCAAGGAAACAAGAACAAGCTCTCCCTCCCTGGGACGTGGGCAGCTCTGCTTCACACACCTGCTTGAAGCTGCCATTGTGACACCCGCTCGCTCCAGGCCAGGGCAGCACCAACTGGAGGGATGGGACCTCCCTTTATGATGTGTCCCTTAGCAACGATGGTATCCTGGAGACTCCTCTGCACCTTCCTGCTCCCACTTCACTACCTCTCCAATGAGCTTGGCAGCTGTTGCCCTGCAGAGCTATTTGCAGAGCTGTTAGCCCTGAAGACTGGAAGCCAGATTTCGAAGCCAGGAGATGGGCTGGAAAGCCACCAGGCAGAATTCCCTCCAGATCAAAATGATGGAAGAAATGAAGAAAGGGGTCCTTGAAACCCCCCTGGCATTTTTCCCTACGCTGCGGAGTCTTTCTGTGCATGGTGAGGTCCTGCAGAGTCCGGTCGCAGGCATCGCACTGCCTAGGAGGTTAAATATAGCAACAGGCGTGTGAGCCCTTTGGCATGCCCTGCATAGAGGATGGGTCCCAAGAGATCCCACCACCTTAGAGTCGTACAGCCATAGAAAATGAGGGTTGGAAGGGACTTCAGGAGGTCACATCTAGTCCAACCCCCTGCTCAAAGCAGGACCAGTCCCAATTATATTATCCCAGACAAGGCTTTGTCTACCCAGGTCTTAAAACCCTCCGAAGATGGAGAGTCCACAACCTCTCTGGGGAGCCTGTTCCAACATTTTACTACCCTTCTCCTGAGAGAGTTTTCCCTAATTTCTAACCTCAACTTCCCTTGCTGCAGCTTGAGCCCATTGCTCCTTGTCCTGTCATCTGCCCCCACTGAGAACAGCCCAACTCCGTCCTCTTTTGATCCCCCTGCAGGGAGTGACGGGCTGCTATCAAATTCCCCCTGAGTCTTCTCTTCTCCAGATTAAATAAGCCCAGTTCCCTCAGCCTCTCCTCATAAATCATATCCCCCAGCCCTCAATCATTTTTGTTGCTCTCCATTGGACTCCCTCTTATTTGTCCACATCGTGTCTGCAGTGGGGGATCCAAAACTGGGCACAGGACTCCAGATGTGGCCTCACCACTGCTGAATAGAGGGGAAGAATCACTGCCCTCAATCTGCCGGCAATGCTTCTACTAATTCAGTCCAGTATGATGTTAGCCTTCTTTACAACAAGGACACACTGCTGGCTCATATTCAGCTTATTGTCCCCTGTCCCCCCCAGGTCCTTTTCTGCAGAACTGCTGCCCAGCCAGTCAGCCCCAGCCTGCACCGGTGCATGGGATTGCTCCCTCCTAAGTGCAGGACTTTGCACTTGTTCTTGTTGAACCTCATGAGATTCCTTTTGGCCCAACCCTCCAATTTGTCTAGGTCACTCTGAATCCTAGCCCTACCCCGCAGAGTTTCTACTACTCCCCCTAGTTTGTCATCCACAAACTTGCTGAGGGTGCACTGCATCCCATCTTCCAGGTCGTTGATGAAGATATTGTACAAAACCGGCCCCGGGACTGACCTCTGGGCATCCACTTGAGGCCAGCTGCCAACTAGACATCGAGCCATTGACTACTACCCTCTGAGCCCGATGATCCAGCCAATTTTCTATCCACCTTACAGTCCATTCATTCACCTCCTACTTCCTTCCTTAGCTTGCTGGCAAGAATGCTGTGGGAGACCATATCAAAAGCCTTGCTAAAGTCAAGGTATGTATCTCATCCACTGCTCTTCCCACATCCACAAAGGCAGTCATCTCCTCATCAAAGGCAATCAGGTTGGTCAGGCATGACTTGCCCTTGGTGAATCCATGTGGATGAATCACCTTTTCCTAATCACCTTCTTCTCCTCCAAGTGCTTAGACATAGATTCCTTGGGGATCTGCTCCATGATTTTTCCAAGGGATGAGATGAGGCTGATCAGTCTGTAGTTCCCTGGGTTGTCCTTTTTCCCTTTCTTAAATACGGGCACTATATTTGCCCTTTTCCAATCATCTGAGACCTCTCCCAATTGCCATGAGTTTTCAAAGATGGTGGCCAGTGGCTCTGCAGTCACATCAGTGAACTCCCTCAGCACCCTCGGGTGCATATACCAGCCCCACAGACTTATATATGTCCAGCTTGTCTAAATAGTCCCTACCTGCTCTTTCACCACAGTTGGCTGCTCACCTCCTCCCCAAACCGTGCTACCCGGTGCAGTAGTCTGGGAGCTGACCTTGCCTTGTGAAGACAGAGGTGAAAAAGGCATTAAGTACTTCAACCTTTTCTACATCCTCTGCCACTAGGTTGCCTCCCCCATTCAAGAAGGGACCCACGTTTCCCCTGACCTTCCTCTTGTTGCTGACATACTTGTAGAAACCCTTCTTGTTACCCTTCACATCCCTTGCTAGCTGCAACCCCAACTGCACATTGACCTTCCTGATTTCATCCCTGCATGCCCGAGCGATGCTCTTATACACCTCCCTAACTATTTGTCCAAGTTTCCACTTCTTATAAGCTTCCTTTTTGTGATTTAGTTTACTGAAGAGTTCCTGCTAAGCCAAGCTGTTCTTCTGCCATACTTGCTAGTCTTCCTGCTCATCAGGACGGCTTGTTCCCAAGCCCTTGGTAAGGTTTTCCTTAAAATAACAACCAGCACTCCTGCAGTCCTTTCCCCCCCAGTCTGGCCACCCAGGGGATCCTGCCCAACAATTCCCCGAGGGAATCGAAGTTGGCTTTTCTGAAGTCCAGAGTCCTTACTCTGCTGCTCGCCATCCTTCCTTTCCTCAGGATCCTGAACTCAGTCATCTCGAGGTCACTGCTGCCCAAGTTGCCATCCACTACTACACTCCCCACCAACTCTTAAGTCAGGAGTTGTGACTTAAGGCCGAGATGTTGTAGCTAGGACTCCTGCTAGCTAAATCTAGCTCCTGAATCCTCCATCAACCTCCTGTGTGGCCCTTGGACAGAAGTCCCTTGATAGCTGGGCTTTGCTTTCCTTGTTCATAGCATGGGAGGAAATGCTTGTCTCCAGGTGGAGATTTGCCCAGTTTAACTCCTCCTCTTTTGGTGCATGTGTCAGAAATGTCTCAGCTAAAATATTGACTAGAAGCAGGTTGGATGGATTTATATGTGCCCAAATATGGATTAAATATACATGATGGGTTGTGCTGGAGCCCTCTCTGCCGTTGGGAATGGCAGGGCATTCAGTAGCTCAGCCCTCTACCGAGCCTTTTAGTGGATGTTCAACTGGGGAGTTTTCTTAGTGACTGGGTAGCATTTTACAACTTTATCTTGGAAAGAAGGGAGTTGTGTTGGGTTGGTTTCCTCCATGAAAGCATAGGCTTCCTGCGGTCCATTGCTGGGCTACAATGACGTTGCCAGAAACAGCAGTCCCAAGTGCTGTTTGCATGAAAATCTGTAGCTGGGTGGGGTCCGAAATTCTGTTTCTCTTATTTTCTTTACTTACTTTATTTTTTTTTTTTGCCTACAAATTGGTGAACTGGGTTGTGAACTGCAGACACACGGCTCCTGGTAACATGCCCAGCCTTTGTCCTCACACATTTCCTGAGGATTTTAAAAGCAATTGGGAGCAAAATCAGGCTGTAAATGAAAACACAGTTGAAACATCTACTAGGAATCAACTTTCATTGCTCCCTAAGATGTATTTATCCTATGTGTGGTGCTGTACCTAGGCTCCTGGAGGCCCTGGGCAAACTTTTAGTAGCAGGCGCTCCTTCTCCAGAGATTATGATAATAATAATTGGAGTTGTTGCAAAAGTCTTTATCACAGCTGTCCTTAAATGTCCTTAAATAGTTCATTCTCAATTGATAACATTGCCAGTCCCGTATATATGCAGTATTCAGACTTTTTTTGTTTTTTGCAATAGTAATTTTTGGTTTTTGGTTTTTTTCATTTTCGAGCCCCCTTTCTGTCCAGGCCCTGGACAGCCACCCAATTCGCCCATGCCTGTGTCAAGTGATTATATGTGGGTCTTGTAACGACCCTGGTCAAAAATCAGGGGACTGTCTTCCTCCTGAATGCAGTGCATTAATTAATCTGTGTTTTGTCGTCAAGAATGTGACATGTCTTTCACTTGCATTTTAGAAATCAGAAATGTTTGGGTCGGAGTATCTAATTTTGTTTCCCGGAACCTCTCCATGGACAAGGTGGGGGCGCTCTGCTACTTCCTTTTGTATCCATATGTACCCGACTGGGTTCATTTAGTCTGTTTTTAAATGAGAAATGATCTTACTTAAAAGAAAAAAAAGTAGTCTTCTCCAAGACAGCAAATACCTCCACTCCCATCAGGCTGGTACCAGCCAATCAGGTTGATCAGAGATTCGGGCAAAATCTAGCATAAGTCCTGCTCTTTCATTTCCCTCTTTTAATGATCTGGTCTAACAAAGTAACTCATGTTTTATTAAATCCTCGCTCATCTAAGCAGTCTGTACTCGTGGCAGTGGCCTCCAACTATAGCCCAGGGCACTCCTCCTGTAGTTGAGGAGGAGGGCTCATCTAGATCAGGCTTAGCAATGACAAGCCCTTTGGTTGTAAACTCTTTGGGACTCCTCTGTGTTAGGCCCATTGGCCCCCATGTCACTACATCTGGTTTAAAACTGTGTAAGCAAGAGAGAGAAGAAAACTATGAAACATTCCATAATGCCACAGAGCTTTAAAGCGGATCCAAACTGCTTCTTCTGCACAGGAAAACACACAAGTGTGACGAGATCATGCCAGCACCACCGGCACAATGCTTTGATGCAACCTGGGACATGACAAATCAGCTCCAATTTTTCCCACCCTCAATATTTATTGTTTCTTTTTTTCAGGGTGCCAATGTCCCTGGACTGGGAATATTCTCATTAGCTCGAACAAAGCTAGATCTGGGTGGCAACAGATTTATTGCAATACAAAGACCTGTGTTTCTCTTGTCTGAGAAACTTTCCCGGGCCTATGGACTGAAACAATCAAAACCATACACTCCTGGTAAGATGACTGATTAAAGCCTCTGCCTTTTTTTTAGACTGCATTTATACCCTGTTTTCATCGTAATTCATCTTGTTATAAATATGTAAGAACAACAGGGCTCGATACAACAGAGAATTCATTCCAGTTGTTTCAACAACAGCTTAGACTCTATCCAGAAAACACCGAGAACGTATGTCTTTAAAGCTAGTGTTGCATATATTTAAAAAAGGAGGTCTAAAGTTAGACCAACTCTGTTTGAAATGTTCCTTTCACTTCTGCTCCCTGAGATCGTGCACGCCTGTTATTATCATGATGCTGAATTTGCATGTTTTAATCAGCCAGCCCATTCCCAGGTGGAGCCAGTTCCTGCCAGCCTCAGGAGCCTGCTGAAGGCAGAAGTGGCGAGAGGCCCAATCTTTTTTTCTGCAGAGGCACAGATTAATGGCCCCATGGGTGCAAGAGAGGTAGGCAGACTCCACAGAAAAAAAAGCAGATCGGGTCCTTTGCTGCTTCTGCCTTCAGCAGGCACCTGAGGCCACCAGGCCAATAACATATATACAGCGACAGAAAAATAAAACCCACTATTTCAATTAAAAACTCACTGTTTCAATTTAAGGGGCATAGAATTCAGTGTGAAGGACTCGACCCCGTCATGTGTACAAGCGCCCTAACTACATGTTGGTAAATGGTGTAATTCGGTCAGTGCAACGCCCGAGTTGTGGGTGCACTTGGTGTGGTGCAAAGATCTCTCCTCCTGGTAGAGCTTTATAGGTATGACCTGCTCTTATTCATTGATGGTGGTGTATTGGGCACCTGTACATCAATCTGGTTGTCGTCCATGCTGGGGATTATACGGATTCATCTGGTTTGGATCAAATGAAAAAACAGATTGCCCTCCTAATGGAAACAGGGGATCTTATAGAAGAACTCCATGCAGCCCAGGCGTGATTCTCTTCCCCATTTTACTGGGCTTGTGCGTGTGAAAGAGTCCATAGTTACACTGGCAGAAAAACAGTGGAGAAGTTCGACACTGCATCTCTTAAATGAGTTGCAAACTTCAAATTCTGACTGCTTGGTGTTAACAGTGGCCCCCTTTCACTGTATCAGAGAGGTCTCCACACCCATAGTCTACCTCCATGTTCACCTGAAACTCCAGTCCTCATCCAATGGATGTGGCCTGCTTTTCCTCCTCCCCTGACATCCATCACTATTTGTTAGGCAGCTTCAGGTTGTTTCTACACAGCTCTGAGATCCTTCTTAATGAAGGTGTTAAACAGATCAGATACCGCAATGGCTGATTAAATGGGTGGGTTGACATCCCAGGGCGTTGTGAGGCTTTATTCAGTTTTGTTTGCATGCTCCCAGCTTCTCCCCCAAAGATGCCCCAAGAGTGCAAAATGGGATTAACTTATTCACAGCCATCTCTATGATGAAGTAGCGTCTGTGTGCCTTTTTGCTGCTCTCGTCCGTTAACTATACACATCTCATTATGTCCTCTGGATACTGATTCCTAGATGCATATCCAGTTGTTCCTCTGAATATAACGACTCTATCTTTGGAGACTGCCTTGAAAAAGAAGGTAATAGAAGATTGCATAAGGGAGACTGTCCTCTATTTCTATCGCCTGATGATTCATGGACAGCCAGTGACATTCCCACTCAGGGGGATTGGTGTTCTGGGTATCCAGAACAAAATAGTGACCATGACCTTTTGCAGAGAGTTCCTGCAAGCCACGGATGGGAGTAGGAACCTGGCCAGCGTGCTTCGGAAGGTAAGTCGGTCATTGTCCTGGAGAGTGTTAGTGTGGCCAGTTCAGCTAGTTTCTTCTGACTACCGGAGCTGCCCAGGGGTGCATCCAGGGGTGCAAGAGCTGTACTTGCATCCTCCATGGCTGTGCAGCACCTGCACAGTGAGCTCTGTGAACTCACCCGCTCATCAGGTGGTTCCTGCCAGAGCCTCTTCCCCCTTGAAGGTCCACTTCAGTTATGAGGCTGCCAGAGCAGTGCCCACCAGTACGGGCTGCAAGGCGGGTGGTGATCTACCTGGGGTGCACAGCTAGTCTTCTATGAAGGTCTTGTTGCTTTGTCCTCCCATTATTCTTATTACATGCAGTGCAGGAGAAGAGAAGATTGAGGGGGGATTTAATAGCAGCCTTCAGCTCCCTGCAGGGGGTTGCAAAGAGGATGGAGCTGGGTTGTTTTCAGCGGTGGCAGATGAGAGAACAAGGAGCAATGGGCTCAGTTTGCAGCAAGGGAAGTTTAGGTCAGAAATTAGGAAAAGCTTTCTCTTGAGGTTAGTAAAGCACTGTAACAGGTTATGCAGAGAGGCTGTGCAAACTCCATCCTTAGAGTGTATTAGGGCCTGGGTACACAGAGCCTTGGCTTGGATGATCTAGTTGGGGATGGTCCTTCTTTGATTGGACTAGATGACCTCCTGAGGTCTCTTCCAACCCCAATTTTCCATTATTCTATGATTGCATTAGATCCTAGAGGTCTCTTCTAAGTTCAGAGCCACATCCATAAGTTCAGGGGGTACTTTGCGTTGGTCTTTCATCAGTCCAATGGGACCACCCTGCCTAGCAAGATGTGGGAAGGCCAGGGTGAGTGCATATTTATACCCAGCATCTGTGTTGATCTAGTAGCAGGAGGTTGTTGTAGAAGTAGGAAGGTTTGCCTTGCATGCTTCCTGCCTGCTAACTTCTGCAGAATCATCTATATTGTGTCAGGTGCCTTTGCTGAGGACTGTGGCAGAAGACTCAATAACTTTCCAACAAGCCACTTCACCCGTTTCAAGAGGGTCGGGTTCAAGGACACCCCCCATTTCTTCCCATGTGGCCAGACCTCGGAAGTTGCCAAGGTAAGTACGTTTGCTTCCTTTCCAGTTTGTGGACTACTTGTTCAGCTCAGCTTGCACTTTGCAAAAGAGGCTTAGCATGAGGGTCTAACCCTTACAGGCAGAACTACTAAGGGAGCCCAGCTCCAAATGCGTGGGAGTGTTAAGCTGAGCACTGAGAGAAGGGATGCAATATAATCAAGCGTGGGGTGTCTGCAGAGTACGTGATGCCTGAGGGCAAAAGAAGGCATGGATGCCCCATATCCCAAGCTCATGCAGTTCAAGCCTTCAATATTGAGCTTCATCTGATGGTCTTGAAACTGCTACCCGGATCTGCTCAGCGCGTGTAAGTGTGTCAAGATTCGGCTCTGAGTAAGAACATTTCAGGATGTTGCCTGTCGACAGTGTTCCTCAAGAGTATGCATTTACAGGCAATAATATGTGATAAATTAACCCCAGACTCCTGCAATGCAAACCTGCAGTGTTGAGCTTTGGCACCTTACAGCGTAAACTGTCCTAGACAGCGCTAAGCGACTCGCAGTATTTCGGTAGATTCAATTCTTTCTGCCTTGCACCTCGGGAAGGAAGCTCCCATCCAGACTGGCCTTTTTTTATAGCAATTCTTGTACTTGCCTATTCCTTCAGAATAGTTTATGAGCACCTTTTGAAAGCCACCTCTTTCCAGATGTGGTAGCCTCATCAGTCTGATGTCATGCAGAAGGTACAGCAGGTTGGCACCTTGGAGACTAACTGGCTCAGAAAGGCAGGAGCCGTTGTGGGTCTGATCAAGTAGATTGTTCCCTGTGAAAGCTCATGTCTCTCTGAACCGGTTAGCCTAAAAGGTGCTCCCTGCACAACCCTACATATAGCTCTACAGTTCGGGTGTGACCCAACTATTAGTGCAGCCTGCAGCAGGAACATGGTGATGTCTAATCAGATGCTGCTTTACAAGATAAACTCAAAACTTTTGCTTGCTTCCAGCCTTGGGTATAAGGAAGCTGATAAGCCAGCAGGCCTGGAAACCATCCAAGCAGAGAATGAAATGGCCAACAAAGAAAAACAGCTAACTCCAAGAGGGGAAGATCATTATCATAATGCAGACAAGAAAGGTAGGCTGAATAACGATAGCTGGATACGGATACCGATGACTTTTCTTCTTGTTAGATGGTCGGAGCCAGATCTTAGGTGTAGTGTAGCACAGCGCCTATTGTAGCATTGGAAGTAGCCACAGTACTGCAAATAAAGCATGGCATCAATCGGGGAAAGGCATCACTCAGGAAGCTGGCAGTTGAAATTCAGTCAGATATAGCTAAAGTGCTCTTTCCACTCAGCCCTGTTACCCAGCCTGTATTGTGCGAAAGGAGAGGGGTGAGTGTCAGGCAGATCCCTCGCTTGCTTTTCTTTGATGGGGAAATGTCATCCTGAGCCAACTGTCTGCAGGCTACAAACATTTTTAAATTGACACCTTAACTCATAGTATTGACACGATAACTTCCCGGTGTAGTCGCAGCTCCAAGAGGTGCCGTCTATGTTCTGGTGTCCCGATGGCCTGGGGATCAAATCAGACCAGCCCATCAATGTACAGGTGGAAATGTGCAGCCCAATTAGAAGAAATGCAAAGACCAACTGGCTGATTTTTCGGTGACAAGGATGAATTGCAAGAGGATCACTGGGGAGGTCTTGGAGAGGTGCAGCTCTCCTTGAGTTCGGTGGGAAGCCCATGTGCTCGGCAGTGCTAAAGATCACTCCTATTCATATCGATTTACTTTCTTGCAGCTCCTAAGTCCTTGCTTATAGCCCTCACAGGAAGGTTGTGCTTATTTTTCTGCCCTGATCATTTTTTGCAAAGGAAAATATAATGGCCTGGATCCTAGGGCTACCCAATTTAGACCAGCTGAGGATCAAGAATTGATTTCTGATAGTTGACTCTAGGTGGTGGTCTGCAGACTCCCAGAGGAACTGGCTGTCCTATTCCCTTGGGAACATAGGAAAGCACAAAAAACGTAGATCCTGGGGTGCAATGCTGCACTGGAGAAGCCAAGATTTGCAGGGAAAAAACCCATGTTATGAATGTCAGATAGGCACTAAACCTTGCAGAGCCACTTGCTTCCAAGGAGCTCAGAATCGCTGCCTCGGGACCCTTTAGAGCAGGGCAGCACTTTCTGGCCTGGCTTCCCTGCAGTGTTTTGTCGCCCCTGCAGTTTCTCTTGCTGCCCTGAGCGATCAGAGAGAAGCCGTTCTTGAGGCTTTTCTTCGTGTTTCATGCTTACAGAAACTCTTCCCAAGCAGCATCTTCAGTCCCAATGGAGTCTCGCTCCTGCCAAAGCGGCGATGCTCGTCTGCAGCGATTCACTGGAGAAGACTGCAGAGCAAAACAACGGCTTCGAAAGGTGAGATTCCCTTGGAGAAAATGGGAAATGTTGGTTATGTGGTTTCCTGCGTCCCAACATGGTAAGTTTGTGGGGAAGGTTTTCCCCTTGGTTGCATCCTCCTTCTTAATTGCGAACGCTAAGAAAGAAAACTCATTATAACACTAGACGAAGGATAAACGTTTCTAAAGTTCATTGGCTGCCATTTTCAAATGTGACTTTGGGCCAAATTTTCAAGGGTTTCCAAAGATCCAGACAGATGCATACTGGGTTTCCCGAAACACCCTGCCAGTCAGGCACCTACGGCCCATTGAACCTTGCCCCTTTTTGTGCCTAGATAGCTTTTATTAAGACTTAGGCTTGCTTCTAAGTCACGTTTGAAAATGGCAAGTAGGTTCCTAAGTCAGCTAGTCTTGAAACTGCTCCTCAGATCTGCTCAATGTGACTAAGGTTATCAAGAATCAGGCTTGGAGTAGAAGTTTTGGGAGGTAGGCCGTCACCTGTGTTCATCCACAGTGCCCGTTAAGATGTGATCAGTAGCTATAAATGTGTGCGTTAGAACGAAGCCAGCTACTAATCCAAATCAAGCTGTTTAAAGACGAGCAATGCAAATTGCCATATTCCTGCCATACTCCAGCCCCTCAAATAAGGCAGAAAGTTTTTGGAAGGCATCATGGCAGGAAAAAAAAAGATCTTTCCAGAGCCATGGCCGGTTGTGTGACAGAGTACGTCCTCCTGTCCAGAAAGGTTGGCTTCCAGGAGACAGTCTGGGGGATCCTGCTATGGCAGGACAGGACCAAGGCAAGCGAGGGCAATAACAAGGCTGTTACTTCCTTGCTGCACATAGACGTTCCTGTAAAT
This sequence comes from Alligator sinensis, assembly GCF_000455745.1. Classification (NCBI taxonomy): domain Eukaryota; kingdom Metazoa; phylum Chordata; order Crocodylia; family Alligatoridae; genus Alligator; species Alligator sinensis. The sequence continues at coordinate 548,732 of NW_005842013.1, read as the reverse complement.
CATTAATTGTTTCCACGCCACAAGCCTCATCAAGCTACTCCAGGCTGCGTGCAGCAGCTCACTTGCTGCTTCACATGCAAGCTACGGTGCACAGCCAACACCTACTGCTGGGAGAGGGTTATGCCAGGACTGTCCCCCTTGTCCTTGCCGGGTCCGAGAGAAGTGACAACCAGGTTGGCAGCCATTAAAAGCATGTAGACCCTGCTTCTGTTCCAGCAAAGGAAAATCAGCTTCCCTGCTTAACATGCACCCCAGTTTTGGTGAGTGGATATGGCATGGAGGTACATGTGGTATAGAGTCACAGAGGAGTAGGGGTGGAAGGGACCTCCAGAAGTCATCTAGTCTAACCCCCTGCCTGAGGCAGGATCCAAACCATCCTACACCCTCCACAGCCTAAACTATGTAAAACTACCATTGACCCTGACACAACATAGACCTAATGCCCTGGCACAACATAGATAAAGCAGGGGAACTGCGGCAGCCAACGTCCTGCTGCTATGAAATGTTATATTGTGAGTCAATGCGGCACTGGTTTCCATATTGTGCTCGTCGCTGTGGTACCCGAATCCTTCGCCGTCTTTGTAGCGTAGGGTTTGTGGGGGACCAGGTTGTCAGCTGTGAGCAAGAAGAGCTGAAGCCTGCAGCTGGCTGCAGCTGGACGGCTCCTGTTACTGCAGAAACCATATGGGCTTCAGCCTGGCATTACCTTTTCTTCAGGGCTTTGAGTCTTGCCATGATACCAGCTAGGGGAAGAAAGGAAGGGCTCCTTGAGAGTCCTTTGGAGCCCTGTCCTAGTTTTTTGGAGGATGCAGCATTTGGTCCCCATTTGGTCTCAGTCCACCTCTTTGTACATCGTGATATTCGCCTTTTTATCCGCCTTTTACATCTCTGCAGTCAACAGCGATGCCAGCAGATCAGCTGCAAACTCCTCATTTGTAACAAACTGCTATTCCTCGTGTGTTGTGTGTTTTTAGATCGAAGACGGCAAAGGGGCAGCATCCTTCAGAAAAGGAAATAATCCACGATCCCACTCCCAAAATGGCATCCTCTCCCTGTAAGAGCCAGGTCACAGCACGAAAGGTACAGTACATGGATTTAATTGACCTTTCGTGCCACCTTCTTTTTGATACGTGTGTATTGATTTGTAGTACTGAGCCTCCGCGGCTGTTCGGTCTAACAGGACGTGACTGGTTTTTAGAGCTTATATTGGACCTTTTGTTGCTTGTGAAGCACAGTCCAGGTCCAGCTCATGCAATCATAAAGGATTTACTGTTTGTACATATCTGGTTCTAGATACACCAGACTTTTCTCTGATGTTGTTGCATCCCTGTGCTGGTGAATCTGACCTAGATCATAGACTTATAAAGAAGCTGGGCTCTGGAGGTCCCTTCCAGGTCATCTAGTCCAACCCCCTGCATGGGGCAGGATCATCCCTATCCCAACCATCCTATACAATCCATAATCGAAATACTATGTAAGACTGCCATCAACCCTGCCACAGGTAAAGGAGGGGACCCACAAAATGCCTTGCTTCTATAAAATGTTGTCAATATATGCTTAAGAGTTCCCCCTTTGTGTTCTGATTTTAGGAATCCTAACAATGAAAACTGCATAACTACTAAGGCCGCATCCAGACAAGCTTTGTGGCACATGTTAAAATGTGCCCCACACTGCAGTTTCGCAGCACAGGGCCAAAATTTGCTGCTGGGATTTCCCAGTTGCTAAAAAAAAAAATGGAAAAAAAGGGGCGCAATGCATGCATAACAAGCATGCGCCTGCACACACGGAGGCCAGGCCATCCAAAGCAGTGGTCTGGCTATGGGCCACGTCTCTGTGCTGCCCAGCCTGTGCCCCTGCTGCTTCAGGCCACCAGGTAAGACTGCGGGGACTAGTACCAGTGCTGACCCCAGCCTCCAACTCTCCAGCTGAGGAGCTGGGCAAGGGCAGTTTGCCCATTGCAGGACAATTTGTCACACGGACAGAGGCATGCACCAATTTGTGCTGCTGCAAGTGCACACTCGTACACATCTGGATGCAGCCTGCAAGGGAATCTGGTAGCATCTTCAATATCTTCAGCAGTTCAGTGGGTTACCTGTCTGGCTTTAGGTGCCAAGTTTTCTTACCTAACAGCCAAACTGTTCCTGACCTCGTTGGGATAACCCGGTCCAGCATGGTTTGTTTGCAGGGTTTGGGTCCTTGCCCTTCTGTGAAGATGAGAGGTTGGGAACTAGCGCGGGGTGTGCAGCACCGCAGCACGCACCTGCCTGGGACTGCCCAGATACAGCAGCCTTCATTCCCGATGGGAATGCCTCTCCGATCACAGGTGTAGGACCACTGACGTGCCCCAGCTGAGTGGAGAAATGGGGTCCTTTGAAGTTAGGGCCACAGCAAGCAGCTGAGAGGCTCGTTCTGAATACGGCAACCTGCTGCAGACCAAACCAGACAGGAAGGGTCCAAGTCATACTGTGGTTACAAAGGGGAGATTTTCAAAGGGTCTCTGGGCCTGGCCCCATGTCTCTGGGTCACACCTTGAAGGATGTCACACCGTGATGCATGTCCCTCACCCCAACATAGGTAGCCCAACTCCTGGAAATAAGCCAATGTAGCTGCTTCTGAGCAGCCCCAAATATCTTCCCAGAGCTCTTAGGCTCCCTGTCTCGGGGACGCTTATCGGCACATGGTCCAGGCTCCTCTCCAATGACCCTATTTCCTTCTTTCTCTGATTGCCAAGTGATGAAAGGAGGAGTAGTGAGGTTTTTCTTTGTGGTGCAGATACACCCCAGATGAGGCCAAAGGAGCACAATGATAAAGCCCAGTAAGGCTAAAGCCCGTACTTGGGGGGCTGAGACGGACACAAGGGCGTGCGCCCAGTGCCCTTGCACAATCCCCGTTGGCCAGCCCACAGTCGTGGTGCCTCCAGCTGCTCTCAACAAGCACAAAACAACTTTTCCCTGCTCTGTTTCTTCCTCTATTGACAGAAGGGGGCTAGATTTTCTTGAAGGCTCATGCACGTGCCTTTTACTTGGAGAGAGGCTCGAGGGGGAGAAATTAAGAGAGAAAAATAACACGCCACCTTTAAATGCATCTGTTGGCCTGCAGGAACCGTGCTCCCTGTGCTGGGAGCATCTGAGGAAGAGGTTTTCGGAGAAGGGGAGCACAGAGAAGGAAGAAGGGGGCATGGTTGTTCGGAAATTTCAAGATATGAATCTCTTGGAGGCCGTTCTTTGGGACCAGGTACTGCCTGCATCTGGAAGCCTTAAGGGAAATGGTTTCTCTCTGTAGGGAGAGCTGGGTTTTGAATGTTTCCAAGGAGGAAGCAGGAAGGTTGCTGCATGTCCTGCTTGGTTATTCTGAGAGAGAGAGATCCTGCAGAGAGACGTCCTGCTTTGGGGCCCTGGTCAAAAGCCAAGCGAAGACAACGGGAAGAGCCCCCTTGCATCAGTTGGCTTTTCTCCTTCCCTTCATGGGAACTGCAGGCCTCACAAACCACCGCGTGCAGAGTTTGAAGACCTGCCGCAAATGTCTCTGCACGTGGGAGCTCTTTCCTTCCCCGGGTGTCGTTCACTCCAGCAAGGGCAACAGGCACATGCCCTTGTGTCCATCCCAGCCCTCCGGCGAGGGCTCAAGCAGTAGATAAAGCCTTGGGCAAGGTCCTCTGTGCAACACTGAATTTACACTGAACACAGCCCCCTGGCTGACGGCCACCCCTAGTTTTCCGGGGAGACCCTCAGCCCAGCAAGTAGGACCCTGGGACTTGGGGAGCAGGAGAACAGGGGTCTAGTCTCAGCTCTGCCACTGAGTGCTGTATGACCCTGGCAAGTCCCTTCCTCTCTTTGCGCCTCGTTTCTTTGGTCCACAAGTGGAAGATGGTAGTCCACCCTGTAGGAATCAGTTTTACACATCTGGAAGGAAAAGCCAAGTCTAAAGCTAATGGGTCTCTGGCTGTTGACTATACGTATTAGCCAGAATGATGTCAGCTGGACTAATCTTTGTGTGTTTACATATGGCTAGTAGTTTAATGTTGTAGAGCAATTATAAACACTTCAGCACGGCAGACCCAATATAAAGCCCATTCAGTGTTTAGTTTTAACTTCAGTGGCCCCTAATTCTGGCCTTATCTGTGCCAAATATCTATTTCATTGTACAACGAAGCATTTAAATTGAACGTCCTGAGCAGAAACCCATAATCACGGGACGGTTTTTTGCAGCGTTCAGTAGTGTAAGAGTGATATTGTAGCTGTGATGGTCCAGAAATTATGCAAAAGGTGAGAATTTCTTAGGTTGCTACCTTTCATGGGACCAATTAAGTAATAGGGATAAAGTCAGATAAGCTTTCAAATGCAAGACCTTCTTCATCAAGTCTACAGAGCATAGAGAAAACCAGCAGCGGGGAAGGGGCGAGTGTTCAGTGACATTATTTTTTTCCTGTTCAAACCTCTTTCAAATTCATTATATTTTCTTTTCCTCCCACAATAGATGAAAATCATACAGGACAGAAAGCACAGGAAAACCCTTTCTGCCTGTAATGTGACAGTTGCCCATCAAAAAAGGAAGGAAAATGAAAAGCCCAGAAAACAGCATGTAAGCACATTTTTTGTTTTTAAAAAAAAGGGGGGAAATCGCCTCATTCCTTTTCCGGCGCGGCTGCATATTTGTTTTCTACAAGCATTCATAGCATCCGTAACATGTTTAAAAGGCATCAGAAATGGCCGCGTGGCTGAAACCCAGAAAGATTATGATACCAATATTTTCAATGTCCAAATTTTCCAAGGATGGATATTGCTGTTTTGAGCAGTGCGGCTCAGATGTCAAGGCCAGCAGATACCACGTTGACTCCTTATGACCTGTGCAAGATAGGCTATGGGGATTTTCATAGTTTCATAGCTGTTGTTAGGGGCTGGAAGGGACCTGAGCAGGTCCAGCCCCCACCCAGGGTGGCCAGTGTGGGGACTGAACCCAAGACCTTGGCGTTATCAGCACCATTTCATTCAATCCTGCTGTGGAAGGAAATATCCTTGCATCCTGTGTAAGGAAACACTATCTGGCTTGGCAGTAGGTTAACAGTGTGGTGGATGTGCTATGGGGAACAATTTGTGAGACCCTTGTGAAAATGCAGCCACGACAGTGTGGGCAGTACTGGGGCAATTTCTCTCTCTCCGGATACTGCCCACAAGCCTCCCTGTCTGAGGTCATTTTGCAAGGTGTGTATTTAGGGAACTGACCCCATATCTTCACAGAATCGTCTTCTGTCTCTTTTAACTGAAAAATGTTTCTTTTCTTTCAGAGATTTGGCATTGCTAGAGAAAGGATACCAAGTCCTCTTCCCTGGCTTACAGAAAAAGATCGATGGCAGCAAATAATGGAGAAGAGAGAGAAGGAAATGTCTTTAAGACTCAAGAAAGTGTTCATCGCTCACTTGGATCAAGTACGGCTGGCAGAAGAGTAAGTCTGGCTCCCGCCCTGTTGCCTTGGTCTCCATCTCTTCTGGGACAGTGGTGATAAAGGGTCATGCTCTACACATCTGTCTCCAGCTGTCTTGGGAAGTGCCAACAGTAGTAGACTTGGTCCTGTCCTGTGGCACCCTCGAGTGTGTGGTCACTTTACACGCGACAAATGTAACACGTGCCCACAGCCAAAGTATGTTTGCGTGCTTCTTTGCAGAGTTGCTGCCCAAAATGCAAAATATCTAAGAAAAATAAAAGCAGACCAGGAGCGTTATAAGACAGCCTTGGACAACCAGGTAAAAATCTGACCCTTTAATAAGTATTGGGGGAGGGGGGTCTTCTGCACTTGGAGGTAATTTTATTGCACAAATTATACCACCTGGAACAAGTCAAACATGCCAAAAAATCACCAACCCTCTAGCAAAACCCACCCCAACAGAAAAGAAAAACAAAACTGTTTCAGTGCTTTCCTAACTATCCCATGGCTGACGCCTCTGTCACACATTACACGTAAGGCATGATTAACCAGTGAATCGTTTCTTAAATTGTAACCGAGCTACATGTTAAAGCAGTGAATGGCATCATAAAACAAGGAATAAGCCACAAAGGTGCTCCACAAAAAATGTGTAATAACTTTGTGGCTGGTTCTTATCACACCATTAATTGAAGGCATGGCCAGGTGTGCGCCTGTGTTTGAGAGCCCCGGCAGCTAAGCAGGTTCTCAATCATGGGAGCCTGGGATCGTGATCCTGGGTTCCCTCCTGCACCGGCAATATGGTGCGATGGGATCACAGCCATGGCAGGAAGCATGATTGTGTGGCTCGTGCATCAGATCCCATTGCACCTTTACCTATATGTCTGGAAGGGGCCTGAGTGATACCATCTTACAAACCAAAATACCCTTTAGCAAGCTGGGGGAAATCTACCCTGTGATGAGGCGACTCACCAAAAAATTGCTGTTGTGATGCAAACAATAATGACCTCCTGGGCATTTTTTTTCTACCACCAGCTTTGATCATTCTGAGTTTCCAGAGCCAGGAGGTAGATTATTTGCATATATTCACATCTCCATATAAACCCAATACAGGTAAGGAGGGAACTTGAGTGGTTGCCAGGCCCTCGGGTTGGCCAACTGAACCTCATCCTGAGGAAGAACACCATTGCCAACAAGAAGCTGTTAGAGAGAAGACGCTGGGACCAGGAGTTTTCTGCACGCCTGAAGTTGGCTGTCAATATGAGAAAGCAGAAGGCCATCGCCTTGTGCCAGGTTCAAGAGCATAAAGAAAAGGTCCTACAGCGGGAAGCCAGGCGGAAGTAAGTGTGCCGCTCACTCTACCGTTCTCCTTCCTGCGAAGGCCAGGACTGAACTCCCTCCCAGAGCAGTCATGGGTTTTCTCTTTTTTTCACTACATCAGTCCAGGCTTTCACATAGGCACACGCAACACATGAGTCATGTCAGTCAGCCTCCGGATGTCAGTGGGGACTTCTCACATGCTTAAACCTAAGCCTGCGTTGATGTGCTTTGCTGTAGGTAGGCCTATGGGTGCCTGCACATGATGTTGGCAGACAAGGTTCCTTGGGTGAATTTGATATCTTTTATTAGACCAACCCAAATGGTTGGAGAATAGTTATTAAGCAAGCTTTCAGGTTCAAAAACCCTTTGTCAGGCACATGATGTTGGCTTTTTCTAGCTAAAGATATTCTCTGGGTTTATTTCACTCTCTCAATGCACCACGATGAGTCCTGTTCCTATTGTGCACGTAACGCATTTAACACTCATCATTGGTTAATGTACTATTACTAGTAAAAAACACTCGAGGGCAGAACTGGGGAAAAGGGCAATTTGACCTGTGGGCAAGAATACCCGTAATGAATGTTTCACGATAAAACTCAACCTGGTGAAACAGTTGGCCGCGGTAAAACTAAAACATGTTGGAGGTGGTCTAACTTGCCACGATAACCTACCGTGATAAAAAATGTCAACGTGTGTTTTCACATGTGACTAACCTAGCAAAATGGCGATTTTTGGTGCCATTTGGTAACGTGTATCTAAACAACCCACATGGTGTACAAGGGCCCGAAGAGAGCAAGGCCCAAGATACGTATTCTTTTTCCCTCTTCTTCCCTTTGTCCTCTTAGCTCTTCCTCAGAGGTGCAGCTCAAAACATAGGACGATGCCTATTTTTAAAAGATTTCTGAAGGAAAAAGAATAATGTATGGAGCCTAATTGAGAGAACATCTAAAACACTTTGTGTTGTAGACTCCGGTACCATAAGGCCTGTCTCTCATAATGCCCTATGTGGTGTCTTAATACTGCATCATAAAGTGGCGAGGGTCATTCAGCCAGTCGGATCTGCCACATGGCTGGACATTGCTAATATAATTTAATATATGGCGGGTGATTGCAGTGCACTTCCAGTTTCGTGACTGGCACTTCCAGGGGGTGCACGGCCCATCTCAGGGGGTACACCCGCGTGCACCCCCTACGCATCACCAATGATGCTGATGGTGGGGGACACTCCTTTAAAAGCAGAAAAAATAACACAATTGTGTAAGGGCTATTTTGTTGTTTGCCATAAAAGAGCTGTAAAGGGCCTGGAAAGTGCCTTATGAAAGTGGGTCTCCTACCAGCTTCTTCCTGGGGTCTCCTACCAGCACTTCCTGGGGGATAGAAATTTGCCGTATGGATCTCCTGGCTTAAATTAGAGCTGCTGGTCAGACACCCCTTAACCACAAAAGCCATCATCTGTAGGGCATGTTAGGCACTGGCAATAAGGTTTAAATAAAAGATGTAGAAGTTTGTGGACACGTTGGAGAGAGTCCAGCGGAGGGCAATGAAAATGGTTGGGGGCTGGGGGACATGACTTGTGAGGACAGGCTGAGGGAACTGGGCTGATTGAGTCTGCAGAAGAGAAGACCGAGGGGGGTTGAATAGCAGCCTTCAACTCCCTGCAGGGGGTTGCAAAGAGGATGGAGCTGGACTGTTCTCAGTGGGGGCAGATGACAGGACAAGGAGCAATGGGCTCAAATTGCTGCAAAGCACAAGTGGCCCCTGGACAAATGCAGCATCTGGTTCAGAGAGGCATGAGCTTTTGTAGGCAGCCACCTGCTTCATCGTCTGACAAACTCAGTTGTTCTCCTGCTGCACCTGTGGCAGGTTTCGGTGTTATGTCTTGTGTTGTGTCAGGGGTGGCTGTAGTTTTGCGAAGAGGGTGGACAATGGATTTGTACGGGATGGTTTGCATAGGGCTGATCCTGCCTCAGGCAGGAGGTTGGGCGAGATGTGACCTCTGGGGGTCCCTTCCAGCCCCACTTCTCTATGAGAACATTCATTCTTCTCTGAACCAGCGAGTCTCTCCCTGCCCTGCCTTCTGCCTGACCTCAAGCCAAGGTGGCTACCTCGTCTGGAGCACAGTAAAGACGTGTCTTTCAAAAGCCGATCACAGAACGTCCTCCAGGATGTTGTCCAGGATTTATGTAAAAATCCAGTAACAAAATCACTCGATGAGTGCATCTACCCTTGTGCTTTACCGAGGAGCTGACTAACTAGCTCCGCAGTACAGCGTCACAGTCTACACATGCACCCATACTAGGGTGCAGTAAATTAACTAACTCCACTGTAGGGTAATACTGTCCAGGACAAGTACTATCCTACAGTGGAGTAATTTATGTTGCCGCAATGCGGGTGTAGACGATGACTGGGGTTGGTTGGGGTACAAGGGGGCTGCAATGTCAGGGCTGCCTGACAACTAGCCCTGCACTGTAGCACCCTCATGCCCCAGCCACCCCTCTGCCACCTGGACCCTGGGCTTCACCCCCCTCGGGCCTCTTGTCAGCCCAGGGGCTGCTCTGTCCCAGCTCAAATTGCTGTGAACCTAGGCGCACATGTAAACACTGTGCCCGGGAGCAGCTGACTCTGGCGCAAACTGCACCAGAGTTTTTGCCTCAAGGCAAGTGCATGTGTAGATGCACCCAGTGGCTACTAACATGGCCCTTTGATGCCAGCCGGAGTGAAGCCGAGAGTCTCATTAGAGCTTGTGGAAATCAGCCTTATTAATCAAACCATTTGATCAATTTTAGGGGATCCATTTGATCAATTTTTGATCAAAATTACAGTCCACATCTCTGTAAGAAGTTGTGGACTGATGTCACTATAGACAGCTCTACCTGGGGGAAAGGGAGGTGTCACGTGGTGGAGTGTTATTCGGGGACTCCTACGTGTAGGTTTTGTCTGGCTGTTGTTAGATGCTCTGAGCCTTTAGGACAGGGCGGGATATACCATAATCTAATAAATCCATCGATTGGCATTTCCTGGCACTGTTAAAGTACTGCTGAATGAATTCGGCACATTTCTCTATTGGAAACATCAGGCCACGGGTGCACGTTTTTTTGTAGTGCTACGAGGCGCTGTTACACGTGCCCAGCCCCCTGGCTGGAGGGCTGCACGGTCATCCCAAAGGCACGCACTCCAGCCAGGTGGCACAAAGGCTACCCTGAGTTAATGCCAGTGTTACCATCACTTGGGGGCAGTCTCTGTGTCGTGGCAGCCTTTCAGCCAACTCTGCAGGAACCAGCGCTCCCTCGATGTTGGTGGCAGGGGCAGCTGTCTGTCATCATCATGGGAGCACTGGCTTTGCTGTTGCTTCCACTGGTGGCACTATCCCTGACAGCTCGTTGGGCCTGGGTGGGCAGCCAGAGAGCCAGCTGCTCTCCTTCCCCCCACTACCTTGGAGAGGGGTAAAGAAAGTGGAGGACTGTGGGATGCTGGGGGTCTGAGAGACTCCCTGCAGCACTACATGTCCCTGTCTACATATTACACGTGGCACTACAAAAGACCGCACTGCTGGGAAGTTCCTCTTTGAAAAGGGAACACGTATGTGGCAGATATGCCAGTTGTGTGGTGCTACAAACAGCACGAACATCTGGGCGGTCACTTTTGGAGCTGCTATAAATGTAACGTGTGCCCATAGCCAAAGCACGTTTGTGTGGTTCTTTCTAGGGTTGTTGCCCCCAGTACAAGAAGTCTAAGGGACCAAAAAGAAGGAAAGGAGAGTGGTAAGGCAGCCTTGGATGACCAGGTAAAAGACGGACCCTTTCATAAATGTGTGTGTGTGTATGTGCATGTGCACACGCGCCATGCTGGAGCTGTTGCATTGCACAGATTGTACTAAGGGGGACAGTCAAACGTGCCAGCAAACCAGCCCTGGGAAAAGCCACCCCAACAGCAAAGACAAACAAAGCCCGTTTAAGTGCTTTCCTCTCTAATCTATAGCCAAATGACATTTTGCCCTTCAGAAAGCCCTGGGGAATCTACCCTGTGTCAAAGCCGCTCACTAGAAAAACTCAGTTGTGACGCAACCAATAATGACCTCCTAGGTAGGGTTTTTTCCCACCACCAGCTTTCCCCTTTCTGAGTTTTCAGAGCTGGGAATGACGTTATTTCCAAAGTAACATCCTCCCACAATCCCGATGCAGGTGAAGAGTGAACCCGAGCAGCTGCCAATCTCTGAGAGGGACACATCGAGCCTTCCCTACAGAAGAAGTGCCATCTACAGTCCGAATCTGGCAGAGAAAAAACTGCAGGACGAGGACTATTACGAGTTTCCTCCACTTGCTGCAGAGGAGGGCAAGCAGGTGGAGATCATTGGGGGCCAGACTGAGCAGCAGAGAGAAAAGTTCCCATTGCTGGAAATCAAGAAGTAAGCGTGGGGCTCACTCTAATGTGCCTTTCTCTGGGAAAACCAGAACCAAGCTCCCTCCCAGGGCCATCACGAGTTTTCTCCTTTATTACTATGTCAGTCCAGCCCTCCACATAGGCAGGTGCCTAACATGAGCCATGTTGGTCGGTCTGTTGTTGTCAATGGAGACTTTTCACAGATTCAATTTAATCCATTGAAGTGATTTGCTGGATCAGGGTCTAAGCGAGGAAGGCTTGGGGTCTAAGTGAGGAAGGCTTGTATCCAGAAAGAGAAGGAAGCACTGAATGGCTACTTGAGGTGGCCAAAATGTCATTTCAAAACCATCTCGCAGGTGCCGTCCAAGCCAACAGGCATGGATAAATTGAAGGGCTTTGCTGCATCGGGGTCTAAGTGAAGAAGGCTCAGGGCTGTATCCAGAAAGGGAATGAAAAAATAAAGGATCTGAACCTGCCCCTCATTTCAGACTTTAACCACTTTAAGGAACTTGGGTGTAGAGGGAGGTACTGCTCGCCTCTGATGTCTTGCAAGGATGACATGACGTCTCCATCTCTGGGGAAGGTTTTTACTCAGGGAAACGTCAGCCCCAGCAGCCTTGTTGCTGCCCAGATGGGGGGGTCCTGTGCTACAGCCCATCCTATGCTGCCTGTGTTGAAAAGGGGGTCGGGGTTGGTGGGCGATTCAGCCAAAAAGCCAGAGAGCAAATTTTCCAACGGTTCTGTAGGCGGATTGAAAGAGCTCGGCAGACTTTAGATCCGGTGGACAGCTGGGAAAACAGCTCCAAGTTTAAGAAGCAGAGGGCTTTTGAGAAGAAACTGCTTGAACGGTATAGATCCCCCAACACCAAAGTCATCTCCCCTTTCCCTTCTGCCTCTTTCCCTGCAGGCTCCCCTTTTCCCCCCTCAGGAGACCTGTTTAAGGCTTTGCCCCCAGGGAAGAGGAGCACCCCTCCTTTGTACCTGATGTCAGTCCTATTTCAGGCTAGAAAGGGGGTTGGAGCCAAGCCTCAAATGGCCACCTTAGCGCCTGAGTCCAAGCTGAGCTGTGCAAGAAGTTTCCATTTCCTTCTGTCTCCAGGGGAAGTCATCACACACTTGCCCTTGAAAAACCCCACGAGGTGCCTCTCAGCTCTTTTTGGTGCCTTCAAGGAGTTGGTCCTTAGGCCTGTAACTTGCCATGCTCCAAGGTCAAAAACTTCAGTTGCCAAAAAAGGATGCTGCACCCCAAGGGCATAGGACTTGCCTTGCTCAGTCCCTCTCTGAAGAACTACATATGTGACACTACTGTGGTATCCTATGCAAGGGCTCTGCACTGTATCCTAATGTGCTGAGGGTCATTCAGTCCCTCATATTTCTAGCCTCCCAACCCAGAACCACATTCAGCTCTGTCAAAGGGCCAACCGTTCCCATTGACAATAGTGGGAAGAGTTGCAATGAATTAGATGGGCATTATTTCCCCTGAACACTTCTTGCGATGCTAAAAATGTAACATATGCCCACAGCTATATCTCCGATGAAAAGCTTGCAGAGAAAAGACAGCAGGACCAAGCAATGGACTGCCTGAAGCTTGCACAATATAGGCGAAACCAGAAGATCGTCCTTCTGGCCCAGCTCGTGCAGCAGAGAAGCAGTTTCTTTGCACAGATACCCAAGAATATGCCGTAAGCATGCAGCTCAGTCTAATGCAGGGGCAGGCAATTATTTTGGGTGGAGGGCCGCTTACTGAGTTTTGGCAAGCCATCGAGGGCCGCATGACAGCCCAGGGCAGATAAATATTACTTTTCTAAAGTGGAATGAGGCACTGAGTGGCCCCTTGAGGTGACCGAATGTCACTTCAAAACCCTTTCACAGGTGCTGCCCAACCCAAGAGGCATGGCCATTTCCAGCCCTGACAGTGCTAAGCAGATCAGCACCTAGAGAGGGTGAGGTCTATCATTATTTGATAGACCAGTGGTCTCTCAACCTTGCCTAGAAGAACATTTAAATAGTTGTTTTCAGTTTACACAAGACAGACCTGTCTCAGTAGATATCGTTCAGCCCCAAGCTCTTGTAGGAGGAGATGACCTAGATCCGTATCCCAAATCCAATGACAGAAGCTGGAGGATTTGAGTGTGCCCCCCCCCATCTCAAGCAGAGGCATGTCTTACACCTCAAGACCCGCGCCTTGTCATAATGCACGATGGGGTGTCTTAATACAACATCACGAAGCGCTGGGGATCATTCAGTCCATTCAATCTCCGACTCCTCCGCAACTCAGAGCCACTTTCAGCTCCGCCAGAGGGGCGACCGTTCCCAGGGAGCGTGATGGAGGGGCATGGGCTGAAACTAAACAGACATGACTTCCCCAATGAGCTAAAGTTAACGCACTTCTTTCTTAGGCTTTGGGATGCGGACATGTATTTTGTGTTGGAGCCTTGGGAGGATCGCAAAATCCATCCACCGGACGTTACAAAGGCTGTTGGCAAAGACGTGCAAGCAACTGCGGGGAGTCTGGTATTTGGCCAAACTCAAGCTGCATTAGAGGAGACAGAATGTCTTTTGGGGAAGCCCCCTCAGGATATGGGGGACAGGGCCCAGTGAAATGTCCTCCTGCCCCTTTGATGCTGCCAGGCCTTCCCTTATGGCCTTGCAGTCCAGCCCCTCATGCCCCCAGGCGTCCCACCTCCCAGTGGCTGCTACTTCAAGTCTTCCCCCACCTCCTCCAAGGCCTTCCATCAGTCCCGCTTTTTAAGGGTTCATAATTAAACAGCCTGCACTCGTCTTGTCTGAATTGTTACAGCGCCCAGAGGTTTTAGATGGACGTCCCATGCAATACCACCGATGGGACTAAGCAGGGAGGGAGTGGCTGTGACAAGTGTCTCGGCAGGAGGCTTTTCTGGGGGCTGGTAACTGGGTGTCTGATTGGAGCCCGAGGATTAGACTAGGTAGCACCTGGTATTTCGGGGTTTTGTAGGGGTTATTTTTCCCTCCCCTTTGGAGTGACGGATTGACGGGGCTTGCTCTGTAGGAGGTTGGTTTAGCTAACTGAGGAGTGGAGCTAGGCTAGGCAGGCTTGTAAGTAGGGATCTACCCAAGTTGTGGTGAGTGGAGCCAATTTTGCAGCCTTTTCACGGTGAGCCCGCCCCTCTGCACTGACTGGCTCTGGTGGCCCCACCCCTTGCCACTGATTGGCTGAAAGGGCTGTCCCCCATGTGCTCCCATCCTTCTCCACTGACTGGTGGAGAGGGGCAGAGCCAATCAGCAGTGAGGGATGGGTGGAGGGGGGGAGGCTGCCATCATGGTTGCTCTCCTTCACACTGGCAGCACTCCTCCCTCCCAGCAGACTATAAGGACCACTGGCTCCCACTGGGGAGCTGGCATTTTATTTTTAGTAAGCTAGGGTTCTTTTGATTTTGCAGATGTCATGAGCAACGCCTGATTTTGTGGTTTTCGCGAGATCTGCGAAATTGTGAATTAAGTTTAGGGTTACCATACATCCAGGCGTTCCCAGACATGTCCTCTTTTTTGGCCCCCTGTCCTCATGTCAGGGCGGGATTTTAAAATGCAAGCAAACGTCTGGGTTTTTGCTCTTCCTCTGCTTTCGTGGGGACTAGCAGCTTGGGACTGCTTCGGGCTGGGAGCAGCAGGCAAGGTGATTGGCTGTCGGGAGTCATGTGCTCTGTGCGCGGGCCCTGGCAAGCTCCCAGATAAGAGAGACAGTGTGTGTGTGTGTGCGTGTGTGTGCGTGCACGTGAGCTGTGTGGGCAGCAGGGCTGGAGGGGCAGGGGCTGCAGGTTGGGAGTGAGGGGCAGAGGCAGGGCATGGGCATATCACTGCCCCCCCACCCATCATATACCTCTCCTCCTTCTCCATCCTCCCTCCCCCTCACAGGTGTCCTTTTTTTTGATACTGGAAATATAGGAACCCTAATTAAGTAGGTCCCTATTTAAAAGAGGCAGCTTCTTGTGAACAGGGCGAGCAGCAAACAGAGAGGGAGTTTGCCTAAGGAGTTCACTCTAGGAGGGAGCCAGCGAGCCTGAAAGTGTGGGCATGAGGGCACAGGTGTGGGGCTTTGGTGTGTGGGTTTTGCTTACAGCTGAGATGTCCTCCAGGGAGCAAAGGAGGCATGTGTGGAGGCTGGGCCAGCAGATGTGACCTGTGTGAAATGTGCCATGTTCACGTTCCTCCCAGAGGCTCAAGGCCACTTCATCTGCACCGAGTGTAAGCTGGTGTCTGCACCAGAGGAAAAGATTCGAAGGTTGGAAGCACGGGTACCCATGCTGCATTTATATCAAGGAAAAGGAAGATTATTTGGACAGCAGTTATGAGAAGCTCGTACTGGAGAGGCCAAAGGGAAATGAGGAGAAGCAGCAGCATGTGACTACTCAAAGAAAGAGGGTCTCCAGACTTCAAGAGGAGCAGAACAAAGTCAGCAGCTGCTTTCAAGCCCTCTGCACTGGCACAGCTGAGAAGGAGGCAGAGGATGGCACATCTGCGGGCATGATGCAGAGGACTCGGCAGTCTAGAGAGCAGGGAGTACAGAGCCCTAGGGATGGGGATTTTAGGACCACTGTACCAAGAAGGATGTGGCTGCACAAGGAGCTTCTAGCATACCAGAAATGCAAAAAGAAGGCATACAAGCAATGGAAGAATGGGCAGGTCACCAAGGGCATGTACCGGGGAATAGCAAGAACCTGCAGGGACAAAATCAGGAAGGCAAAGATGAAGAACAAGCTGCACCTGGCAAAGGAGGGTAAGGACAAAAAGAGGGTCTATAAGTAGCTTGGCCAGATAAGAAAGAACAAGGAAGCTGTGAGTCCACTCTTAAATAACCAGGGGCAACTCTTAACAGAAGATGCACAGAAGGCAGAGCTACTCAACAGGTACTTTGCCTCAGTCTTTGCAAAAAAAATGAAGTTGCAACCAGACACCTAATAAGCATTGTCTGGATAAGGGATGGGGCAAGCTGAGGGAGGAAATAACAGAAGAAATGGTCAGCAAGCTTTTGCTGGGTCTGAATGTATTCAGGTAGCCAGGGCCTGATGAACATCGCCCCAGGGTACTCAAGGAACTGGCAGAGGAGATCTTGGAGCCCGTGGCAATGATCTTCATGAAGTTGTGGGAGATGGGCCAGGTACCAAAGGACTGGGAAAGGGGCAGTGCAGTGCCCCTCTTTAAAAAAGACAAAAAGGAGGACCCAAGGCAGTATAAATCAGTTAGGCGCGCCTCAATACCCAGGAAGGTACTGAAGCATATCCGAGAGAAGTCTATTTGCAAACATCTGGAGGAGGAAAGGCTGATCACAAGCAGCCAGCTTGCATCGACTAAGAATAAATTGTATCAGATGAACTTGATCTCCTTCTTTGACAAAGTACCTATGTGGGTGGATGAAGGAAATACTGTGAATAAGTAATATAATAAAGAATAAAGTCCGCAGTCACGTGGACAAACGTGATCTCTTGGGGAGAGTCAGCATGCTTTTTGTAAAGGAAAATCCTGCCTCAATCTGCTGGAGTCTTTTGCATGTGTTAACAAGCCGGGGGAGAAGGAGGGTCTAATTGCCACTTTCAAAAATCTTTTGACCAAGCCCCTCATCCAAAGGCATTTTAAAAAATGGAGCTGCCATGGGATTGTAGGGAAGGGTCTTTTGTGGACTGAGATCTGGTTAAAAGATAGGAAGCAAAGGGTGAGGCCACCTTTCCAGATGGAGAGAGATTAAAAGTGGGGTCCAGGAGGGATCTGTGCTGGGCCCCATTTTTTTCAACATTTTCATCGGGGATCTGGAAATGGGGCGGCGCGGTGAAATCTCCAAGTTTGCTTATGTCATGTACTGAGGTGTAAGCAGTCTGCCTAGTGGTTAATGTGCACCAATAACCAATGGTCCCAAGGCATAGCCAGGTTGAAACCAGAGGATCAAAGTCTGAATCAAGGCTAAAATGACAAGCAGAGCAAGGTCATGGAGCAAGCCGGTTTAGGTACCTCTATCATATCCCCCATCAGCCCCTCTCCTTTCCAAACAGGAGTCCTAGCCTTTTTAATAACTTCTGGTAGGACAGCTGCTCCCTACCTCTGATCATCTTTGCCCATTCTGTACCTTTCTAGTTTCACTACATCCTTTTTGAGAGGTGGAGACCACAAATGAAGACCTGCTTTACCTGTAACAAGTTTGGGTGTCATGTCTTGTGTTGTGTCGGGGTTGACTGTACAGTCATTTTGCTAAGAGGTTAGACAATGGATTTGTATGGGATGATTTGGATAGGGAAGATACTGCATCAGGCAGAGAGTTGGAGATAACTTCTGGAAGTCCTTTCCAGCCCTTCTCCTCTATGATTTCTATGAACTGCATGCCCTATTCAAGATATGGGTGCACCATGGATTTATCCAGTAGCATAATTATGTTTTCTGGTTTGTTTTCAATTCCTTTTTAATGATGCCTATTTTCTTGGCTGTTTTGTTTGCCACTGCTCATGGACCTGATGTTTTTAGAGAACGGTCTACAGTGACTCCATGGTATCTTTTCTGATTCACAGCAGCTAGATGACAGCCCAGAGCTCTGTATCTAGAGCTGAGGTTATTGTTCCCCCTGTGAATTATTTTGCACTTGTCAACAGTGAAGTTCATCTGCCACAATCAGTGGTGGCAAGACAAAGACCAAGGGATCCAGCTCTATGCTGACAAATGTGACGTAATGTCTTCCAGGCAATGAAAACTGAACAGATGGAAGGCTCTTCAATCCTCAATCCTCTTCAACCCCCCATGTCCCCAACTCCCCATATAATTACCTGCTGTCCAGGACGCCTGGTTGTGTTCCCAGCCTCATGCATGTGTGCGAGTGCACATGCACGTGACACCCCCTGCTCCCCACAGCTCCTTGCAGGCTGGAACGCTGCCAGCCGGCAAGGGGAAACCTGCCATTTCCCAAAGATGCCTGCACAATGCTGTGAATCCAGGACAAATGCTGTCCCCAAGTCATGCAGCCTCGGACCGGGACTTAATTTTCCCATTCTGGGACTGTCCTGCCCAATTAGGGATGGGTGGTCACCCTACAAAGCACCGGTGAGGGCATTCTGCGGCTCAGGGGCAGCCTCCTTATTAATATCAAAGGAACATCAAGGAAGGGCTGGCATGTTAAACAGGGGGGTTTATATAGAGGACCAGAAGTGCGGGCAGAATTAAGGTGGCCCTAGGGGTGCCACAGCTCTCCTAGAGCCTGTCCTGCTACAGTGGCATTCACCCCGCCCAGCAGCTGGTAGTGAAAACCTTGTGGAAACCTCCTGTCTCAGGTACTACATGGCCACAACACTAGACAAGCTCAGTGACCCACCGTCTTTTATCTGTTTAGCCTCACAGCACTTCTGCAAGGGAGGAAAGTGCTCATCCCCAGTTGACAGATGGGGAGTGAATGATCAGAGACACCAAGGCTCAGATCCTATCCCACCTACTTAAGCAGCATCTAGGTGGACACAGGTCCCCAGCTCTGATCCTGTTCCTGAAGAAGTGTTGAACGCTCCTCCTCTGGGCACATGCTGTGTCTCAGCCCTGCACCTGTCACAAAAAAGCAGCTGTCAGCAGGCAGCTCCACCGCCGTTTGTGTTACCTGGTTTCTGGGCATTCAAGCAGGGTTAAGTGGATCATACTTGGGTGCCTAAAGCCACTTAGATGCCTAAGAGGCAGACAGAGAAGTAGCCCTAGGGCTCAGACCCTCAAAGAGATTAGGCACCAAACTCCAACGAAGGGAAGCAAGGAAGCAAGGAACGAAGGGGCTTCCTGACTGGTGAGGAGCTTGTGACTTAGCTGGGGGCAGGCTGTAGATGATATGGGCACACGGGCACAGTCAGGTTCAACGGTGCATGCCAGAGCAACAGCTAAATGGAGCTTTTCTGCACCACTTCCTCTCCTGAGCTCCTTGGGCTGGGCGGGTTTTGTCTGCAAGACCCTGAGACCAGCCTCTCCACACTCATCGTGTGTAGTTAGTGACTGGATCAGGAGCTGGGGAAGGATACTAGGCACTGAGGCTGGGATAAAGATTCCCACCCTTGCCTGTGTCTCATCTACTGTCCACCTCAATTTACATTTTAATTGACTGGCTTTCTTGCATACGTACTGGCCTCTGGCTGCTTTACCACTCCATCCAGGAAGAGCACAGACCATCTGCAGGTGCTTCCTCAGCCTGATGAAGGGCGTTTGTGCCCGAAAGCTTACTAAGAAAATTTTTTCCAGCTATTTGAGTTGGTCTAATAAAAGATATCGGATGTACCCAAAGAACGACAAGTCTCTCACTGGGGTTGTAGAGAGGCAGCAGCAAGGCACCAGACTGCCATGCGTAGACCCTGAGATGGTGCAGAGTCACTTGGAAGAACTGGATGCCTTTAAGTCGGCAGGCCCGGATGAGCTCCATCCGAGGGTACTGAAGGCACTGGCTGATGTCATTGCACA
>NW_005842013.1:520597-528006 GCF_000455745.1 Alligator sinensis | reverse complement strand
GGTGCTCTCCCCTACCCTGGGGGTCTTCAAGAGAAGGCTAGATAAGCATCTAGCTGGGGTCATCTAGACCCAGCGCTCTTTCCTGCCTATGCAGGGGGCTGGACTCGATGATCTATTGAGGTCCCTTCCAACCCTAATGTCTATGAATCTATGAAACATCGTCGGCCCGTGTCCCTCCCCTGCACACACTCTAGGCCAATTCTTCTGTTTTGCCACGTTCCCACCATTTCCCATTTTCCTGCTCTCCCTTTGCAGGGCTAGAGCAGGCCAAGTTTGAATCAATCAGAGAGCAAATGAGCTGCTCCAGCAGCTCTCCATGCTATCCTGGCAGGTAAGTGGTGCTTTTAGCAACACTCCAAGGAGCTGATGAAAGAGCTGCATTAACAGAGCATGAACATGAGCCAGAAAACCCGCTAGATGGCACCGTCAGCATTTCAATGCAAGGCAAGCTCAGCAAAGAATATCTCAGGATGCAGATGGCTCCTGATTTGAGTGTTACAAGATGGTGTAAACTCTTGGTTAGGGCTGCAGGTTGAGCACGCTCATTTTTCTGCCAGCGTAAAGGAAATCCATCCTCGCTCACACACGCGAGGTGTTAAGCTGGCGCATTATCACCCCCCTTTTCATCTGCTCCATGTCAGCGCTGCCTGGAAGCGGACGGGAGAAGCAGGATTAAAGACGTAGCCGCTTTGCTCTGAACCATGCTGAAGGAGCTGCGGGTGTATAACAGTGGATTAGATCAGGATCCTTTGCCAGCGCTACACCGCTTATGTTCATCTGTGTCCTGAGACTCTCAGTCACTAGGGACCCCAAGGAGAGCATGCACTTCCACCCTCTCATTGCCCAGTGATTTCCCCCTGGCAGCTCCCATCCGCCTCTCCCTGCTTGATGTCCGACATGCCCCCGACAGACAGAAGACTGAACAATGGTGGGGATGAGAAATCATTAGGATACTACTGGCTATTCCAAAAATATATGTAGCTGAGAGTAAGGTCAGGGGGGCTGAACTGAGACCTGAGCACTGGCAGGAAGGCCAAATTTCATTCTGGACTCATAGTAGAGAGGATATCTTTTATTAGACCAACAAGATTTTTGCAAAAGAATTTCTTTAATTGCATTTCCTATTTTTTTAATATTGTTTTATTTCAGACCCGGGCTCCATTTCTTTTAGGACCGGGAGAATTATGAGTCATAAAGTGAAACTCATAGGTAGTGAGTTTAAAATGAACAAAAGGAAGTTCTTTTTTCGCACAAGTGTGCAACTGGTTGCCACCGGATGCCGCCAGTTTAGCCAGATTCAAAAAGGGGCTGGACACATTCTTGGAGGAAAGGGCAGACCCGGACACGGGCATAGGTGAATCGGGTGGCCGCACGGGGCCCAAAATAGCAATTTTCTTTCCGTTGTCTGATTATTATTATCACTGTCTTTAGCAAAGCGCAGGGCCTGATACTAAAAGTTTGCCAGGAGTCTAGGCACTGTGTTGGGAAAGGGACATCAGCAGCCATTGAGCACCAGAGTTAGGGGTGCAGCCTCTGAATCACAGCTTCCTAGACCTTAAATGCTGGAGGCTGCAAGTGAGAGAGGAACAGTGGGAAAAACCCTGGCCATCCCAGGTCGACGCTGTCTTGCAGCATCCACTCCCTGCCCCTGCGTGTCCAAGGATACTGGGCAAGATAGACCTACAGATACCCAAGCTGGCTCAGATCCATTTATACTACACCGCAGCAAGACCTGCAGTGCACACACACACTGTCTGCTCCTGTCCCCTGTGAGGATAATCCTTCCTTTGCCTGTCTCCTCCAGTTACTTGGAAGCCTGTTAGAGAAGGGACTCTCTTGTGCCAACAAGCCGTGCCATTATCCCTGATCTCAGCTGCTGTAATACCTATTGCTCGGTATAGTTTTTATTCATCTTTGAGCAAGCTTTTTGCTGTTATTCAAGGCCCATAACCCACTGAAGAGTAGCCAGTCCATTAGAAGGCACTTTGATTTATTACTGTTCAGAAAGAAGCACAGATATGGCCAGTTAAGTGCAGAAATTAATGGTTTTTGGATTTCCCAGCAGCCCCAGAGTATCAATGAACACTTAACTGTAGGTGATTTATTAACTTTGTGTGAGTCAAACTGTGTGTGTGTGTGTGTGTGTGTGTGTGTGTGTGTGTGTGTGTGTGAGTCACCGTGTGTGCTTGCGTGTGTGTGTGTGTGTGTGTGTGTCCATGGAGAATTCACAGCAAACCTTATTGCAATCATCTTGTAGCCATTGGGTCAACACAGGAACTATTCTTGGAGGGGTTTTCAATACACTGAGGGTTCCCATGTGCAAAAAGATCTAGTTTTTCTGGCTTTCCTTCTGGGTGAGAAATTGATCCCAATTGGTCAGGAATATACTTTGCAGCGAAGTGCAGTTCCCTGGGGAAAGGCGACCCTGTGAAAATAGCACTCTGGGGCTCAGGTTTATTTTCTATCAATGACTCCAGATCGTACTTGCTCACCTTGCAAATTAGAGAGAGTTTCTCTCTGCGTCATCCCTGGACCGCTCAATATAAGGAGGAGGCTGGTGGGAGAGAGGTTTATAAGCATGGATCCTGGTTTTCTCTGATTGAAAAATGTGGATTTGGGGTTACTTTTTAAAACCAAAAACCAGGGATTTTTTTAAGTCAGAGGAAACCAGGATTCCTGTTCATAAAGCAGATCATTCTTCTCCGTGAGCACCTGCGAAGGACAGGCATTACAGTAAACGCAGCACTAGACATCTAATGGCTGAATAAATAAGCATTGCACCCAGCTCCCCACAAGGCATACGCTCTGGTACACTCATGAGACAAAAGCTGGAATTCAAGCTGCGTGAAAACCTCTTAGTTTGAAGTTATTTTCTGTTGTAAGCCACTCTTGCCGAAGATGGATTGTGATTCCCCATCAAGACAGGAGCTGGCACAGTAATAGCAAATAGAGCGGGTGGGCAATGCAAGATGTCATCGAGTCCATCCTCTGCCCCATGGCACGATCAGCTGTAACTGGACCACTCCTGACAGATGGTGGGTTTATATTCTTACATGAAATGGAGCGTGGATCTGTTGGTGTGTGGGACTGAGGAAGGACCCACGAGTAGTGGGCATTATACCATTGAACCTCTGGGGGAATAATCACCTATAGGGTGTTTCTAGAAACAGGAATCCACACTAACCTCTGCTGGGGCACAGAATCACAGCAAATGAGGGTTGAAAGGACCTCAGGAGGTCACATCTAGTCCAAACCCCTGCTCCAAGCAGGACCAGCCCCAACTACATCATCCCAGCCAGGGCTTTGTGAGAAGGATGCTGCAGAACCAGGGCCATTGGAGCGGGTGTTACAGTGGGAGACAGGCCGCCTCTGTCCAGAAACCAGTTGTGCTGTTCCCAGAGGAAAAAAAGATGATCCCCCACAAAAAACAAGCGATTTTCCATCCAAGTCATAGCACAGCCCCAGCGTGATGAATGCTAAGGAATAAGATCTCAGCTTGGGGCGGTGGAGGCTTCATCCTAGTATCTGCTGTTACACGCTGAATAGAAAATAGAAAACCCTTAATGTGCCTAACGAAGGCATCCCAGGTGAACTGGCTGAAGAATGAACACAAAAACAGGAACGCTAGGTGCAGGGAGGAAAGCTGTGATACGAGGGTGCTTGTAAATCCAGCAAGAAAAGCATGACTGGATCCAAGAGATGGAAGGGAAAATCACAAGCATTCAAATGAGATGTGCATTTCTGAGAGGGGGGACAGATAGCGCTTGGCACAGCTGTCCAAGAGATATAAAGTCTTCATTCTCCCTCTGCCTGAAGAAGGGCATTTGTGCCCGAAAGCTTGCAAAGAACAATCTTTCCAACTATTTAGTTGGTCTAATAAAAGATATCGCATCTACCCAAAGATCCTTGCCTGCTTATGTCCCTAGACCACCACGGCTGCAACCAACGCCCCCAGCCAGGACCGGGTATCTTTCTAAAAGACACACTAGTTAGTCAGGAGTTCTTGGACCTGAAGGTATTTCTTTCTGGATGTCCAGCAGACCACTATCACGGTCCTTTCCAGCCTTAGCCTTCTTACATTGCTCCGTCTTGATCAAGGGCAGACATTTAGCATCTCATCCGAGAGCTGCCTTGCCCACAGAGCTGCCCCCGCTGCAGTTTTGTTTCCTTT
Organism: Alligator sinensis; assembly: GCF_000455745.1. Lineage (NCBI taxonomy): Eukaryota > Metazoa > Chordata > Crocodylia > Alligatoridae > Alligator > Alligator sinensis. Next base: position 523,835 of record NW_005842013.1, on the reverse strand, counting down.
GCAGGTAGCTCTTGCTCTTTCGGACACGATGGCATCAGTGGAGAAAGCAGCTAATTAATCGACCTCCTCTAGCATTAGTGACGGGACATTACCTTGAGCAACCTTGGCCTTGCCTTGAGTTTCCTCAAGCATCTAATTTTTTGACAGCAAATAATTCAGCATTCATTGTGGCCTGCAACTTCTCTCTCTGGCTGGCAAGTGGCTTGAAGAATGAGGAGTTAACTTCTCTCTCTGGCTGGCAAGTGGCTTGAGGAATGAGAAGGTTAAATTAATAGATACATAAATATTAATAAATACATAAAAAAAAAATCTTTCTGTCTAGGTACCTGTATGATTCCTATCATGGAGGCATCTGAGTGCCTGCCAAAATAAATCAAGCAACTAGGGGGACTATGCTGTTACTGTATGGAAAAGGGAAAGGCAGAATTTACTACTGATGTGCCATAGGCTGCTGTCAAGGCAAATATTCTGAATTTTCCTGGGGTCATTTTTAACAAGGGGACTGGCCACTGGAGCAAGGTACCAAGGGAAGCCACACCTCAAGAGATGGAGAGTGCTGGGCGCTCCTCTCCCTCCCCTCCAACTTTGATGGCAGATGCAAGCCAGAACAGCTGTATAATCACTAGAATTACTGTATCCTTCTTATTTACTGCAGTGCTGTAATGCAGGCAGATGTCCGCTGGGACGGGTTGGAGAAGCCAAACATCTTTAGTTGAGCAAAATACAACGAAAAAAGAAAGTCGGGTCATTGATATGCCTATCAGGAACATCCAGAGTCGTTATAGCTGCTAATTGCTTGACAAGCTCAGGCAGACATGAATACAGCCCAGCTACCGAAGCCAGTGGCAGCGATGTGGTTTGCGCTCTGACTCCCCAGCCCCCCCAAACCCAGGTTTATAGTTACAGCAGGGCTTCCCTCTGAGTGTGAAAGTTATTACAGCCGGAGACCTTGCCTCTTCCTTTGCAGCCTTTGGTGTTGCCCAGTGGCAGAGGAGAATATGGGGCTGGATGGTGAAGCCAGGTACCTCGTGCCAGGGCATCCTTAGGGCACATTACAGGCTGCTCTGTGGCAGTAGGAGCCAGCGCTGGAGGGTTCAGCATGCTCTGCCTGCCCAAAAACTGCACCAGAGCCCTAAGTTCACTCACAAGGCTGCTCCAGACTTGTCTGACCTGCTCTCAGACCCACCAGAGACCAAGGGTTTGAAAGCAGGCCCTGGGAATGAGTCCAGCGCCATCTCACAGGTGAGCTTCTGGCTCTGCAGTGAAGCATCAGTAGCGGTGGATATGCCCAGGCTGGGACAAGCAGCTGCCACGAGCCCTAAGAGAGTCCACACAGGACGGCAGCATGAGGTCTCGGGGCATGACAAACCGATAGCTTTGCTTCCTGATTTCCCTGTGGGGACGCACCCACCAGTGTGGAAACACCCCTGAGAGGAGAATCCAGCCCTAGGGTGTTGCACAAACCCCAGAACAAACGGGCAAGACACATTTATTCAAGAAAGGAAGGAGGAACACAGGTCACCCTTCGACCGAAGTCAACTCCCTCGTATTTGCCGAATGAATCATCTACTGAGTATCTATCCCTCTGCCTTATCTCACACGGCCACTGAACTCTGACTTTTTCCTAGATCGCTTATCCGCTCCCTTTATGGCTCAGAGTTTGTAAGGGGATCTTATCTCCTCTTTCCTCCCCGAGCCACCGTCCACCGTTTTCACGGAGCCTCGGCACAAGGCACATTTGCACGTCGCTCAGCAGCAGCAGCAGCAGCAGCAGCAGCAGGACATCAAAATACATCGGGTTTGTCTGATGTTCTGTTCCCGCTGAGCTTCAGATCAGGAAAATGACACCGTCGCTGACATTTCAGCCTCAAGGACCGCAGGGCTCGTTTGCTGGGTAAAGTCTGCTTCGGTGGGGCTTTCACGCCCGCTGAAAGCATCCGGAGAGCTGCTGCCTGTATTCATTCAAAGGAAATCTCTTCCAGGCCGCTAAAGAAATTAAAGCGGGCGTCCTTTAAAAAGCCAGGACAATGCAACAAGTCAAGCTGCTATACGCCTTTCTTGCCTATGCAGGACTTGCACAGCCTGAAATTAGGCGTCTTTTTGCATGCCTAGACATTACCCTGCACATAATCATGCTACGACGTCCCTTTGATTGTCACAGCTGACTCGGGTCCTGAATTAGCCTGCACCCCCGGAGCATGACAGGAGAAGGTGGTGGTGAGGCCTTCAAGCTGACATTTTCACTTCTCGTAGTTAATTTTAAGAGTTTATCATAACTCTCTTGCATGAGTAGATCCCCAAGTGCTTGATGGAGGCAGTCGGTATTAGTATGCCCATTTTACAGATGGGAAAACCGAGGCACAGAAAGGGGACGTGACTCGTCTGAGGTCACCAGCAGAGCTGGGAGTGGTATCCAGGCCTGGTGAGGCACAGTCCCAAGACTGCACACACTTGCCTCCTACTTAATGGGATGCTCCCACTCAATATCCAGGAGGCTGTTCTTAGAGGTGCCCTAAAAGGACGGTGCCGGTTGCAACTTCCCCGGTTCTCATGGATGTAACCGGAACCCATCCTCAACCGAGGCAGCCGTCCTGGGCCCTAATAACTTGCCCCTAACATCCGTAGGGCTTGCGACTGCCAGAAGAGATTTACTGTTAAAAGTTTCTCCCTGTCCCAGATTTTGGGGGCTGAGGGGAGCTTCTCAAATCAAGCCCGTAGCTTCTCAAATTAATCCCAGTGCTTAGAGTCCGCATCCTAGGGCAGGGACCCTGTCGAACTCGCCCGTCTCCTTCCCGGTCTGCAAGGAGGAAAGGGGTTGCTGGCAAGCCAGGCCTCGCAGCAGTTTGATGCCGTCTGCTGGGCTGGGGCTCTGCATTTTCAGGCCTGCGACGCCCCCTCCACCTGGGGCAGCCGGGGCGGAGGAGGCAGGTGCAGGGCTGTGGATCTGCTCTGCCCGGAGGGTCCCTGCGGGCTCGGGTGTCACGAGGGGGGATGGCAAAGATGCCCGCGGCACCACGCGCTCCAGCCCCCGGAGCCAGAGGAGACCCAGCCCGGCTGGACGTGGGGTCCCGGTGCGACCCTCGGAGCCAGCCCACGGAGGCAGAGTTGGCCACCCCTGGTGCAGCCCCCTGTGCCTCAGTTTCCCCTCTCCTGCTGCCTCTGTTTGCTCCTCAGCCCCTGGGGCAGGGGCTGGTTGGTCTTGCTCCCTGCCCCGGGGGCCCCAGCCCCGCAGCTCCCC
>NW_005842013.1:487264-520513 GCF_000455745.1 Alligator sinensis | reverse complement strand
CCAGGGCAGGTGAGCGGGGTCCTGCGGGCCGGGCGCGGGCACACACACACACACACACACACACACACACGCGTGGGGTTGGCACCACGGTGCGCTCGCCCGGGCCGGCCGCGGCGTTGCACTGTGCAGCGGCGCCTGCACCAAAGTGTGCGCGTGTGCAGGTGCGGGTGTGTTCGCGTGTGAGCCTCTGTCATCCTGCCTCTGCATGTGCCTGGGGGTGGGTTGTCGTTTGCGCCTGCGTGTGGGGGGTCGGCGTGCGCGTGCAGGTCTGTGTGCACGTGTGCTTGTGTGTGCAGGCGTGCATAAATGTGTGCGCATACATAGATGTGTGCGCGTGCATATGTATACGTGCGTATGTGTGTGTGCGCATGCATATGTGTGTGTGGGTGTGTGTGCGCGTGCATATGTGTGTGTGTGCATATGTGTGTGCACGCGTATGTGTGCACGTGCATATATATGTGTGCATGTATGTGTGCGCGTGCATATGTGTGCGCGTGCACATATGTGCATATATGTGTGCATGCATATATGTGTGCGTGTGCGTGCATATGTGTGCATGCGCATATATGTGTGCGCGTGCATATGTATGTGTGCACGTGCATATATGTCCATATATGCGTGCGTGTATGTGCGTGAGTATGTGTGTGCGTGTATGTGACTGCATATGTGCGTGCGTGCATATGTATGTGTGCATATATGTGTGCGCGCGCATATGCGTGCACATGCATATGTATGTGTACATGTATGTGCGCACATACGTAAGTGTGCACATGCATATGTGTGTGTATATGTGTGCATGCATATGTGTGCGTGCGTATGTGTGTGCATATGTGCGCACGTGCATATGTGTGTGTGCATATATGTGCGCGCATATGTGTGTGTGTATATGTGCACGTGCATATGTACGTGTGCATATATGTGTGTGCATGCCAACATGCGTGCGCGTGCATATATGTGTGCTTGCCTATCCATACGTATTTATATGTGTTGGCACATAAGTGTTTGACTAGGCACATGTGTTCGCATTACGGGCGCGCGGGCAGTGGGTCCTGCCTGGGGATGCACAGCAGTAGAGAGCTTGTTGCTGAAGCTGGTGTGCCCCCCCTTCCAGGGTCACCCACTGCCAGGCCAGAGGGGCAGGGGATGTGGCTGCGTCTCTGGAGGCTGGTTGTGGCGTGGGGGGAGCAGTGCTCAGTGCCAGGCGATTGCCCGGCCAGAGGAGGCAGGTGCCTGCGGAGAGCCCCCTTTCTCTGCTGCCCTGCAAGTTGTGCCTGTGCTGGGGCTCCCGGGGAAGCAGAAGCGAGTGCTCCCCTAGTGCTGCTCCCCCTTCCCTTTGCAGAACTGCCAGCTCCTTTGGGTGGGAGGCTGATGTGCAAGTGTCCCTGGCATCGCCTGTGCGGGGGTTTCACGTGTGCCCGCTGCTGTGGCCTCTGGGGATGTCTCCTGCACCAATCGCCCACAGCGGGCCAGAGGGATCCAGCAGCCGCACCCCAGGGTCTGGTCTGGAGGAGGCCAGTCAATCCTTCTCTTTGTCCACAGGGGCCAGGTTTAGAAGTGACAGGCTGAGAACACGAGGGGAGAGGCTTAGGCTGGGGATCGGGAAGCCCTTTCCAGCCACAGTGGAGTGGCTAGGAAGGCCGTGGAGTCTCCATCCCTGGCCGTTTTCAAGAGCGAGTTAGGCAAACGTTTGGCTGGGCTGGTGTAGGTCCTGCCTCAGCCATGGTGGAGGATGAGTGCTCTGAAATCCTCTCCCTTTGGATGCTAAGGGGAAGCGTTGGGCTAGGAGCCGAGCATGGCACCGAGGGGCAGCAGCCTTCTGCATAAAGGGGGCTGAGTGCCCGTTGCGGGGTGCCCATCCAGCCTCCCAAGCTGTGCGGCTCATGCTTCTAAAGCACGCAGGTGTCTCCCCTGGGGTGGGTGTCTTGCAAGTTAGGCACGCGCTCAACTGCATTGCTGAATCGGGGCCTCTGGGTGTCTGTTACCCGTGGTAGCAGCGGTAGGATATTTCGAGGGGAAAAAACTTAATGCAGGTCCCCGTCTAGAGACGTCCTCATCCCTAAGCATTGCCCTGTCTCAGGACAGCAGTGGTCCCCCTGCTGCTGCCTGCAGTGAGGAGTGGTAGACAGCACCGGGATGCTCAGAGATGCTGAGCCCCCCCCACCACAAGTCCACCTGAAGCCGAGGGGAGCTGCCGAGTCTCGGCCCCTCTGGAAGCGGGGCTCCGTGGGTTACAGCACCCGCTGGCGGAGCTGAGTGGGAGGAAAACTCCTGGCGAGGAGGCCTTGCGGAGACTGGGGCTGGCCAGGAAGCTGGGATCTGTGCGGAGAAGAATGTGAGGTTTTGGGACAACACCAAACCCTTGTGAAACTCCTTGCAGAAAAGCTACAGCGAGACGCCCCACCCCAAAACAGGCCAGTCCGTGGTCGGCACTTGCTTGGGCTCCAAAATAATCTTTCAAAGCAGGGTGCCAGTGAAGCGTCTTGCCCGCTGGGCTCTCCACTGTTTTGCAGTGGGCTTGATCTGCCCCTGAAATCCCACCCCCACCTCCGGACCTGTGAAATCTTCCTGAACAACCAGCATAATCCAAGAGGGAAACATTGCATCAGGAAACTCCTGATCTGCTCTAGTCCAGGCACTCTCTGAAGTCACTTGCAACCGGGCGAGCTGTCCGTGTACGGATGACAACAGGTAATAACAGACCTGCCTTCCCCCTCTGATGTCCTGCAGGTATCTGCTGCCTGGGGCTCAAATGTTTGATGTCTCAGGTTGATGTCCTGACACCTGATTGATGAGGCGGAAGATTTTCACCCCAGCATTATGAAACCTTGGCAGGAAGCTGGTGGGGGGAACACGCAGGAGGGAGTACCCAGGCATGAGAGACGGAAAGCGGGGTGGGGGGGGGGAAAGTAGGGCATTAAGCAGGAAAAAAAATCCTATTAAACTCCCCGGCTGCTCTTCTTGCTGCATCCAGAATGCTAAAGATGGAGGGGCGGGGAAGGGGGTCAGTGCTGCAGTCTTTCCTGTGGATGCTTTGCCTTCTAGGTGACCACTTTAACACTGTATGCAACTGTGTGCATGTGGAGCAGATGCCGGTGTGTGTGTACTGCTGCGTTGTGCATGTGTAGCAGATGCCGGTGTGTGTACTGGTGGGTCATGCGTGCGTAGCAGATGCCGGTGTGTGTGTACTGGTGGGATGTGCATGTGGAGCAGATGCCGGTGTGTGTGTACTGCTGCGTTGTGCATGTGTAGCAGATGCCGGTGTGTGTACTGGTGGGTCATGCGTGCGTAGCAGATGCCGGTGTGTGTGTACTGGTGGGATGTGCATGTGGAGCAGATGCCGGTGTGTGTGTACTGCTGCGTTGTGCATGTGTAGCAGATGCCGGTGTGTGTACTGGTGGGTCATGCGTGCGTAGCAGATGCCGGTGTGTGTGTACTGGTGGGATGTGCATGTGGAGCAGATGCCGGTGTGTGTGTACTGCTGCGTTGTGCATGTGTAGCAGATGCCGGTGTGTGTACTGGTGGGTCATGCGTGCGTAGCAGATGCCGGTGTGTGTGTACTGGTGGGATGTGCATGGATAGCAGATGCCGCTGTGTGTGTACTGGTGGGTCGTGCATGCGTAGCAGATGCCGGTGTGTGTGTACTGGTGGTTTGTGCATGTGTTGCAGATGCCGGTGTGTGTGTACTGGTGGTTTGTGCATGCGTAGCAGATGCCGGTGTGTGTGTACTGGTGGTTTGTGCATGCGTAGCAGATGCCGGTGTGTGTGTACTGGTGGTTTGTGCATGCGTAGCAGATGCCGGTGTGTGTGTACTGGTGGGTCGTGCATGCGTAGCAGATGCCGGTGCATTCGTGTTACGCTGGCGGGAACCCCTGGCAGAACTGATTTTTTATCTGGTGGCCGGGAAGCGTTCCCACTTGCAGGTTTTATGGTTGTGCTTTCTGCCACTGGCTGTGGGTTAGTTCCCGAGCGTGCTGCCGGATGTGCTCGGCGCTCATTAGCATGGTAATCTCCCATGTGCGGCTGCTTTGTGCTGGAGTCAGCAGAAGCCGGCTGGCCCGGGGAACAGATTGCTCAGGCTGCAATGGCCTGGGCACAGGTGGTACCACTTGCTGGAAGTCCTGCTGCCTCCAGAGCCTCTTGGCCTCGGGCCTGCAAGGTCCAAGTAGGGGCCTGACCATATGCAAAGCCCAAGCAGGCTCCCGTCAGCTCCTCTGTGGGTTGTTCCCCGTAACACAGTGGCCAAGCGTGTGTCTGTCCTGGTCTGTGGCTAATCTCCCAGAGCCAGGCTGCTTGCTGCTATTCACAGCTGATAAGCCCTGCTCTGTTGTTCATGCGGTCGAGATCTGTGCTTTGCAGTGACCCCTCCTGAGTTCAGCCCTTGCTGATACCCCCTCCCAGCACCCTGGAAGAGGAGGAGATAGCCGTCCCTGAGCTAACGGCGGATCTCCAGTGCCTGTTAGCAGTACAGATCAACGACACAGAGTTGAGAAGTCCTAAGTACGTCTTGTAGAGGCAGCAGCATCTGAGGCACTTCTAAGGATTTCTTTGATTGACGTCTTTTATTGGACCAACTGCAGTGTTGGGATGGAGGGAGACAAGCTTTCAAATGCAAGACATTCTTCAGGACACCTAGACAAGCATTTGAAAGCTTGTCTCCCTCTATCCCAATTGGTCCAATTAAAGGTGTCGCCCAAAGAAATCCTGGTCTCTGCAGGTGAGGTTCTTTGGGTAGATGTGAGATCTTTTATTAGACCAACTAACTATTCAGTTCATCTAATAAAAGATCTCACATCTATCCAAAGAAACTCGGCTGCCTAGACCAACACGGCTACAACCAACACCCCTTGTCTCTGCAGTAATTCCTGGGCCGTGACGGCTACAACATCACTCTAACGCTACCATGCATGTATGCAACCTGTATGTTCTCCAGCTGTTCGCATCTTTATGTGCATGATTGCATGTTGGGCTGGGAAGGCAATGAAGGCTTCCTGCCTAGGCTGGGCCTTGATTGAAACACGGGATGTCATTCTGGTTTCTTTGGCGGCCGAGCCGGGAGGATGAACGCGAGCACGATTGCGAGCGCCGGGCTGTGCCGCTGTTAAGGCAGCTCTTGCTTGCCTGGCTACTATCACGGGCCATTTCAGCAAATGTTCATGAAGTCAAGCTCCACCCCAGAGCTTGCAGTCGGTGTTGTAGTCTCCCACTCTGCTTGCTTTCCCCTGCCTTTCTATTCTGGCGTCCCTTTGCCAGGTAGCTGCTGCCCTGTGCCCCACATGGTTTAACTTGTGCCTGGCTTGATACTTAGACACGTGTTCCTCCAACTTTCTGGATCTATTTAAGATATATGTATCTACATTACAGGAAGCGCCGGATTGCTTCAGGCTGGGTCTGTGGGGCTGGGAAAGGGGTAGTCCTGGCAGTCTGGCCTCAATAGTCTATGAGGCTTTTGTGCAAGGCATTGGGGGGATTGTTAAAGACATGCAGGTCCACGGAAAATGAGGCAAAAATGCTGCAAGGTGCATCATGCCAGACTAAAAGAATTGCTTTTTCCAGACAAAGGGAATGTAGACCTTCTCTCTCAGGACTTCAGCGAAGCATTTGATGCTGGCTTGCATGGGAAATGATTGTTAAACTGGAGAACATCAGGGTTAGCAGAGCTGTCAGGTGGGTAGGAAGCATTTTCAGGGGAGAGGGCAGTATCAGTTCAGAGGGCCAGAATATAATGCGAGACAAGTCGGACCTCGAAGAGTGTAGCAATAGGTATGGGGTGAGATTGTCAGACAAAGTGCAATATCCTCCACTGAAGGTCTAATAACAAGAAAGACTGCTATCACCTGGAACCCAGCAATTGCTCAGGGCAGGAGAGAGATCTTGGTGCATTAGCTGATCACTGGATGACTCAAGTTGCTGTATGATGCAGGCACGAGAAAAAATGCAAGCCTGTGTTTATCTGCTCTGTCAGGCCAGGTGTTCTCAGTGGAGACAGAGAAGTATTAGCAAAGCCTTGGTGAAACCTTGCTTGGAATATCGGTTACACTTTAATCACCCATGTTCAAGAAGGATGAATGCAAACTGGGCCGGGTGCAGAGAAGGGCTGCTAAGATGATCGGGGGAGCGGAGTCTCTTCTGCAAGAGGGGCTAAAAGAGTTGGTCGAATGAAGGGATCTGATTGCATTCAATAAATACATCAGGCTGAGCACTAGGGAGGGAGGGGAACTATTGAAGCTGAAGGGCAGTGTTGGCACAGAAACCAAGGGGTGTAAACCAGGTGTGGATACAGTTAGGCTGGAAAGTAGGAGGAAGTTTCTAAGCATCAAAGGGAGCTTCTGGAGCAGCTTTCCACAAAGAGGAATGGGGATGAAAAATATCCCCAAACCAAACTGGTTTTAAAGTGGGCTTTGATCTGTGTATGAGAAGGATGGTAGGATGTGGTCACCCGATAGCCAGGGCCTGGACGTGCCTTCCCCTTCCCCTTCCCGTGATAATTCCCCCTACCAGGCTCAAGTACTTGTTGTTAGAGGAGCTGTGTCTCCCATCACGTTAGCTGGCCCAAGGCCGGCTGCAGCTAGTGTCACAGAAACATAATGCCCCTCGTGAGTCCTGGGGACCCTCGCCACCCCCCCAGATTCACTTTGCACATTGATTAAAGCCCTCTTAAGGAAACTACAGTCAATCCCCTAGCCCAGCGGTTCCCAAACTTGACAGATTGTGCACCGCCTATTTAAAATGATACAACCTTAAATGCCACCAGCACATTTTTGTCATACAAAGTAATTATAATAGCTCTGTTAACGCGTGCCACTGACAGGTTGTGTGGGTACCACTGGTGGGACGTGTGCCACGGCTTGGGAACAATTGCCCTAGACGGTTAAGGACAAAGCCTAACCTCCGCGGTGTGAATGGAAAGGTTCCCCTGGTGTCAGGACTTGGGATCAGGCTATAAGATGTTCACATTGTGTTCAGGCCAGATGAATTTGAGACGGTACATGTAACCTTAACTCTGCCCGTCTGCACATAGTCCTTACTCTACAGTCCCTGCTCACGTGCTGTTCTTTCCCAAGGACCGCTTTTCTTCGTTCAGCGAGCATTGCCTACACTGCCCTTGCAACAAGGATGCTGCCACACGTGATTGTGCGCTAAGGATTGATTTTTTTTTTCCAGGGTCCAACCCACCAAGTCTGGCAGGAAGATAGTTGGAATCTCCTTTTCGCTTCCCAAAATTGGGTGGGGGTGATGCTGTGCTGTCCGCATGGCGGGGCTTTGAATCCGTAGGCAAGGACCAAAACACCCTCGATGGTAGCCCTGGTGTCCAGGCGTAGCCTTGGGTGACGCTCCTAGGTGTTTGCTGGGGGAGCGCAAAGGGCAGCAGGGAGCCTGCTCCCATGGGGGAGCTATTCTTGTTATCCAGAGGCAAACTGCTGCCTGTTGATTGCCTACAGCAGCGATTCTCAACCAGGGTGCTATAGCACCCTGGGGTGCCGCAAGATCCTATTAAGGGTACAGCGGGGTGCTGCTGTTAAGCATGCAGATACCTACAGGGGTGTAGGTTTTAGCCATGCTGGTCTAAGGACAAGGTTTGGGTAAATCTGATACGTTTTATTAGAGCAACTCAAATACCTACAGATGATTTACCCTGCTTTCTGATTGACTTCAGACTACCACTGCCTCCCACAAGATGCACCACCCAGTGATTTCAAACAGGCAGCCATAGTCTCAAACCCTGTTGTGGTCTGGCTTCTCTGCAACAGAAGAACTGCTCTAGTATTTTTCCCACCTTGCTGGGGCCCCTTAAATGTTGGCTTTTCTGCTCTAAATCTAGCGCAGATACTCAGCAGGCAGAAAGGTCAATGCTCCTGCTTCCGGGTTTGGCTGCAGTGGAGATAAGAAAATCCTGTCTTAGAGAACAGGGGGGAAGGACTTCATGCTGGAAGAAATGGGATGGGGGAGGGAAGTGGTCAGAAGCATAAAGAATAATCCCTGTCTCGCTGGAAAGACACTCGGGGTATCTTGTCTGTCTCCTTAATGTCTGGCTGTCGCTTGCAGTTTGGTGCAGCGAGCGAGCATCCGTACCTTTCTCCTTGGTTTTTATTAATCGCTCTTCTTGGCCTGGGGCTGCTGTGCAGCTCACAAACCTAGACCTTGGCATCGGAGACTTGGCAAGGACCCCCGTCGGCAAGGCCAAGTCCGACAGACCAGGGCTTTGAAGGATGTTGGGAATGGAGGAGCTGGTTTTAGGCCCTGATCCAGCTCCGGCTATCTTCTGGCTCATCTTTCGTCATTCCAGGCAGCGTAAAGCAATGTTAAGCCTGTTTCTTCACAACGTTCAGTACTGGGAAGAAGGTCTGTACTGAGACAGCCTTGGTGTTTATTGAGATAATTGGGAGAAGCCACTTCTTTGGGTTGATTGCATGGGAGAGGAGATCTGGGCATGCATGACCTCCAGGCAAGGAAAAGAGGGAACTTATTTGTGGGTGATGCTTGGGGAGGCTCTTGAAGAGAGGGCCCTGTCGAGTGTAACCCATCTAGATTCCCAAAAGCAAATACAGACACAGTTCTTTGGGTAAATCCAGTGTCTTTTATTAGACCAACTCAAATAGCTGGAAAAATTCTTCCTTGCAAGCTTTCGGGTATAATCCGATATCTCTTATTAGACCAACTCATATAGTTGGAAAAAATTCTTCTTTGCAAGCTTTTGGCTACAATTACCCTTTACAGTTGTACCTGAAAGCTTGCAAAGAACATTTTTTCCAACTATTTGAGTTGGTCTAATAAGAGATACCGAATTTACCCAAAGAGCCTTGTCTGCCTATGCCCTTAGACCAACACGGCGACAACCTACACCCCTAAAAGCACAAACCACATTTGGGTGATTCAGGGCATGTATCAGTAACTTAAGGCTAAACAGACATTATGGGGATTTAATGATCCTAAAACTGAGCGTTTATAAACCCAGAGGGGCTTAAAGTAAGGAGTGCACAGGAAGGCACCCAAACCACCTTACCCGTTTGAGAAGCGGCCTGCTGGATAAGGGGGCTGAGTTTGGCCCTGGAAGATGAGGGCCGGTGACCTGCTGCATAACCGCAGGTGAGTTGGGTCACCTCCACAGACCCCGCTTGTCCCCTGCTTTAAGGTGGAGGTAACAATGCTGACCTCTTGTTGCTTTGAGATTGATGCATGCAAAACATGAGCCAGGTGGTATCTCATGCAATAATTATGCATTTGAGGCCAGTTAGCCTTGACCTTTGTTCCTACGGTTGAGAAATGGGAGGTGTGCGCTCTGTCTTGCGGTAGCTAATGTATGTGAATTAACCTAAGGTAAAAAGTCCTACGAAGAGAAGGATTTCTTAAGTGTTATCTATTATTGGACGCACTAGTTATGTCTACACGTTCATGAATGTGCTTTTGCTACTGCACATTAATTTTGGAACCTCTAATGTGAGGTACTAACCAAATGCACGCCCTAATACTCAGTAGTGAAAAATGCATGCTTTTTTAGTGATGTTTAATGCTTAGTAGCTTAATTTTGCCGAGCATTAACGCACTAGCATAGTTTTTGCCATGATGCTCGAATGTGCAGTAAAATAGGCTACTGCGCATTACAGCGCACATGTAGACGTGCCCTCTGTGTCGCTGGGATGAAGTTAGACAAGCTTTTGAATGGCTGATACTTGACAAAGAGAGTCTTGCATTCAAGACTTTATCCCAACGACATAGTGGGTCCAATAAAAGGCAGCACCCTAAGAAATCCTTGCCTCTCACATCATTTCTGGACCATCACAACTGCATCACTCTTACACTACCGTGAAGGGAAGGCACATTAGCACTATCAGCAGCTCTGGGCTTGGCTTCAGGTAAAAAAAAAATCACCTCCTTTAGCAGAGAAGGTCAGACCTGTGTGGTCCCAGAGCAGATTAAGCTGTCATTTTAAATCTGGGTTGTGGGTGCAGGAAACAGATGGCTCAGTTTTGTTCCAGTCATTCTCCTGTCGCTTCGTGCCAGCATCCTCGTCCTCGTCCCCGTTCAGGACAAAGGCAAGGTTTTTATTCTTTATTTCAGCCTTTGACAGCAGCTTCTTGCCACACCCCAGTTGGCAAGGGCTTGCCAGATGAAGCATTTGCATGCCTGATGCTCACGGCGCTGCGGAGCCGGTCTTGCCAGTTTTCTCGGGATGCCGGAGTATTGCTCCGGGGCATGCTAGCTGCTTCGCCCAGCACCAATGAAGGGCTCGCTTCCGCCGTTCTCACGGGAGCACGCGGGTACAGCGGGGTGAGTGGCAGCCCGCCGAGGGGAAGGCTGCAAGTTCAAACTGTTATTTTGCAAGGAGGCAGGTTGCCCAGGGCAGCCGTGTGCAGTGAGCCTGGTGTGTGGATTTGGGCAAGGCTGCAGCAGACAAAATCTCTCCCTTGTCTTTCTGCTGACTTTTTCTTTTCTATTTTTTTTTGTCAGCAGGGTGGTGAATTAGGCTGTTTGCATTAATATTGGGTGCAGGAAACAGGGAAGCCACTCCCCTGTATGGGGAAGCACCATCCGGCTTGTCTCCAAAAGTCCTGGTGACTTGATGTTCGTGTGCAGGGATGCAGTAGGTACAGGAGATGACCCCCCCACAGTCAGGCCCAGGCTGCACCCTTACTAGAAGAAGGTATATCCTGTTCAGCATCCTTCAAGGATCCTGTGCTTTACCTTGTATATGAGCATTGTTTGGCTTCCCCACTCCAAGATAGCTGTAATCTGGATGATAGGCGCTGGGATTAGTCTCCTCTGGGTTGGGAGTGTTCCCGCAGCAAAACCTTACCCAAGTTAGTGTGTCCTCGGCATTGCTGTACATGCCTGTGCCTGTCGGGGTATACCCTCTCTTATGCCAAGAGGCTCTAGGAGTCTTTCTGTCTTACTGAGGAGAGCAGGGATTGTGGGAAGGCACTGGAGGACTAAGGGAACTCAGCAAGCCTGGGTTTTTACCCATGATGGTCTGGGTCAGAGTTTGGAGGGGAGCGGGAGGATCTAAAACTTGGGTAAAGGCCAATGATAATTGTGTAGTGAAGCCAAGTGTGTGTGCATGGGTGTGTGTGTGTGCATGTGTGTGTTGGAGGGTGGGTGTTATCTCAGGAACTCTTGCCTACTCAGTAAGGCTCCTAATTATGTCTGTATTTGAACCAGAGAAGCAAGAGCAGAGCCCTGATCCCAGCCCTTTTTGATCCTGTTGATTGCTATAGGATAATGATCCCGCTGGGCATGTATAGACAGACTTTTTAGTCCCGTGACGCGCTGGAGATCTGCCGCTTCGGAGCAGACTCGATGAATCTTGATGAATTAACGGCGTGTAACTTGATTAATTTGTTTAACTCACTTAACTCCATTAATTAATGATGCTCGCGTGTCTAAAAATGCCCATAGAGAAGGATCTTGCTGTCTGTAAGGGGCAAATGCCCTGTCTTCTGCATAGCTTTAGACTAACAGAGTTGAATACTTCTCCCTGCCCTTGCATCCCATGGGAGATGCTGCAGTTGCTATAGTAGGCAACAGACCCCCCACCCTGGTGGGGTTATGACCCCAACCTTTGACAGGGAAGGAGCTGAGGCTGAAATCCTTAAAGAGAGGTAGAGGCTTAACATCCATTGACATACATGAGTGGGAGTCAGAGGTCTAAACCCTGCTGAGGATCTGGGTTTAGGTGATTCTGGCAGGCCATACCTGCTTCCTCCTCCTCCTCCTCGGGACCCTTGTGTGTGTTCACCGCCCTCCCATGCTAAACAACACCAGCAGAGACAGATTTGACCTACAGACTTTGCATCCGAATGCTGCAAAGGCTGGACGGTGGCTTGGACCAGGGGTTTGGGTTTAAGCTGATCTCTGAATAACTGGTCTTGCAGGCCAGGAGTGATCTCTGGGTAGACACAGAGTCTGGGAGGAAGCCACCTGTCTGCAGAGTCAATGCCTGGGGGCCTTGCTATCCTCCGGTGCAAGGGGATGGAGGAAAGCCAGGTTCCTTGTGGGTATTTAGTTCATGGGCCAGGATCCCCTGGTGCTGGGAGAGGGTACAGGGAATCCCCTTTGTCAGGTGCCTGTCTGGTATGTCTTGTTCACGTAGACCTCCCCCCCAGATCAGCATGTCAGGTCGGGGACCTCGAGGGGCCTTTCACCTTGCTGCGCAGCGTGGAGCATTCATGATTCACCTGCTTGGATCATTGGGCATCTCTCACCTAACATCTTCCCTGCCGCTGCAGGGGTCTCAGGGGCTGGAGGCCTCTCTTTCTCTCTGCTGCTCAAGCTATAGAGCTTGCAAGCATTTGAGCTTCCTGAGGACTGTCAAACTAAAACCTTTGGGCTTGACACAGGGCTACACGGGTTAAATGTAATGGCTTGTGATAGACAGGAGGTCAGATGAGATGACTGAAGGGTCCCCTCTGCCCTGGCTGTTAAGTCTCGAAATGGGATTCAGGACGAGTGTATAAAGAGGACTGACATGACAACTTGCTCGATGAATGGCAGAAAGGCTTTATTTCTACTACAAGTATGCACTGTTCAATGAGCCTAAAGGAAAGTCCAGTATCTTTCGCTGTTAAGGTGGAAGTATCTCACCGATACAGGCAAAGAGGCGGTCTCAGTCTTATCAGCTTCTTAAGGCGCGCGTGCATTCGCCAGAAGACTAGCCGGGCGCAGCAGCTGTTCCTGTCCATGATTTCTCATTCTTGAAGCACGCCCCCTTATCGGTTTCGTTCCCTTTTTATTCCATTTAGCTCAGCATCTTCAAAGCGTTCTTGTAGTTGTGTAAATCACAAGGGAATCCCAAGCCATAATTAATAGGGGGGCACCAATTAAGATTTTTTGGGCTGATACCGATGGCCAATTATTGACCAACCATATGGGCCAATACCAATCCAATTGCTGATATGCAGCCCAGCAGCTTGCAGAGCAGCGCTGGTAAATCTGTGCAGTGGGGAGGGGGCATGGGAGGGGCGCAGATCAAGACCCCCCTGCGGTGAGGGAGGGAGTGGGGCTGGGGCAGGGGCAGGTGCTGCCCAGCTGGGGTGGGGTGCATGCAGGATGGGGCAGGTGGCTTGTCCAGGGGTACAGGGAGGTGGGGGGTGGCTCCCCACTACTGCATGCACCCCCAGGAGAGGCATGGGGGACACATGCCCCCCCAGTCTGTGCACAGAGTGAGGACAGGCTACCTGCTGTGGGCTTGGGGCTAGAGCTGCCCCAGCCTCTTCCCAGTGGTTGCGCTCGAGCTGGGTGTGGCAGGGCAGGGTGAGCAGCGGCGATGCTGGGAGGAGGGTCTATGGGGGGGCTAGAGCCACCCCAAAATTCGCCATAGAGCCCCCGCCCTGCCCCACGCCACCTCGCCCAGCCCAGGCACAGCCGCTGGGAAGAGACTGGCGTAGCCCCAGTCCCGAGCATGCAGCAAGCAGCCTGCCCTCACCCCATGTACACATCAGGGGGGGCATGTGCCCCCCCCATGCCTCCTGAACAAGCCACTGGCTCCATCCTGTGTCCCGCCCCATCCCAGCTGTGCAGCGCCTGCCCCTGCCCCTGCTCCAGTCCCACTCTTGAGCTGTTTTCCACCCCCCATGACCCTTCCCTCCCCCACGGACTTACCAGCCAGACACTGCTCTCTGAGCTGCTGGGCTGCACTCCTGGCCGTGTGCATGCCGTGGCTGCACACATGCAGGCGGCATTTATCAGTGACATTATTGACCAGATCAGCCAAAAACAGCCGATTGCCGGTAATGTCAATTTTCCTTGTATCAGTGCTGATACAATATGGACCGATGTGTCGGTGCACCTCTAGTAATTAACAGGAAAATCCTTTTAGTCAAACTGTTCATTATTGGTTATCAGAAAGTCCCCATTTTGGTTGAGTCACCTTCCTCAGTAACCGAGATTACCCGTTTCTACTAAATTGGGACATATCAAGGAATTGATTAACAACCAGGAAAAACACAAGGTTTTTGAGGAGTTGTCCTTGGAAGATCAAGGGAGCCACTAAGTAAATCAGGAGGAGACACCTATCAAAGTCCATATGGGGAATGTATCTTCCTCCGCATAAACACAAATTAATTGCCAAGAAATATTTACTGTACTAATTAATCAAGCAGAGACATTTCACATAGTTACATACCAGGCAAATAGGAGTCTGCTTAAAATCATCATACATATAGTAAGATAAGCTGAATGTGATGCCTCATTATTTCTTTTCAGAAGGTCCAGCTGCAAACTTACATCCTCTTGCACTAAATTGTCATCAATATTTTGTATTTTAACTTTTGTGAGTAGGTCCAGCTCAGCTTGAGTTTCACAGTCATCTCTTACCCTGTGAAGCCATTTCCTACAGAGGCCTTGCTTGTTAAACAGAGAAAGCTCCAGGGCGGGGAACTGCGGCTGTGTGATGACTGAGTCAGAGTAAGTGGCTATGCTGGACAAAAGAGACCTTATCTTGTCTGACCTTGGGAGATAAGCAGTCCAGACCCAGCTGGTACTTGGGTGGGAGACCACCTTGGAATATCAGATGCAAGCCATGGGGTGCATCTACAAGTGCAGTTAATTCACAGCAATAAACTCTGGAGTGGTTTGCTCTGCAGTTTATTTCTCCCAGGTGCCACATTTGAACGTGCGCCCAGGACTGCAGCATGTTGAGCCGGGGCAGAGCAGGCCCAGCTGGCAGGGGACCCAGGGGGTCGGCCTGCCAGCTCGAGGCTGCTCCAGCCCAGCTCAGCATGCTGTGGAGGGGTGACTGGTACACGAGTCTGGTACATGGCTAGCCAGCAGGCAGCCCCTGCAATGAAGCACTCTCACACCCCAGCCAGCCTCATCAGCGTCTACACACGTGCTGCTGCAGAATCAATAACAAGGATAGCACTTGTGTTAACAAGTATTAGCCTACGGCAGAGTTAATTAGTTCACTCCATCCTAATAGCATTGCATATGTACATGCCGAGACGTTTACTGCAGAGCTAATTAGGCCACTGGAATAAATGTCTTGTTGTTGATGCGCCCGTGGCGTTGTAGCCAAGCAGTTGCAATTGTGGTGCAACTTTTCAGACGGTGCAACCCATTTTGAACGATTGCCCAATTAGATCATTTACTGGCGATCTAAAATCAATCCGTGCAGCTACCCCTAATGCCGTAAACGAGGGGAAGACGATCCGGTGGTGGTGGTAGACTTATAGGGAGCCCTGCCCTACCTGTGGGTGGGAGGGGTGCTGAGACGGAGCCGGTCACCGTGGTGACTCAATATAGATATTGACTGATGGGTGGCTGCTGTTAGCTGTTATCATGGGAACACACACCCAGTGTGCTAGCATAGGGGACAGGTTGCTACGAAAGGTCAGATTGGGAGGTGGCATGTGCAAGCCCCAGCCCACCTGGCACCTTCTGCTGCCAGCTTCATTTGAAAAGCAGATTTGGCGTGGAGAGACTGCAGCTGCAAAGAGAGGCTTCAGCACGGGGATCAAGGTACTGCCGCTGTCTTGCAGGCAGCCTGGGGCTTTTGTACAGCCGATAAGGGAGGTGTGTGCGTCCCTGTGATGGGGGTGGTTGCTGTGCCCTTGTTCATCAGTACAATGGTTAGTGGTGTCTTTAGATCTTAAAGCAGTGACCCCCCCGGGTGCAACTTTCTCTCTGTTTTCAACAAGAATCGTAGCTTTGAATGGGGCTAAAGGCAAGAGATCTGAGATGGAAATGGCTGCATCTGGGGTAGCGTGGAAAACTGAAGGGATCTTCCTCCCCATGCCAGACCTGTAAGAGAGCTACCAAGGGGCAGCTCTGGTCACCAGGGGTGATACCATCGGGGTGGAGAACAGCAAATACAGTGCCTGTGGTCTGGAAGTCCGAGCTCTAGAGAAACACCAGGCTTCAGAATAACTGCCGAAGAAAAGACGAACGAAGGACCTGGAAGTAGAGGTGCACCGAAGTATCGGTCCATATTGGACCGGCACCAATAAAAGGAAAATTAACATGATCAGCAATCATCTTTTTTTGACTGCTGTAGCTGATAAGGCCACCGATAAATGCCACGTGCATGCGTGCAGCCACAGAATGCACGCGGCCAGGAGCGCAGCCCAGCAGCATGGAGAGCAGCATCTAGCCGGTAAGTCTGTGTGGGGAAGGGACGGGGAGTGGGAAGATTGAGGCCCCCCGCACGGTGGGGGAGGGAGCGGGGCAGGGGCAGGCAGTGCCCAGCCAGAGCAGTGAATGTGACCCCAGGAGCAGGGCAGAGCCATGGGCAGTTCATCTGGGGGGGGGGAGGGGGGGCTCCCTGCCACTGCATGATGTACCCCTGGGGGAGGCATGGGGGGCATGTGCCCCTCATTTGTGTGCAGGGTAAGGGCAGGTTGTGGGCTTGTGGCCAGGGGCTGCACTGGCCTCCTGCCCGAGGTGGGTGTGGGCGGGGTGTTTCCAACTGGGTGGGAGTGGGGTGGGTGGTGATGGTGCTGGGAAGGGGGCTACAGGGTGGACTACAGCCACCTCAAAATTCACGGTAGCCACTCCATAGCTCCCCCCCCCAGCCCCGTCCCCCCCCCCCTGCCCTGAGCACAGCCCCAGCCCAGTCCCCCGCACTGGGAAGAGGCTGGTGCCACCCCTGGCCCCAAGCCCGCAGCCCGCCCTTGCCCTGCACACAAATCTGGGGGGCAAATTCCCCCCATGCCTTCCCTGAGGGTGTACACAGTGGCAGGGGGCCACCCCCCTCCCAATGCCCCCAGACAAGCCACCCGCCCTGCTCCCAGAGTCACATTTACCACCCTGGCTGGGCGGCACCTGCCCCTACCCCATTCCCTCCCTCACAGTGGAGGGTCTCGATCTGCCCACGCCAAAACCACCCCTCTTCCCTTCCCCACTCCTCTTCGCCCCACAGACTTACCAGCCAGATGTTGCTCTCCAAGCTGCCCAGCCGCATCCCTGTAAATCAAGTCATCCGATTGGTATCAGCCGATGTGACTAGTTAACAATTGACCATCGGTATTGGCCAAGAAAATCTTTATCCACCTGGAAGTAGATGGGAAATGGGCTTGGCTTTACCAAGAGGAGAGCAGGGCAGTATAACTGTGCTAACCTAGGCAGCGTCGCACTGATGAAGTCTGCTTCTCGCTTGGGGTGGAGCACTGGCACGGCCGTGCTGCTTCTCCTGCCCAAGTGCTAGGTAAGTTCAGGGGCAGTGTTGGCATAAGTACCAGTGGGCATAAGGTGGTCTTGAGTGGGCTGGAGGCTAGAAGAAGGTTTTTACCACCAGAAGAGGGAACAGGCCTGCAAGGGGAGTGGTGGGCCAGAAGCCGAGCTCCTCTGAAAGATGGATGTGGGTCACTTTATGCGCTGTGGTGCCTGCGATAGTAGGGAACTGGCTGGACTGTCACCCAGGAGCTCCCTTCTGGGCCTGTCGCTGCTTTTTGGCTCATCTTGCCTATAATCTGCTGTCTTGCGTACCAGTATAAATAATTGGAGGGTCACCAAAGGAGTAGGCACGTTGTGGTTATTTGCACTGGGATTGTCTGAAACAGTCTGGGGTGTTTTATCCTAAACGTCCCAGTCATAGTCTCCAGTGTCCATGACTTACCTGGCACCCAGTTTCCCCCCGATGCACGCTATTGCTGTGTCCCTCCTCGTGTTCAGCTGGCCGAGGAACACCTCTGAGTGCCATAATCCTGCCTACAAAGGCTTGGGCTGTGTGATTTGGGGTAATCCTCATGGGCCTGAACCAGACAGGTCCTGGAGACTCAGGCCAGCTCTGGACACTGCCAGCAGCTTGCAAATAATCCCAGTCTTTGCTCACAGCAAAGCCCCAGGTAGGGCTGGCTTGGGGCTGATAAATAACCAGATCTCCCAGGTGCCCAACAAGCTCTTTAGGGCTTGGATCTTGGGCCAGGTTCTGCTCTGTGCCAGCAGGATTGATCCATGGACTTACCCCATGGTAGGAAGTGGATTTGGAGGTCTCCTGCCTTATTCCCTTACGGGCCTTTGGGTAGAAGGGGGCTGTCTAGTCTCTCCCCACAGTATTCATGTGAGAGCCAGGTAATAGACCCCAGGCATCTTGAATATAACAACCTTCCAGGTGTCTGCAATACTTAGTTGTGCCTTGCCTTTAAATGGGAAGGACGGCACTGAGACGGGGGCCACGTCTGTGCAGGGCTCTGGAGGAGGTTCCCGTACGTGGCCGGGGCTGTGGTTTGGTGGGGAGCCCTGGCAATTCCAGCTCTGATCCAGTTTGCGTTTCATTGACCTCGCTCCCTCTTCTGCATCCTGTTGCTTATTGTAATTATTAACTGGCTTGGCAGGAAGCCAGTCTGAAGGCGGAGATAGGGATTTTGGCAGTGTGGGCTTGGCGGGTGGGCAGCTGCCTAGGAAGGCGGCGTGTTTTTCAAGGGGCTGCTTCTCCTTCTGGTTACCCCAGGGATGGACCTCTCCTTGCTGTTTTCACCACCCATTTTTGTACCAAAGACGTTCACTTCGGTGCCTGGCTCCTGGGCTACCTGCTTGCTCGGGGAGGTGTGCTGCTTTGCCTGGGTTGGTTGCAGTCCTGCCTTTCCTCCTTCTGGTGTCTCCTCCAAACCTCTGAGTCTCCCAGTGGGAGACGGTGGGGTCCAGCTGACCAGTGCAGGGGGTGACTCAGGAAGTCCAGGCTGAGCTCCCAGCCCTGCCTCTCATCTACCAGTGACTCTGGTAGCCATTGCACCCTGTGCCTCTTCTCCCCATGTCCGTCTCCTCTAGTTACATTGCCCTGGGCTGGCTGGATTGAAGTCATCAACGTTTAATAGACTTTTCCATTTGTCCTTCAGTTTCTTTTCCAAAGGAAGCTGCATTCTCGTTGGCTGATATAGCCATTAACACATACAGATTTGCAGCTGATTAGCTCCTTTACACTCCATCGGAGGCATCTTTTTGATGCATCTTTTTGGAGGTGTCCAGCTGGGATTTACTAGGTGGGTCTGTGTGTGCGCATGTGCATGTTGGGAAGGGGGCAGTCTAAGAGCTGGAGAATGGGTTTCCCTGGTGGGTAGGAGCATAAATATTTATGATTTGATAACCAAGTCAATTGGATCTTAGGTAGGGAGATGCTATAACCTAGGACAGTAAGCTCTCCCAGGTGGGCTCAGCGGATGATCCCAATGACGTATGTGACAGAGTCATCTGCAGTCAGAGACTGGATCCCAATGTGGCCTGGTAGGTAGAGCGCTAGGCTGTTAACCCTGGCTCTTCTACTGTCTGGCTGGGTGGCCTTGAGCATGTCACTTAACCTGCATTTCTCCATTTTTCTACCTGTAAAATCGGCGTCATTTCAGTTGTGCCATCTGGCAATGACCAGTGCTATGTGACATCTAGCAGTGCTTGTTCTGGTAGGGTTCCTTTGATCAGTGGTGGGGACATCCCTGCCTCATCATTATAAAATGTCAGATTTTTCTTCCCCTCCATGTTTTTTTCCTTGCACAATATTTGGAGACCCTCTGAGCTCAGCGGGGCTAGCGCTTACCAAACATTCGGGCAGTGCACTACTTACTAAACACTTGGGAGGGCACAAGGGACAGCTGCTGAACACTTCAGCACAGCAGAAGTGTTCGGTAACCACAACGTGGAAGCAAACTTCCTGCTGCCGTTAATGGGGTCTGGATCTGGTCCAAGACCCCAACAGCGCAATCCGCCTCATCTCAGAAGTGGCGCTGTGTGTCCACAGGGAAAGCGAACTGAGTGGCGCGGTGTTCCCGGGGCTGCCTGCGTGTCCAGGGCCCTGGCAGCTTGCAAAGGAGTACAAATGAGGCACCCCGTGTTGGATCCCGGGGAGGAAATGCCTCCCGGGCTGAGGATATCCTGCCGCTGCAGACATTGTGCGTGGAGCACGAGACCTGCCGCTGCAGTGTGCTTCCTGCGCTGCCAAACCTGCTCAGAAGAGACTGGCGTCACCCCCCAGAAAGGCTCTCACTGGCCTTTGGAGGAGGTAGAAAGGGCTGCTGGGGCCAGCGGCACCAGCTTTTGTCCCTGCTTCAGAGCCCTGTATAGGTAGAGTCACGGAGGAGCCCTCTTCTCCCTTGATCCACCCCAGAAACAGCCGCGAGCTGTCTGACCCAGCTGCACGAGGTCTACGGTGCCAGCTGAGCACTTGCAAAGAAGCAGCAGGGCAATGGTGAGTAGGACCCTTGCTTATCAACATGCATCACGCAGATCAAACTATGGGCCCTGCTTGTCACGGTCAAGCAGCCGCATGAAACCGCCCCTCAGCCATGAGTATTCACCACGACACGCCGTTCTGGTGGACGAGGGGCTGGATCCTGGTCCATCCAGCCGGGCCTCTGTGTGGCACTTGGGTGTCTCTATGCAATCCTGCTCCACCTTGCTCGAACCCTGGAAAAATCCTCATCATGACTATTTTTCTCCCAGCTCATCCTCAAGGCTGAGGCAGAAGCAGTGAAGAAGAGGAGCACCCCGCTCCCCGTTGTTTTTTAGTGGGACGCAGGCAGTGGAGGAGGGTAGGTGGTATTTAGGTGCTTCATAATAAGTAGAGCATAATCTGGATCGATATCTGTAAGTGCGCTGCTCCGTGCGGTAATAATGGTGCAGTTACTGCTGCTAATGGGGACTGATCCAGAGGTTTGTCATTGATCGCAGTGGGTTTGAGATCAGGCCCATTGAGATTTTCCGCTGTATCAAACACTTCTGAAAACAACGTTCCCTAATTGCAGGGGCACTACGTTTACAGCTAGTATACAACAGTGGCGCTCAGCCTTTTAGCTCTGTGTGCCAGATGAATGGTGTGGGGCCTATCTGTGAGCTGGATCAGGCCCTGCCTGGCACTGCCCCATCCCACCGCCTGCATGCTGGGATTGGGCCCCAGTGGCCTGGCACCATCCTCTCCTGCCCCCTATGCACTGGGCTTTGGGGGACCAAGCATCTCCCTCTCTCATCCCCTTGGGCAGCAGGATCCAGCACTGCTCCTTCCTGCCATGCCAGGATTGGGACCCAGTGACTTGGACGCTGGGACTGGGCCCTGGGTGCCTGGCACCATGCCCTCCTCCCCCTTCTGCATGCCAGGACTGGGCCCTGGGGGCCTGGCACCATGCCCTCCTCCCCCCTGCATGCCAGGATTGGGTCCTGAGGGCCTGGCACCATGCCCTCCTCCCCCCTGCATGCCAGGATTTGGCCCTGGCACCATCTAATCCCCTACATGTCGGGATTGGGTTTTGGACACCTGATGCCATCCCCTGCCAGCCTCTACAACAGCCCGGTGCTGTCCCTACCTGGCCCTGCTCACTGAGACTGGGTGCCAGCTCCAGCGCACAGGGGCCAGGGCTCTCATGGGTCCAGACATTTGGCAGCAGGGAAGCAATGCCACTGCTCCCCTACTGCCAACTTCCAGAGGATCCTGGCGGGCAGGATAACACGGTGCCCCAGGCTGGATCTGGCCGGCAGCGCTGCAGGTTGAGCACCCCTGGTCTACAACCACACTGGCCCTACTGAAGCCCAGCAGAAATGTGGTTGCTCACACTGATGATATTTCTCAGATTTCCAGTGGAAACAGGGTTCGACTGAAAATGCGCCTCTGCGGCGTTAGGAGCCAGAGCAGCTGCCGTCATCGCAGGAAGCGAGACCAACCGGGGACAGCTTTGGAACGGACTCATCTAGGGCAGCCCCGGGGCTGGGCGTCGGGGCCTTGACTTCTCGTTTTCCTTGCCTGCGGTGGGAAACTTGCCCTGTTTCTCTTTCTGTTTCTCTCTGAGCGCGAAGTTACACGTTATGCTTAGCCCAGACTGAATCTGTGGCATGTTAAGCTGCATTAAAGCTGTGCGCAGTCTCACGTTAAGGATTAATACGTTTCTCCCCTGCACAGCTCTGACTTGCTATTAGAGGACTGGCGATAAGGGGTGTGAGTATAAGCCAGGAGACCTGGCCTCTATTTCTGCTTGGGAGGTTGCCTGCGGGGCTGGAAGCAATGCACTCTGGGATGCTGGGGGACTGCAAATTGCTTGTTTTATCTCCGTGGAGCAGATTGAAGTTACTGTAATACAAGCTAAGTTGCACGGCCCAAAGTTAACCCCCGCCTGAAGTGGCACAACTTTGAGTTGCCCAACAGGCACTTAACGCAAGTTAACAAGCTTTTAATGTGCGGATGCTCATGTTTAAAGTGTCCTTAGTATGTACTAAATATAATGCAGAACTTTGCCCCGAGGCTCAGCATTTCCCTCTGTAAGATGGGCACGATGGTGGTGCTGTGAGGCTGCACAGTCAAGCTTGAGAGGTGCTCTGCATTACCGAAGTGTGTTAAAGGTTGCTATGTGCCAAAGTCAGGCTTGGAAGTAGGGGGGTTTTGGTGCCCGGAGGCCTGTGCTGCGATTCACCACCCACCTCTAGGGTAATACACTACCCAGCACCAGGTCTGGGGACCTCTGCACCATGAAGGGGAGCGGGACTGGTTGGAAAACGTCCCGTGTCTTGATGGGAACTTTACTGTGGGCTGAGATCTGGGCACCAGGGAATGAGCACAGTTCTCTTGGAAAACCGAGCCCTTGCTAGACATGTGTTTTCCAAACCCTTCACAAACAATGCAGCAAACATGTCTGCTGTTGGCACAATGTCCTAGTCTCTTCCCACTGCCTTGGAGTTTGCGTCCAACAGCAAATCTCAGTCCCGGAGCAGTGATTCTTTATGTTTCAATGCAAGGAAGGAGGCACGTCTCGGTTTCTGCCAAGGACAGCTCTCATATGCAAGCAGTAATGTGGCAAGGAAGTTTGGCGCGCAGGGCAAAGTCCGCAGCAGCAGCTTGCCCTCACCCTGCGCACAGATCCGGGGGGCACATGCCCCTCCATGCTTGCCAGGAAGTGCGTGCAGTGGCGGGAGCTGCCCTCCCCCTAACCCCAAACAAGCCACTCGAGGCTCTGTCCTGCACCCCTCCTCAACTGGGCAGTGTCTGTTGGTACCCCTTTGCTTTGGCACCTGGGGCAGTCATCCCACTGGCCCCCCACTTGCTGCGGTACTGTATGCAAGGCCTTCAAAGCTGTGGTTATTTTCAAATGGCAATGGTCCTGGATGTAGAGGCAAGAATCAGTGACTTTTGCAGGGTTTGCCTTGGCTTTAACCCTGGCGCATAAGATCAAAGGTCTTTCTACTGGGAACATTGATCCAAGCTGATATAAAGACAAGCTTAAGAACTGAAGGCCGGTTAGGGCAGCGGATGGCACTCGGGTTATCTGTGATGTGTGCTTGCTTTGTGACCTTGTGACTTGTCTCAGTGCCTCAGTTCCCCTTCATAACGGAGGTACGGTGCATGGGTTTGGAACGAAAAAAGAAAGGTGGTGTGCTTACCTAGACTCAGTGTACATGGCTCTGGGATCAGTTCTTCCCTCATTGAGGCCTTTGCTGAATGGGTAGTGCTGAGATGTCTCCATTCACCATCATTGGTGACCTACCTAGATGGTTTACCTAGATGGTAAACTCTTGCGCGTCTGTACGGTGCACAGCACAAGGGGGTTCTCATCTCAGGTACGTCCTTCTGAGCCCATGAGACGTAGCAAGAGTGGTGAGGTCCTCTGGACTCCACTGTGATGGCAGGGCTGAGCTCTAACCTACATCTCATGGCCTTAAATTGCAGCAAGGAGTCCCGTAGAGAGCAAACTGAGTTATCCTACGGCTTTTTGAACTAAGCAACAAAATTGAACAGAGCATGTTGTGGCACTGGGAGATGTGATTGCTGTCACTGGGCACTAGGTGAGCAAGGCACACCAGTTTCCCTGTGCCTGGTGCAGTGCCAGGGTTGACACAATTGGACAATTTGGGATGAAAAAGTTAAAAAAGTAATGGAGAAACAAAGGAACGTGTGTGTTAGTATGCTATGACCATGGGAGGACAGACGCAGCTGCTGGGTCCCTGCTCGAGCAGCGGGGAGCCAGAAATGAAGATCTCACACACCAGGTGGAGGACCTGAGACTGGTACCCCCGAAAGTTATCACCGTAACGTCTGAAGAAACCACTTGCCAGGTCGTGTTATGGGTAGGGAACTTGTAATAAAGCCTAGGGGTAACTATTAAAGTTCGCTTCCTACCACATCGGACGAGTTGCCATGTCAATTCTGGGAGAGCTCTGGCAAAAAAAATCCTCATAGTAACAGTCAGGCACCAGGGTGGATTAGCGGGACAGGTTGTGGAGGCTCCATCCTTAGTTTTTGAGTGCAGATTAGACACTTGTTTAGACAGGGCTGCAAAGGGTTGGGCTAGACCGTGCGAAG
Source organism: Alligator sinensis (assembly GCF_000455745.1). NCBI lineage: Eukaryota > Metazoa > Chordata > Crocodylia > Alligatoridae > Alligator > Alligator sinensis. Next base: position 496,317 of record NW_005842013.1, on the reverse strand, counting down.
GCCCTGCCCAGCCCATTTCTCTCTGCCTCCGTCTCGCTGCTTCCAAACAACAAGCCTTTCTCGCTGTGCTCAAGGAGGATCTTGAGTGGTAGTGGAGTCCATCCATCATGGACTAACGACACATGTCCAAGAGCCACTTGATGAAACAGCGTCGCCGATCAAGCACTCGAATGGGTCCTGATTCGGAAACGTGACCTCTTATTTCCAATATGCACGAAGATTTTTCATGGACATCAGACGCTGTGAATCCCACCCTGCTCCCCAGCCAGCTCCGTGTGCTAGAGTCGCTGCTGGGTGACTGCTGAGTTAGTGGAGTATAAACCACAAGGGAGCGCGTTAAGGGGAATAACGTGATGGATTGCCAGTGATGGATTGTCACTTAATGTTCTCGGGACACTGCGTAGGTGATTTTGTCATTAATTAGACTAGTAATCATCATTTGTCATTAAGCTGTGCTTCTCATTCCCCAGAGCCCGAGGTGCTTTGCAAAGGAAGTCGGGATCCATTATATAAATGGGCAGTAATGTTTATCCATTTTTTACAGGGGAGAGAAGTTGAAGCACAGAGGCAAAGTGACTTGTTCAAGGTCACAGAGTGGGTCAGTGGCAGAGTTGGGACTAGAGCCCAGGTCTCCTACAGTGCACCCCTGACTTCCAGCCTCTGGGGCCCTTTGTACTCATTTGTCCCCGAGTCCTTTCTTCCTGAATATTTCTGTTCCTGTTCAGAGGAACCGCGGAGGCATCTCAGTGGCTTGTGAAAGTTCCTCTATCAGGGTATCCTGTGACTGGCACCAGAGTGGGAGGACGTCCTTCCAGATCGCAGAGTCCAATGCACCGGGGGAGGATTGCCGGCCAGTGACCCTGCCCTGTACTGACACATCTTTAGATGTCCCCCTTGCTTGGGGCAGCAGCTCATATGAGGCTCCTTGGCATCAGGGTGGATTTGATTTAAAGCAAATTAAATCAGGAAGCCTTGATTTAATCACTGTTTTCTACAAAAAGTGTATTCTTGTTGTTCAACATCCTGTATTCATTTAACTTCTTGAAACTTTGCACTTGTATGGAGAGGTAAGGGCTTGACTGTGTACTCAAACTTGGAGAGAGACAAGAGGGCTGGTGGTAGGTGAGCAGCTCTGTTATCTCTCATCCCCATATACTGTTGTTAACAAGGATGTTACCTCTGCAGACACACATCCACAGGTTGAGACCTGAAACTAAGCATCGCAGAGATGCTTAATGGGATTGTCTAGACTGAGCCCTGAGTCCCATGCGGTAGAGTGGTTTTCTTTAGTCTTTACAAACCTATAGAGCAGCCTCTGGGAACCCCATGGGAGTGGGCCCCGAATACGGTCCCTAGCCTGTTGTGACCTATTTATAAAACTTTTCTGAAAAATGTTACATACGTCTCAAATAGTATATAATTAGAAGCTATAATCCACAGTCCATGATGAGATCTTTGAGCTTTAACATATCTTAAATTAAAACTGTATATAGTTTTTTGTTTGTTTTGATTTTTTAAAAAAGCATCTTAACAAAGAAATTTAAAAATGTGATTAAATTAAAAAATCTGATTTAAAGTAAAATTAAAAATCAGATTTTGTCTGTCAAGGGCGCGGCAGGCGAGTTCAAGGGACGCCCTGGCCTCGGGGATCTGTAGATCCCATGTCCTGGTTTAAAAACAGGGCAAAGCAGTTTGTTTTACTGCACCCTGGACCTGGCAACGCCCAAGCCCTTGTAAAAAAAAAACAAACCCCAAACAGGTGGGGAAACAAAACAGGTGACTCATGGTTTGCAACCCCGTGAAGGCGCAAGCAAACAGGTGGGGAAAGGAACACAAAGCAGGGCTGTCTGTGCATAATGTTATCCCTGCGTTGCTGAGAGTCTTGTTTGTTCGGTGGAAACACACAGTTTGTATTGGGAGAGTGCGGACCACGGGCTATAGAAAGCCCGGGTCTAGTCCGCAGCAAGTTTCCACAGATACCAGTGGAGATAGGATATTTTCCTTCTGCTCTGAGAGCCGAACAGCTACTGCAAGCAGTGTAGCGCCCCTTGCAGCTCTGAACTCTGGCGTGGGCGAGGAGTGGTGCCCGCTGGCACCGTGTATCGTGATGCCAGATCACGCTAACGCCATGCCAGAGCTGGGTGCTCTGCTGTAGGAGAGCTGGAGCTGTAATATTTCCGTGAGGGCAGTGGAATAGCCTCTGAGCAGCCTACAGAAACACCTTTGATCATTAGCCTGGCCATTAGCTTGCCATTTAACCCCTCCAGTGCCCCAGCTCTCAGTCAGGCTCTCTGTGCCCTTTGCTCCCGTGCCCAGAGGATGTGTAGCCAGTCCCTGCCAGGATCTTATGGTCTTGGCTGTTTTCTTCCCTGTCTCATGTTGTGTTCAACTGGCCACAGCCCTGGCTGTGCCTGTTTCTGATAATCCTGAAGGTTTCTGAACTTGATCTCGTCAGCCTTGTGCACAAAGAGAAAAAACAACGAGGCTGCCCAGGGCCTAGCCACCCGGCAGGTTTAAAGCATGACAGAGGGCAGGGAATGAAAGTGTCTCTGGCTTTTTGCAGGGGGCTGGAGCCAGTCAGGCTGCTGCTCGCTCTTCCCTTGAATGGTTTTGTTTTGTACGTTGTATGGATATTGCCTTGAACAGCAGCTTCCTTTTTCTCGTCTCCTTCAAGGCTTCCCTTTGCAACCCAGCTCCGCTTCCAGCAGTTTTGGCACCAAGCACCATGTCTGCACTGCATCTGCCATCCTGCAGTGCTGTACAGACCCGAACTGCTCTTCTTCCAGCCACGTGGTGCGGCTGCCTCTGGGGTGGAACACGTCAGCTGTTCCACAGTGCTCAGCAGCAGTTTAGGACAGGAAGTGAAGCCTGCTGCACCCCTTGAAAATGGAGGGGGAGCTTGTGTGTTATGAGAGAGGCCCACGCTGGCATGCTGCAGGCTGGTAGGCACAAATTGCAAACCCTGCTGCAAGGTTTCAGCCATGCACGTGATAGGAAAGCTTGTTCCCGAAGGTATCACGTCCCCAGGGGCAGGGGGTCTGGTGCCAAACAGGAGGGTAGATCATAATCTGGAGGATCCTGCCATGCGGCATTAGGCCAGTGGTTGAAGGGTATGGCAAGGAGCTTTAGGAGGGAAGAGCCCTCTGTTGCAAAGCTCTGCCTTTCCTTTGCACTCAGAAGTGCAACCCAGAGCTTTCTGCTCCCTCCAGAGCATCTTGGCTTAGAGGCAGAGCCGATGTCTTGTCCACGGCATCTGAACATCGCGGTCCTCTGCTCTGACCGACGCTGGCCATAAAATGTTACCCAGCAACTCCTGCCTGGAGCCCGTAACTTCTGGCCACGCCAGAGCATGTCTTTTTTTTCAGAAAAGCCCCAGCTCCCACATCCTAGCCAGGCCTAAATCTTGCTGGGGTTTTCTGTGCGACGTCTCTAAGAGATGCCCTTTCCTCTCCACACCACTGTGGCTCTCATCCAAGCAGTCATCATCGCCCGTCTCGGTTCTGCGGCTGGGCTTGGCTAATGCAGCATTGCCTCGAGCGTATCTGCACAGAAGCAAAGAAGGGCCTCCTACACCATTGCTTGGGCCTCGTCACCCCGGCCTGCATCCCTGAGCTGGCTCCCAGTCCAGCTAGCTCCTTGTCTGTGCTTTCCAGCCCCCCCGCTAGCCCTTAGCCACACCCTGCCCATCCTCTTGCTCAACTCCCCATTTGTGCTCAGCTCTCTACTGCTCACTTCTTATATTTGCAAGCAAAAAATCTCTACTTTCTCCTCTGCTGTGTCACGTGTTAGGCCCGAGATCCCCATAACCAGGTCCAGGCTTAACAACCTTGGTCTCTTCCAACCTCTGTGCAAAGCTGTGATGCCTACAAAGAAGGACAGGACCGTTGATACAGCACCTAGCCCTACTCCTGCTTATAACTGGGGCTGTGAGACACTAGTGTAGTACAGCTCTGGAAGAGTGCCTGGTCGTTGCTTATCGTCTCTGCCTTCTTAGGGTTTCCTGTGCCCTCCGGTAGTCGGGGACCAGTGAAGAGCTGTGCTCATCTGACTGCGGTGTGACGCTCCCTGCTCAGGATTTCCTCTCTACAGATCGAATCACAGATGCACAGAAGTTCAGGGCTGGAAGGGACCTCGTGAGATCCTCGAGTCCAGCTCCCCTCCCCGCTCTGGGCAGGAAAGCCTGCTGGGGTCAAATAACCGATCTCTCTCTTTCTCACTGTTCTCTCCGAATATCCCTGCCCTCCTCCCCAACCCCTGCCTTTGCATATGCTCAAGCGTGCCATGATGCAGACCCAAGACTAGAGCGTGACCAGGGCTAAACAGTGCCGACAAGAAATTCCTGGTCTTTGCCTGGGGCTTGCATAGTACTATAATCCCAACCCACCTCCCTTTGAGGCCAAGAGCAAATGAATCATTCATTTTACTGGGAACCAGATAAGGCTCTGAATTCCTGCCTCTCCAGCAGAGAGCTGCAGATGCAAACACAAGCCAGCTCAGTGGGACACCTTTCACCTGAGGCTCTTGACCAGTGCTCGTGGCTGCATCCTTGCAATGCTCTGGGATGGTTGGTATGGACTGTATAACCCCACAGGGCCACTGAGCCACAGACAGGTGCCGTGACTCTCAAAAGCCCCGGAGCAAGTGGAAGGACAGAGCTCCCAACCCAGGTCCCCGTGACACCCGTGCTTAGGACCGTTGAACCCAAAATGTACAGGGCTGCTGCGTGGGCCAAGGACGAGCTTCTTGGTGCAGTCTGAGTCACTGGACAGAGTTCCTCACGGTGCTGCGCGTGGTACAGCAGCAGTCTGAGCTGTGCTTTTCCAGGGGGACTGCTGTTGAGTTTCTGTAGTCTTTAAATAAGATGCTCCCTTCCTGCAGGTCAGGTGGCTGGTCCAGCTCTTGGGCTGTCTGTACTGAAAGCAGAACAGCCTGGGAGCAGGAAACACCGTATTTACCAACCGACCACGTGTACTCTTCCCCCAAAAATCAGCCTTTGAAAACCGAGGTGCGTGTGTTAAGCTGGGGAGCTGGTTTTTCTTCACCAGCTCAGGAGCTGCTTTGCTATCATGGCTGCTGCTTCTCTCCAGGCTAGCATCCACCCGGGGTGGAGTCAAGTGTTCACCCTTTTATACCCGCTCCAAATTGGCAGGAGCTTTTGGCAGATCAGCCAAAAGCTGCTGCCAATGTGGCAGTGGTTGTGAAAGGGTTACCCCTTTCACTGTTGCCAGAAGCAGACAGTGAGCAAAAAACCCAGTTTCTTAGTTGGTCTAATAAAACGTATCATCTCTGAACCAAGAGATCTAGATTTTTGCATTTCTTTTTGTCTCAAACCAACACGGCTACCAACTACATCCCTGAAGTGGGATAATGGGTTGGTACCCCTGTAACATCCTGGGACACAGGACTTTGTTCCTATGAAAAGCTAGGCTTCTCTCCTCTTTTGGTCCCTGGTTTTGATTGGGATCAATCGAAACCACCTCAAGTGGGATGTCTGTTTATAACCTAACCGACTGGCTCAAAGCCTGAAACAGGATGTCTTGGTTTCTTCAAACAAGTTTGTTATGATTTGATTGCGATCGCTCTGGGTAGTCTTGGCGTCCGTTTAACTAACCAGTCCCCTTTTGAGTGCGCGTGTGCGTGCGTGTGGTTTTGGTTGCAGTAAGCGTGGCAGCGTTGCACGACAGAGCACTTCCTCCTGCTTTTGCAGCAGCTGGTGAAACATTTCCCTCCGCTTGGCATTTGTTATTCTTAAATGTCGTTTGCCATCGTCTTGCCCTTTCACTTTGCTGCGTTCGGTCTCTGACATACCTTATAGTCTCCTCCGACCTTGACTCACCTAAGTTGGCGAGAGCTCTGTGCTCGGGGTCCTCCGAGCACCTTGGCTGTTACCTGCTGTGACTTCCCCCTTCCTTCCCTTTCCCGTTTTGTCAGCGCTCACGCCACGAACTCAGTTGCTCTGCTCCTAGTGGCCTCTACCCTCAGTGGCTAGTCCTGGGGGGTTTCAGCCTGCCGTCATGGCACGACAAATAGGCCAGACTTCCCAAAGTCATCTTGTTTCATATGCAAATTTTGCTTTTTCATTGCTTCACTTGAGATCACTAATGGGACTCAGTCTGAGCCCTGGTACATGCAGATCCTTGAGGCCACTAATTTCGACCTTCATGATGAAATCTGGCTGTTTGATCCTCCTTTTTGCTTCCTCCCTTTCCAGTTTCTGACCAGTGGGGATGCTGGCTCTTGCCCCATGACAACTCCATTGGTTTAGCTCAGGAGTGGGCAAAATGGCGGCTGGACTCCATATCCCAGCAGCCCCTGCCCTCAGGGCTGGGGCCGGTCTCCATGGAGCCCCCAGCTGCCCCTGCACTGTGATAGCACAAGGCTGGGGTTGCCATGGACACTGGCCCCAGCCGCACTGGCAGGGCAGGGCAGGGGGCTTCTTTGGAGCCGGTGGGATCTTGCGATGGGGCCAAGGCAGAGCTGTGATCTGCATCCTGCATGCTGAAGACAGGGGCGCGCAGGCAGCAGATCACGGCTCTGCCCCGGCTCCTTGTAGCGGGGACAGCCTGGTCCCAATCCGGGGCAGAGCTGTGATCCGCTGCCTGCACACCCCTGCCCAGAGCATGCAGGCTGCAGATTGTGGCTCTAATTGGAGTCCACTGCCGGCCCGTGGGCCACACTTTGTCCACCCCTGGTGTAGCTGCATCTCCCACTGGATCTCTTCTCAGGTCTTTTGGAAGTTTGTCTGGATGACATCACCTGATACTTCTTTTTCTGCTGGCTTTCTTGGCATGTCCAAAGCACTCTAAGAGATTAGCAAAATACATTTTTTTTTTCCCCATTGCAGACATTGCAGAGGTTTTGACTTTATATCACAATCTTCCAGGTGTTTTATTATTCTGTATGCAATTATCTATTCATCCAAGTTGCCAGGTGCAGAGATCAGGTTTACCGGCCTGCAGTTCCCCAGAGCATCCCGGGAACCTTTTTCAAATATAAACATGACATTTGCTATCCTGCAGGCCTTTGGAGAGAGAGCTGTTCTACATTCAGAGCTGTGCTCCGTGCCAAGAGAACAGAAATCCATTTAGATACGATGCTAATGGAAATCTGCACAGCTCTGCTGAGGTCCTGAAATACTTCCAGTAAAAGAGAAAAACGGGTCTCGCTTTCACGGTAGCATTTACAAAGGATTCATAAACGGCCAATGGGCGTTTAATCAATCGATCAGTCGTTTAACAAGGATTAGGCAATTCTCATTGCATCCTTGAGGTAAGATGGGATCAGAAATGCACAACAGCCTTTGCCAGGACAGTACTGCTACGGCTACTTTCGTATGACATTTTAGGATTACAAAAGTGGTAGTAGTAGTTCTGTCCTATCAAATGCTGTCAGCAGCCTGATAGCATTTGATAGGACAGTCCTACTATAGCATTTGCAAATGGACCCAGGGGCTGACTTTATAGCAAGGACATAATTCTCAATTAGACTCCTTACAACTGTGCTGTCATAGGTGTTACAGCACACTTTAGCAATGTCGATGCTGCAGTAGGGAACCGTGATCTTGGCACAAGTCAGCTTGGAAAACTTAGCAGTGAGTAAGTGTAGCAATGAGGAGCAATGAGGTTTTGTACCTGGATTTCCACACCCAGCGTCTTGATTGTATCCTCACCACAGCCAGAGATGTCTTCCCAGTTTCATACAAATCACTTGTCTCTTATGCAGCTTCTTGTTCTATCAGCGTGTCCATCGGTTAGTGGCTCCCCAGATCTTTTACCAGAGTAGCTCGTTCACTGCCCACCATCAGGACCCCCGTGCATTTCCCTCTGTCCCCAGAGTGATGCAGAGGGTCCTAAGGAAGGTGACTGCCACCCCACAGGCGACAGCGAAGAGGGCAGAGATGGATGCGAGGCCCTAGACTCCTGATCAAAGGAGTTGGTAGCAGTGCCTCGAAGCCGCTGGGCTGATGGACAACCAAAGGCAACACGTTCAGATGCTGTTTCTCTTGGGTGCGTGTAGGACATAATTTCCTCGTCTCCTCTGTGGCCAGGAATTCAGCTGCTTGCTGTGAGACTGTAATTAATCTAGAAACATAAGGCTCTGTGCCAGGAGGCCTTTTTAATTAAAAATCAACCAAGCTGGGGTATCCAATAAACTCTCTGTTAAAGCCCAACATCATTGCTGCATGTGCTTGGATATAATCTGGGGCAGAAAAGACCGGGGTGGTGGAGCCCATGAGCTAAGGTCTTTACATATGTCTGTTCTGCATTGCTGTCCTCTGGGACCATGTCCATCTCCTTGGGTCCGGTAAGGGACACTTCTTATGTTCCTGCAGTCAGGAGGAGCATGGAGGTGGCTGCGTGGGGCCTGATTTAATCATAGTTTAGGAGGACACAAGGCAGTAGGAGCCTGTGCCCTTGAAAATGGTGGGGCTGTGCTGCACAACAGCCCATCTGGAAGACCAGAGTGTGCGACCTGCAGGACAGGGCAGTGGTGCTGGGTGTCAAGCAGAGCTGGAGCCTGATGGATGAGCCCAGGGAGCTATGTCGGGGCATGGGACTGAAGCATAGATGGGAGTGAGGGTCGTGCATGGTCTCAGGGTGACACTTCTCCCTGGGTCCAAGCCCCAGCGAAGCTTCTTGCACACCCGATCCTTTCATGGGGACCTTCCACTGGGCTTGCATTTTACTAGCACAGGGGAGGCTTCAGGTGTGACTCTGCTTCTTATCCTGTGGCCTTCACTGTGGTATCTGATCCCCCAGGGCAGGGCGTAACATTAATGGGACCCCTTTGCCCTGGGGTTTAGTGAGGCAGGCTTTGGCATAGTAAGATGATCTCTCTCCCTTCATTTTAAGATGCATCTTCTCAGTAGAAAGGAGGAGCCTGATCTGTCATTGCCTCTGCCCAGGATCCATCCCATCCCATCCATGTTGTTTTTGTCCCCCAGGGCCGGCGGTGAAGGATGTTCTCCTCGCTGAAGGCGTACGAGAATCAGCGGTACGCGTCCCTGAAGAAGAGCTGCCAGCGGCGGAAGCAGCTCTTTGAGGACCCGCTCT
>NW_005842013.1:469407-487055 GCF_000455745.1 Alligator sinensis | reverse complement strand
TCCCCAGCCCCCCAGGACTCCCTCTTCTACAAGTCTCGCATCCAGGGCATCCAGTGGAAGCGCCCGAACGTAAGTGGGGCTTTAGGTTGGGGCTCGGGGCTGTGCCGTAGCGGTCGTGCTTCCCAGTTTCTGAGTGTTGGCATGTGCGGAGGGGGACAAGTGGATCAGGTGGCACGTTTCTTAGCAGTGCTCCTGGCCCACCCACTCCCATGCATGTGCGCCTAATATGCCAGCAGGTCACTCTTGTCCCCAACAGATGTTCTCAAGACCGCTCTTTCCGGTCTGCTAACAAGCAGTCACTCGGGTGATCCTGGGGGGACCTCACTTTTGCAGACTCGCCAGGGTTTGGAGCCGATGGAGCAGGACACACTGCTGCCACAGTGTGACCAGGACCCAGGTCACGCCTCACATTCAGGGCCTTGAGAGAGGGGTGGCGAGATGGATTGAGAACTGCCAGAGCTGCCCAAGTGAATGGGAAGCCGAGCTGTAGCTTCAGGGACCCACCTCACGCTCCTCACGGAGACTTGAGCCTGGGTGGGGAATCTCAGCTCTACATGGCACTTGCCAGGGGGTGGAAGGGCTTATGGAGGGCTGTGGTGTGGGGGTGGCAGTCCCTGGGGGCTGCGGGCAAGGGGCTTCTGCTCTTTTGCACTCCTGTATCCCTTTTTTTGTAATGCAGCAAATAGGGAGTGACCTATCTCCATACGCACGCACACTCTCCCCCCTCCCCCTGGTTGCTGGGGCTGGCTGATCAGGCGCACAGCACGGGGAGGCTGCGTGACAACAGAGCCCTATGGCAGGGCACTCTGAGCAGCCTTCTCCCCCCTCGCCCCCGCAAGCCTGTCTCCACAAAGCCAGCTGGCCTCTGAAGAGCAATCCTGGGGCCTCTGGAGGCAGGCGGTGGGGAGGGGAACCCCGGGGGAATAATTAGGCTTTGTGTAAAGCCTGTGGAAGAGCTGAATTCAGTCAGCTCTTCCTTTCACACCCCGGCCACCCCGGTTTCAGTGCACAAAGAGGCTCTTTGGGCTGGGACCGGGCTCTGAAGACAGCCTGGTATTGATTTTTTTGTGTTTGCTTTGCTGGAACGGAGTGAGCCTTCTTGCCTGATATGTGGAAAACCCTGTTAAACCTGTATGGAAAGGAAACAAAGGAGAGGGCTGGGCAGTAGAAACTGGCCTTTGCAGAGCTTGCGACAGGCTTCTTAAGGTGCCGGCAATGGGGTCTCCATGTCTGCAAGCATCGGTCCCCTACGACATGCAGACACCGCGCCTAACTTCGGTTGCTTTGATCTTATATCCAGGTTGTAGCCATATTGGTCTAGAAGCAAAAAAAAAATCAGAACTTGTGGTAGAGGTGATATCTTTTATGAGACCAACTAGATTTTTGCAATGTTTTTTTGCAAAAATCTAGTTGGTGTCATAAAAGATATCACCTTTAGCACGAGTCCTGATTGCTGTTGCTTTGATCTAGCACTTTAAAATGTAGCTGTCTTTCCTTATTCTGTTTTGCTACTTCTAGGGGCTGTGCACAGCGTTATTTCTCTTGAATTCTGTGATGGCTGGCGAAAGGCTTGATTAGGGACCTAGTCCCATTGCTGTAAGTCGTGAACACTCATACAGAGGCAGTTCCAATCACAGCGTAGTTGGTCTGAATGTATAAGAGGAGGCAGCCAAAGCAAGTGGGGCGTGCACTCATTTCTGCTCGCCCAGCAGGCTTTGGGGACCACAACATCCTTTGTCTTCATGGCTAGATGAGAAGGAGGGTCCCAAAATTAGGGCTGTATGGGATGCCGAGTCACTGAGCTCAGGAGTCTGTCGTGTTGTGTAGCTATCGCTGGGTGGGAAGGTTGCCCAGCCTTTAGCTTTTATTGGAGCTGAACTGTGCTTAGTACAACACAGCCCCAAGCTAAAATCTATTCCTCACTCTTTTAACCACCGGTTATGAAGAAGAAAAAAAGGTCCTTATTGAAGGGTGTTAGAAGAGACGCTGAAGACTTTTAAAAGATAAAGCCACTTGCAATATTTTGTCCCGTTTGGGCTGATTTATTAAATCCAACCCCCCCCCCCCCCCACCCCCTCCAAGGGGGCTACAACCTCTGACAAGGGGCTAATGCCACCCAGAGCTGGGCCCAGTTTGGAGATGCCTGCCACTGAGCATTGATCTTTGCATTAGGTGGAAGTGTGAGCTGCAGAAATCGGAGCAGTGCCTCCAATCCACAGTTACCCTGTGCGTGCATATGCCAGTATCCCTTCCCGGCCGCAGGGGTGCATTTGCCAGCATCCCTTCCTGCTCGTCCATTTGCCAGCATCCCTTCCCGCAGGGCAGAGACTCCTGACCTGAGCTGTGACCGTTCTCACTCTTAGACTTTCTCTGGCTGAGCCAGCAATGCTGAGTGGTTTCTGTAGCATGTTGGAATTGGCCACTCCCAGGCTTCGGACAATGGGTCCCTTCATGTTTTGAGTGGTCAGCTCAGGCTAGAAACAACGCAGGAGGGAATTTGGGACTGTGTTTCCTCCTTGCTGCTGCTTTGATCCAGAAGGCTTTTTTTGTGCTTGGAAACACGGATTTACAACCTTCTTTTCCTTTTAAGTTTCCAGACCCCACTCCGAGCAGTTTCATAAAGCCGCGGCAGGTTCCCTTTCAGGCAGCCACCTCCGAATTTATTACAGAGGCAAAGTGCTTTGTGCTCACTCATTGAAAAATGAGCCTTAATTACTGGTGCTGGGTCTGGCTGGGTTTCTACCAGCTCTCGGTGGGAAGGGTCACAGATTTTCACAAGGGGGAGTGCGCATGTGTGAAAGCTGTAGGATGCGAGGCCTGGGGCTGCTCTTTATGAGGGCTGTAAGGGGTAGATTTGCCACTTCCTTCAGTGGGAGCTGGACTGGGGCCTTCCCATCTAGATAAACCTGAATTTGGGACTAGTCTTTCCTGTGGCTCCTTTGTGGCATCGTTGTACCCTCATGCTCTGGAATCACTTTCCACCTGTTGTGCCCAGGTATCACTGACTTGATGGAGGGGAGGCAAGACTTGGCCATTAGTCCACTACGCCGTAAGGGGCTTGCAAGTGTCCGTGTGAACCGAATCCTTAGCTGGGGATCAGAGGTATAGCTCCATTCCAGGCAAAAGCAGAATGGGGCCAGGCCCACTGGTGGGCTACACTGAAGTGGGGAGAGGGAAAGTGGGTATAGACGGCCTGTTCAGTGGGTGCAGATCTGATGGGAAGAAAGAAGCTGAGTGGTTTCTGATCCCTGTATTGCAAAACCTTCACTCCCGTTGACTTGGTTGAAACCCTAGAAGCACTAAGGGTAATAAATCATTGTTGTGACCCCCCTGGCGGTGGTCAGTGTGTGTGTGTGTGTGTGTGTGTGTGTGTGAATGAAATGGGATCAGAACTTGTGGCAGGAGTGATATCTTTTATTAGACCAAAAAAAATTATTATTAGATATTTGCAAAAAAAAAAATGCTTATTTGCAAGCTTTCGGGTGCACTCACGCTTCTTCAGCCATAGGAGAATGGAAAGATTGTAAAATTTCTCCTAGGTGGAAATGGAAATTCATATTTCACAGGAGAGCTGAAGGTGTTGTAAGATATCCTGGGTCTTGGCCTGAAGGAAATGGGCCACGCACAGCATATTAAAAGCTGTCTTTACAGATGCAGACACTGTGGCCAGGGTATGCAGACATCTCCCTCTCCTTTTAGGGTTTGCTGGTCTTCTCAGCTTGCACATTCCTTGGGCAGGATGCTTGGAGGAAAGCTGCCCCAGCAAAGTCAATGGCAGCTTTGCCAGTCATTTCACTGGAGCCAGGATTTCATTCTGTGTTGGGGTTTTTTTGTTTTTTTGGGGGAGTTTGTGGGGAGGGAGGTTTGGCATTGCACCTTGTGCAAAGAGGTCCTTCGCCAGGACTAGGATATGGGCCGTGCCATCCTAGGGAAGTCCAGTGTCCTTAGCGCCAAGTGCTCCATGGAGCTGGCAGGATGTAGGGACTGGAGAGCTGCTGTCACCCTCTCCCGTGGAGGTCTCTGATTGCAGATTTGCAGAGGTAGCTTTTGGAGATGGGTCTTTTGTTGCGGAGCCAGCTGCCGCCTCTTGTAGCTGTAGTCAGACTGTCCAGTCAGCGCTCACTGAATCTGCAGGGAGTTTTAAGGGTCCCCTCTTGGTCCCCCCCGAGTCAGACATCTTCCTTCCTATTTAAGCTTTTCTGACAGTGAGGTATGCGGTTTCCTTCCCACCTTCTGCTCCTGATTTCCAATGCCCAGGCTGCTCTGCTGCTATCCGGGGAATAGCCCAACCACTCCCCCTCCTGACAGGCCTTTGCTAAAAGGGGTCGCCTTTTGCCTTTGCTCTTAGCTACTGATTTATGTGCATCCTTTATTCAGAGCACTGAGGAGGGAACCAGCACGGGTCAGGTCCATGTCACTGAGGGCAGGTCCTTTCCGCTTGTCATCTGCACTGCAGTGAAAACTGCCGCAGAGCAGTGCAAGGGTCTGAGTCACTTCTCCTTGAAGCTCAGCTGAAGGATTGTCCGTGCCCCTGCTTGGCACCACATTGGGGGGCCTGCGCTCAGAGCCACGGTGGGGCTAGGGCATTATCGCCGTGCTGCTTCAACTGATACATCTTTGGCTGTCTCACCGCGTCAGGGGGCTGCCGTACCCGAATGCATCTCTTCTTTTCATCCATAGCATTGGCGACGCATGGGGGTGCACGCGAGTGCACATGCACCCCCTGAGATCGGGAGGCACCCGTCACCCATGACCCATAGAATCCATCCTTCTTTTTGGATGAAAGCTGAGCTGCTGATCCCATCACCTGACTCCAGGAGCAGGCACTTAGGACCTAAGCCACTAGGATCTAAGGCACTTAGGACCTAAGCAGGCACTAAGGACCCAAGCCACATGCTTCACCTGGCCCAAGTTCCTGGCAAGACCTCTTGCACCTTCATGAAAGTAGCAGAGAGAAAGCATAAGCATCTGTTCAAGCTAAAAAAAGGGAAACCTTTTATCAGTAGAGGCAATGACAGCTTTCAGAAGATCTGACTCCAACCGGCGGGGAGCATCCTGCATTATTAAGCACTGTCGCACTTGTTATGGCAGCTACCCCTGCCTGGTATGCTTAATCCATAGTCTTCCATGCTTCCCCCGCACCCCGCAAGCCGGTGAGCAAGCTTTCAATCTTTGGAAGGCCTGCTGTGTCTAGTTAGATGAAATCCCAGGTAGAGGAAGCCATGCAAGCAGCGGGGAGTTTCAGCCTGATTAGAGTTGATTTTGAGGGCAAAGCTGCTTCCTGGGGATGGGGACTGGTGTTGGGCTGTGATCCCTGCAATGTGTGCATGCACAGTTTCATAGTTGTTAAGGGCTGGAAGGGACCTTACAGATCATCCCAACCCCCATCATTTCATAGTTGTTAGGGGCTGGAAGGGATCCAATGGGTTCTGTACGGCTTCCACCTCACTGACTTCTCCTCTAGTTGAGCCAACTTGTGAGGCCCCAGACATCTGCTGCCTCTCAGCAGGGCAGTGACTGGTGTCAGCATGGGATGCTGGTGTCAGGAGAAGGGACAACTGTATTAACAGAGACTGGCTGCAGAGCTGTATCTGGCAGCTAGACAGTCTTGCACGGATGTAGAAGCAAAACACCGCGGCTTTATAGAGCTGGCCACGCACGTGGCTGCTTTCCCAGCCAGCTTGTCCTTGCAAATGTTCCCTGCTGTCCCTGTTGTGCTCTGACTTTGTACAGTTTGTTTATAGACCTCCCTTCTTCCCATAAGCAAAAAGATAAGGCCAGGCCTTGCAGCTGCGTGCATCGGACCATGCCTAGGTGCCACGGTCTGCTGAGGACGAGCTGCAGCGAAGCCCTAAAGCGCCTTTAATTTCAGTGGTAAAATTGTCTCTAAAATAAAGGTTTCTTTGGGTAAATCCAGTATCTTTTATTAGATTAACTCAAATAGTTGGAAAAAAATCTTCTTTGCAAATACTCTTCATCAGGCTGAGAAAGGGTCTGCAGTTAGTCTGTGCTCTTTTTCCATCCAGGAAGAGCACAGACCAACTGCAGGCACTTCCTCAACCTAACGAAGGGTGTTTGTACCCGAAAGCTTGCAAAGATTTTTTCCAACTATTTTAGTTGGTCCAATAAAAGATATATTTACCCAAAGAACCGTGCCTGCCTGTATGTTAGAGAAAGTGTCTGCTCTTCCTGGATGGAAAAAGAGCACAGACCAACTGCAGACCCTTTCTCAGCCTGATGAAGGGTATTTGCAAAGAAGACTTTTTTCCAATTATTTGAGGTAGTCTAATAAAAGATACCAGATTTACCCGAAGAACCTTGTCTGCCTATGTCCTTAGAGCAACACAGCTACAACCTGTATCTCTAAAATATGGTACTCTCCAAAGTGACTGTTGCCCTTGGGCCAACCCTGCAGAGATGCAGGCTCAGTGTAGCCCATGAGGGTACCAGGTATGTACCATTAGGGATATTCTGGGGCATTTGCCTAATTGAGTGTTGATATTCTGCCCTGCTTAAGGCACACAGCATGTATGAGCTCGGTGCCATACTGCATCAGGTCCTGAGCTAAGGGGGAGCCTTTCCAGACCCATGTGGTCCAGCTTACTGCTTGCATGCCCGGGTGTATCTCGGGACGAGCTTCACTGAACTCAATAGACTTCCACTGCTGTGTGGCTGACATGCAATCAGGTCTGGGCCTCCTAAGCTTTGCTTCTTCCCCGCTTGTGTGGGTGGCTTGGATTCAGGACTCCAGGAGTGTCCTGCTGGGTCTCCAAGCCCTTGAGCGCTGTTTAGACTTGGAGACTTCCAGTGGAAACCATCAAACCAGCTGACAACCACGGTCACAACCCGGGGGGCCGGTCCCGCAATGACTCCTGCCCTCATTAATAATCCCTCCAGGCCAGACTGCTGCTGCGTACATCTTCCATCCACATCTGGAATCACAGTTTTCTGGATCGGCTTAGCCCTTGTTCTTCCAGGATGGCGGCCTCTCTTCTTCTTGGCCCAGAGCTCGGCTGTGGTTGCCAGGACTTTGCAGAGGGAACACCTGTTAAATCCTGTAATTGCTCTTGGCTTGCTTGGCTATTTTTGCCTTTGTATTTATCTGTGAGATGATGCAGCAATGCCAGTAAACTGATTCCTGGGGAAAGCTAAGGCAGGAGGAGGAGTTCACGTCCTCCTCACTGGGGAGATGGGGAAGTGTTTCCCCTTTCACTGTAAACACTTAAAAATATGATTAGCTGAACAAAAACTGCTGCTTATTGTGCTCATTGCTAAGTCAACGGGGATTAGAGCTGCCTGGAGCAGCATCGGTGGCTCTTAAAACTTCCTGGAGTTGTCAGCTGGCTATTCTGGTATGAGGCAGCTCAGGGCAGTGGCTCCAGATGTTGAACTGGAGACATGGCTCTGCCACATCCCTTCTCTGTGACCTTGGATAAGCCACTTAACCTACTCTTTGCTTCTTTCCCAGCCTGTGCTCATGTTGACTCCTTAGGCTGCAAACTCATTAGAGCCTCTTTGGTCTTGTATTGCAATTAGCACAGTATCTCGACCAAGACCTCTAAGCGATTACTGCTAGTACAAAAAAAGGAGTCCTACATGCAGAGGATGATACGGATTTACAGATGGCAGGGCTTAGGCTCACAGCATCTCTGGCCTAAATGACTGGATGCTCAGTCAGCCTTTCATGGCAGTATGGTCCATTGTGCCTGCCCACTGAAAATAAAGCCAGTTTTGCATGGCCCAGGTAGGCCTGGCTGAATGCAAAGCTGACACCCACCCACGAGAGGAAACATCCTTTTCTTTTCTTTCTTCTAGCCACAATGGGCCAAATTCAGTCCTCAGGTGCAGGTGAAATTTCCCTGCTCTCCATGGGAGTTGTGCTTGGTTAGGTCAGCCCAGGGCTCTAGCAGGGCAAGGTCATAAGGATGAGACCTGATGGGGACTGGTATGTCCGTTGCCTGTTTTCCTAAGCTAACACCTGACTCGGTGTATTTGGGTCTTTGAGCGTGTTTTGAGGTTGCTTGGCTAAGGGTTTCCTGGGATGCAACCACCCTAAAGAACCAGCTGTTTGGAGAATCCCCTCTTTCATGCAGGGGTGGGGGTGGAGGGCGTGCCTTTATTGGAGTAGGGGTTTGTGCACACCTGGGTTCAGACTGTGGTTCTGATCCTCATCCTACTGGGCTTGATCACTCGGGGGTGCCCAGCACCTGCTAGCCATGAGAGGAGAGATGGTGCAAGTGGGTGAAGGGTAAAGCTGGGAGCTCTGGGTGGGCTTGTGCCAAACTGCTGGACCTCCAAACAAAGCCTGGGTGAGCAACACGTGAGTGCCCTGCCATCACAAGTGGGTTTCTAAGCAGCTTTCCAGCACAGTGATTTTGGGGGGAGGTATTCAAGGTGACATGCTGGGGTGCTTGCACCCATGCACTGCGAGTTCAAGCCCTCCCTCGGGCAGGTGTTGGAGGGAGTCTGCTCCCTGCCTTCTCTGTGCCGAGCTTTATGGAAACTTAGTGCAGAGAGCAGCATTTTGGGGCTGAGTGGCGTTTTTCAGGTGCTCTGAAATTCACTGGGAGGCTCTGAACTGACTTGGAGCTGTCGGGAGGCAGCAGCGATTGAACAGGGAGAAGGCAAGTGCTGTGTCACATCATCCTGGTGGAAGAGGTGGGGTGGGGGGAAGAGGTCCCGGAGCATGGGGGGGCCAGGGCATGGGGTAGGATGGATGGGTTAAAGCGGTGCATGTGGGGAGGAGGGAAGAAGGAATATGGGGTCAGATAGGAGCGCACCTGGGAGGTGAAGAACAGGACACCGTTGGGAAGGAGGGAGCAGAGCTGAGTGGCTGAGGATGATGGGAGGGCTTCACCTCTGCCCCATCATGCCCATCCATGCTGCCTTCCCCTCCCCACAGACTCTATGCTAGTGCCTGCCCCGGCCTTCACTTTGTAGGGTCCCATGTGGAGCTCACCCCCAATGTGGGGAGGGATGCCCTGGGCTAAGTTGGACCGGCAGAGAGGTTTTGGTGGGGTTGGCCGGCAGCTGGGGCTCCTTGCGACTGCGGTGATGGTAGCCAAGGAGCCAGGAGGAGCGAGCTGGCCTGAGGTTCATGGGGGCTGATGGTAATTTAAAAAAGAAATAAGAAATTTAAATGTCCCCAAGTGGACACCTAGTTACATTGCCAAGTGATGCCTTGGGCTGTCCCCAAATGTGGAGAGCCACAGGCCTCGAAACCCATGTAATATCGAGGCACACGCCATCCTCACAAGTTACCCTTAACTCTGCCCTCTCTCACCACTATCCCTCAGCAATAACCCCTACTGACACGGGTGGGTGCAGCTACTTATATCAGGATTTACTACATTTCTGTCCTGGCCTCTGAGTGCTCTGTAGCACCTGTAAGAGCAAAGGGCAAGAGGACTATAGGCAAAGTGTCTTTCCAAAGACAAAAGTTGCCTTTCAGCCAGGCACAGCAGTTAGGAACTCCCTAGCTTGGCCTCTGCTATGATCCCCTTCATACTGCTCATCCAAGTTTTGTATTTCCACAAATACAGTTAAGCACACACCTTTGTGCTAGTGTAAGTGCTTCCACACCGGGGTTTGGGTCAGTCTAAACTGTATAGCTACAGGGTCACCAGCCTAGGAGTAGACCGGTCTTGATTTTCCTCCATGCAAACAGGCAAGCATTGTGAAGAGTCTGGGCTCCCAGGCCTGGGCCAAAAGTGAGACAGATAAGTAAAAAGAGTCCCTGGAAACAGAACGAAAGCATGAGGAGACACAAAAGGCAGCAGTGCACTTGCTGCTGAGTGGGTGGCCTGTGTCCTTCAGAGATCTGCATTTGTTTCCATTGCCCAGAGGACCCCCCCAGGCTTGCTTCGGCGGTGGGAGGCGATAATGTCTGGTTTCAGAGACGCGGCTGGCAGCTGTTTGGATACAGCGTGATCCTTGTAATAATCAGGGGAGAAAGCATTTTCCACCAGTCTCTGGTTTCACTTGACTCAGTGATGTCAGCCTGGCTGGAGCGAAAGGGGAGAATACGTGCAGGCTCGCCCCCTTGACCAAACACTTTCTCTACCGTCTGTGTTTCTTGGGCTGACAGAGGCCCGAGGTAGGACTGTACCTGCCAGCACTTGCAAGGTTAACTTGCCTCAGTGCAGCTACTTGTATAAGGATTTACTACATTTCATAGATTTCATAGACATTAGGGCTGGAAGGGACCTTGCAAGATCATCGGATCCAGCCGCCTGCCCAAGGGGCAAGAAGTCAGCTGGGGTCAAAGGATCCCAGCGAGGTAGATGTCCAAATGTTTCTTAAAGGAGTTCAGAGTAGGTGCTTGCACCACCTCCGGCGGCAGGCTATTCCAGGCCTTGGGGCTCAGACAGTAAAGAAGTTTTTCCTTATGTCCAGCCTGAAATGGTCTTGGAGAAGTTTGTGACCATTCGACCTCGTCATCCCTTGGGGCGCTCTGGTGAACAGGCGTTCCCCCAGATCCCGATGCGCACCCCTGATGTACTTATAGGCTGCCACCAAGTCCCCCCTAGCCTGCACTTCTCCAGGCTGAAGGGTCCCATGGCTCTCAGCCTCTCATCATAAGCCTGTTCTCCTGCCCTCTGATCATGCACGTGGCTCTCCTCTGCACCCTCTCAAGCTTCCCCACATCCTTCTTGAATTGTAAAGCCCAGAATCAGATGCAGTACCCCAGCTGCAGCCTCACCAAGGCCGAGTACAATGGGAGAATGACATCCTGGGACTTGTTTGAGAAGCCTCGGTGGATACAGATCAGAGTTTTGTTTGCTTTGCCAGCTGCAGTATGGCATTGGTGGCTCATGTTCATCTTGTGGTCAGTCATGACCCCCAAGTCTCTTTTGGTCGTGGTGCTAGTGAGTGTAGCACTGCCAAGCCTATAATCATGATGCAGGATTTTGTTTCCCCAAGGTGGAGCGCTTTGCATTTCTCTGTATTGAATGCCACTAGGTTTTCATCCGCCCACCTTACAAGCCTACCGAGGTCGGCCTGGCTCACCAGCTTATCCTTAAGTGTGGATGCTCTTTCTCAAAGTTTGGTGCTGTCTGCAAACTTGGCCAGGCCGTTTTTGACACCAGTGTCCAGATAGTTTATAAAGATGTTAAAGAGTACAGGTCTGAGAACAAAGCCTTGTGGGACACGACTGGTCACCGAGTGCTGTGTTGATTCAGCTCCGTCAACTACCACCCTCTGGGGCCGACCTCGGAGCCAGTTCCCCGGCCCTCGAGCTGTGGGGTAGCCAAGGTCGCAGCTGGCCACTTTTTCCATGAGGACATCATGGGACACCAGGTCAAAGGCTTTTTTTAAAGTGCAGATATATAATATCAGCCTCTTCCCTTTTGTCCAGACGATGTGTCTCCTGGCCATAGAAGGAAATGAGATTGGTCAGGCAAGACCTGCCCCCAACATGGTCTCTTAGTGCACTGGAGAGAGAACCTGGAGGAGAAGTGCAGCTGCCCCGCCAAGGGGACGAGCCTTGGGAGCTGATGGGAGCAGGACTCCCTTTTTGGTCATTGCATCTTACAATGGGTTCATTGTCCCAGAGCAGCTGAGGTGTGGTGTGGTCAGGAGTTCGATCCCTGCCCTCTCCGCCCTTCCTCTGCTTCCACTCTCCCTGATCGCGAATTTGTTGCGGCTGGACCAGAGCCTTCTGCTTGGTCGAACCTATGGACTGGAGCAGGCTTTTCCACCTTGGCTCAGGTCTCAGCCAGTACATACCTTGCCATCCTCACGGCATTTCACTCCCTTTATTCTTGCTCTCGTACTATTTAGCTTGCCGGTGATGCACAAACACTGCTGGTTCTCCCTGATTTTGTTTTATTCTAGTTTTCTTTTGCTGTGAGTGGCAGGTTCTTCTCCCGTGCTGTCCAGTTCCCTGCTTCCCCTTGGCATCAGGGCCCAGGAGGTACTCCAGGAGCAGAGCTTATCCTTGCGGCATTTGTCCTCCCCTCCTGATGGCACTTGATTCCTGTTATTAAGCCCTTGTGTGCATAGCTCTGTTCACTTCGGCGTGTTGATGTGAGTGAGGGTGACACAATCAGACCGGCAGGGTCCCGAGAGTCAGCGAACTAATTCACTCAGACCCGGACCTGGTATCTGCCTGTCTGCAAGCATCCGCCTTAAAGATCAGATCTCGATACCCACAAGAGAAGAGGAAGCGGATAAAGGATGGAGGCCAATCAAGGGTAAAGCGAGAGAGCCAAAGCCATGCTGCTGTCCGCAGAGAGGACTGCACCGCTGGCCTGTCCTGCTCTCGCCATTCCTGCCAGTAGGTTGTTGTAGCAATCTGTCACCTCCCAGGACTTTGCAATGGTCTCTGCCACATGCCACGGTCACCCAGCACCTCGGGTCCCCACCTGGAGCATTAAGCATCTCCCTGCTCCTGCAGCCCACCCCTAGCACTCTCCTGTAGCGCCGTCCTGTATCCCAACACGCTGCCCTCTCTCGGAGAGACTGTAATTAAGAAGTCGTGTTCCCTCCTGCCCTCGGCTAGGCGATTTATGAGCTGCTTGGCTGTTCATTTATGTGTGGCGTGCAGTAAAGCATCAGGCTGATTACGCAGCCAAACTCACTTGTTTCTCAACAGCAAAGGAGCTGGTGGCCGTTTTTAATTTGTTTCCTTAATTCACCTTGTTTTCAAGCCAGCCGTGGCCAGTGATATTCAAGGAGGAAAGAGGACACTCTTGGTTTTTATTGAAAGAGCTCTCTGCTCTCTACAGCTGTCCCATAACCTTGTGTGTACCCAGGTGAGCTCCAAGGACCAGCCTAGGCTCCTGGCTCCATGGTGCTAGGTGCTGTACAGACTTTACAATACAGTCTTTTGGCCCTGATGTGCACAAGACAGAGAGAAAAAAAACGAGTAAAGGATCCTATTTATCTTACAGGCACAGGCAGGACAGCATTTCATTGTAGCTTTTAGGCAAAGAGCCACTGCAGCCTAATGGTATTGTGCTGAGGTTTGTGATGCGGAAACAACACTTTATTATTTACAGGAACTTATATAAATTGCTATTTATGGGAAAGAAGTAACAGTCTTGCTGCAGCCCTTGCAAAGGTCCGGGCCTAGCGTTGTTGCTTGTCTTGCCATGCTTGCTGGCTTACCCAGACTGTCTCCTAGGATGTCACACCTCTCGGGCACTGTTTCCAGGAGGACTTACTCCATGTCACGGTCACCCAGGACTCTGGAAAAAGGTGTTCCTTTTTTTTCTCCCTGATCCTGCCTTCCAAAAATGAGGGGTATGTTTTATTTTGAGGGTGTGAGCTATGCAAGAAAATACGGTAACCACGAGGGCTTCATCTTCAGAGATGCCACGAGCCTTCAGGTCCAAGCGGAGCTGCTGTTTTACCCCTTACAGAAGTGACTGTAGCTTGTGGGAGGCAGGGCGGTCTGCATAGCAGTCCCCAGTCTTTTCAGGCGCCGGTTCAGCAAGTATTGAAGCAGGTGCCTAGCTGAAAACTCAGGCGCGCTCCCTGGAGATATGCGGGAGCACTGAAGCATCTCGAGGCAAGCACGTGCTGATAGACCTTGACTCAAGACTTCCTTTCCCGAGTCTGATGGAGAGTGGAGACTCCTTTCCTGCGTGGCTCAAAATGCCCCAATCCGAACTCCCGCGGGACGCCCTGGCGCAGCCTAGTCTGAGGTCAGCATCGGTGCTCTGTGAGTACGCAGATAAAGGCAATGCCGTGCCCGCTGCTGCATGGAGTTGCGTCTCCTCCAGGTCACGCACGCTCCTGGGCGAGTCTGAATGCCAGTTAATTTGCTCCTGATCTCCGGTCCCTTCGTTTTCAGCCATGCATGAAAACAGTCGCTTTAGTCCTCTGCCCGGTGTCTTGTGGGCTGCTGATAAAGGTGCGTCCCCGCTCCGCCTGGATGCTTTATTTAATCTTGACCGTACCTCTGCCAGGCAATTAAAGAAGGCAAAGATAAGCTGATCAGCAAGGCAGCTGCTGCCTTTCAGCCCTGCTTATGACCTTAACGTTGGGAGCCAGCCCTTCTTGTCTTCAGGGATTATAATTTTGTACTTTTAGGGCTTTTTGGGGTGGACTTTTGTAGTGATGTCTAACTAGCTCTGGGCACGGTGGCGTCTCTGGAGTCAGTGGGATTCGAGGGTGACAGTGGGGCCAGCTCTGATCCTGCTACTGCAGTGGCTTTGCTGGCGGACCTGACCCTTGACTTCGCAGGGCCGTGTGTGCAGGCTTTGCAAGGGCTGGCTCTGTGGGTCGCCTCGTGCGTCATCGCTGGAGAGGAAGCAAAACAATGTCATGCAGCAAAACCAACCCTTGACCTCAGGAGCCATGAGCGGGAGTGACAGAGAGAAAGCAATGGGAGGAAGTCTTTGCTGTGTGGCAACCCCTCCAACAGCGCTCGGCAGGAAGCATGAGAAATCTCACAGCCTCGGCGATTTTAAGCTCAGGAGGCACCGCTGCCATCCTCTCCTCTGACCTGCTGTGCAACACAGTCCCTACGACTTCCCCTGTCCAGGAAACCAGTCGGGGCTTAAAAATATCCAGCAAAGGAGAATGCCCTGGCTGCCCTGGGTTGGTTGCTCCGATGGTTAATCCCTGTTTAAAATTTGCAGCCTATTCTGAGCCTGGACCTATCTGACTTGCCTTTCCAACCATTGGGTATCACATTATTTTTGCTATTAGTATTGGATCCTATCTGTTTCTCTGACTGAAGAGATCTCCATCAAAATCCTGTTCCCCGCAGAGGTACTGGTAGATCGTGATCCACTCGCCCCTTAGTCTCCCCTTTGATAAGCGATGTGGCGTTCCAGGTTCTTCCTCAAACTGTCCCCAATCTTTCGGCATATTCTTGAATTGTGGACACCAGAACTGGACGCAGCGTTTCAGTGGCGCCAGGGCCAAGACCACGGGTAGTACAGCCTTTTGGCTCCTATATACCCCTGTCTACACGTGCGAAAGGGAGCGGACAGCACAGCAGCAGGTATGGTAGGAATCATGAGGCAGAACAAGAGATCAGGCATGAAGCAGAAAGCAGAGCAGCAGATCGGGCATAGGAAGGGGATAAGAGTGGCACTCAGGGAGGGTGCAGGGGTAATTGGTGGCATTGGCCCCCAGTGCTCCAAGTTGGTCAAGTGTCCTCTTTGCTCCAAGTTGGCCAGTGCAAGAGGTCCCTTTGCAATGGTTGCACTGGCTAAGGGTCAGTGAGGTCCTGCTCCCATCGTGTCCCTACGCTAAAGGGAAGAGAGAGAAAGCTTTAGGGCACAGGAAAACACTTTCAGGCTGGAGCAAAGGAGAGGATGCTTAATAAGGACCGGGGGCCATGCCGGCTTTTGTCAATCCTCTAAATCCAGCATGTGGACTCACTGCAAAGCAGTTAGCTTACAGCAGGGCCTAGTGGTTACGGGGGATTTGAGGCACTGGGGTTTTGCTCGTGACCCGTCAGAAGGGTGTGAGTGAGTCATGATCTCTGAGCCTCAGTTTCTCTTGAACGCGGGTTTAAGGATGCCCTGTCTTGTGAAGCGAGCCGCTGCTGAGGAGTGCAGCAACATAGCGCTAATGCCTCTGCAGCTACATAGATCAAAACCATTTGTCTTTGGGAACGTGGCCAAGAAGTAGATGATCTCTCGGTGCGTGTGCGAGTCTAATCCCCAGCTCAGGAAATCCGAGTCTTTCCATCTCTTACAGCTAACTCTGGGTGAGCCTCCAAGCCTCTTCTCTGCTGGGCAGAGGCCTGAAAAGTGTCCTGGTCGGTAATGGATGGGGTTTACCGACCAGCGGGAGGAAGGGGAGTGCTGAGTTCGGGAGAAGTTCATCCCTTTTTCTTCTCTCGCTCTCCTTGCCTGTCCAGTGCTGGCTCCCAGAGGAGCGCAGTGTGCTCTGTGCAGCATTTCCACTCCTCCGCAGCCCTCTGTGCTTTTATTGCTTTGGCCTGGGTTTCTGCTTGCAAGTCAGATGCCGAGCGCAGAAGACTCTTTATGACTCACCATTCAGGTTGCCGAGCTTGAAAAGTGACTTTTCGGGTCTGTTTGCAAACCCCAGAGTCATTTCTGTAACCAAAGCCAACTCCGCGGGGCTTTCTGCCCAGGTACGTGATGGAGGCTCCAGGAAGTTGATTGGGGATGTGGGCTGGTTCGGTTTTTGAAAGAGCCCTTCAGTAACTAGTCCCGTCTGTTCACTTCACCAGAACACACTCTCCGGTTCCCTTTTGCAGACACAGGTGTATCTGGGCTGAGATTTTCAGTAGTGATTAGCAATTTTGGATGGCTCCCATCTTGAGTCCTGAATTGGAGAGGCCACAGAGCAGTGGGGGCCACCTTTTATGCCAGGCATACCACACATTCGCTCTGGGCCCTCCCCGAGTATCCCTCCCATCCTCATCCCCTGCCTGATCTATTGCTGTTTTTCACCCCCAGCCCTCTGCTTCCTATCTGATCTGCTGCTCTGCTTCCTGCCCAATTTGCTGCTTTGCTTTCTGCTTCTTGCCTTGCCTGTCCCCTCCTGGACCTGCCGTCCTGCCACCCCTGCCATACAGTTCATGGAAAGCAAGTGCTTGGTCCTTTCTGCAACTCTTGCTTAATTCAAGGAAGACAAGTGCTTGGTCCTTTCCGCAATTTGACTTGCCTGTTTTGTCAGGACTGGGAGAAAAGGTCTTTCAAAGAAGCTGTTTGCTGTAATAGGGTGGGTTAGGTTGCTGGGAATTAATCTACACTGGGAAACATTTGGTCCTGCAGTTGGGGGTGTTAGAAGAGGGGAGCCATTACAAAGGGAGCTCCTTAATAAGGAGGTTGGTAAAAGGGACTCCAAGTCATCAATGCCAAGGCTTCTGAATCAGCCCTGAGCTGACAGGCAATCCTAGACGGGTGCATTGCAAAGCTACTATTAGAGGATGCAGAAGAAAGGAGGTAAGGACTCTTAATGAAGTGTGAAATCTTAGCCCTGGCTGTCCCTGGAGCTAATCAGTGTTGTTTAGATAGAAATGCCTATTCTGTAAAAGCCTGGTGCATATTTCTCTGAGCCAAGGCTATAGGGGGAAAGCAAGGCTGTTTTGTTTCATCCTGGCCTTAGGCAGGAGGACAATTTTGAGGTCATCCTGTGCTTGGGCTCAGAGACTGAATTAAGCTGTGGTCTCTGCACCAGCCAGGCTCTGCTTCCTGATCCTCCACACACTTTGGCTAAAAATGGAGGACGGGTTGAATCTGGGGTTGACTGTCCTGGGCTTTGAAAAACAGGCTGGGGCAGTCAGTCCCAGTTTGCATGACAGCTTTCTCAAATTAGTCCTGATTGTCCCTGGCAAAGTATTAACTCAGACACTTCACAGGTCCTTAGTGTGGGACAGTGGTTTTATAGTCTGTCTGTAGGATCCTAGGATGAAAGACTTTGTCCAAGGGGAAAACCAGTCTTCTTTTTTTATCCTTGAGCACGGAAGTCACTGAGATTACACTTGCTTTAAATTGACGCCAACTGAATTATTTGCAGACAAAAGGCAAAATCAGATCCCTCAAGCTCATCATCTATAATTACAGTCTCAGGATCAGGACGGCCAACACAATCCTTCCACCAGCCACCAGAGAGAGACCCTAGCACATACCATACACTTTCCACACAGCTCAGATCAGTTTAGGCACCAGTCGGGATCCCAAAATCAACAGGAGACCGGCATACGGGGTGCT
>NW_005842013.1:450899-469376 GCF_000455745.1 Alligator sinensis | reverse complement strand
AGAGCGGTAGGGCTGTAGCAGGGAGGGCTGTAGGATTAGCACGTCGGGTCAATCGGGGATGCTCTCAGACCAGGACATCTCTGTTAGTAATCATCATCATCACCACAAAAAACATCCCCCTGCTTCCAAGCTGTCATGGGGGTGGAGAGGGGAGGGCAGGGGGTCTGGACTCCACCTGCCAGGAACTTCCCAGTTAGTAGTAAAAGGCAATCAGGACTCGTAGTAGAGATGACATCTTTTATTAGACCAACAAGATTTTTGCAAAAAACATTCTTTAGTTGCTATTTAGTCATAGTAATTCAGCAACTGCTGGAAGGAGTAGCCAGGGATGGCATGGGGAAGGGCTGGGCTTTCTAGGCTCCCCTATGGAGACGTGGAGCAGGGCCTATGGGGTTTCTGCAGCTGGAAGGAGGTGAGGGGATTTAAGCCAGCGATCTGGCACACACTGGTACAGCCCGTACCTCTGTCAGCCACAGCAGTGAATGCTGCCACTCAACTTCCAGCCCTGTGGAGAGACCCACGGGCCAGGTGACACCACCCGGCAGTCTGGATTTAGCCTGCGTGCCGGAGGTTAAGCACCACTGATCTAGGCCGTCAGCAGGCTCAGCTCTACCGAGACCATCCCTGGTTGCAGTCCATCATCCAGGCAGAGGTCAGTGTTGGGGCTCCTGGCTTTGGTGGGCTTCTGTTATAGGTATGCAGAAGATGCCACTGCCAGCACTCGAGTGGTTGATTTAGCCGCCAGATCGTCACTACCAAATGAGCAAGTTCCCAGCAGCACCCCTGACCTGCCCTTTGTCCCAGGCGGGACTGGCCAAAAAGGCCACCAGACTTGGGGCAGCAGGTTGGCTGTATGGACAGGACAGGGTTGAGGGTAACACCTGTGCTAACTCTTGTGCAGACGCACCAATGCGGCAGGGTCCCCCCCTTGGTGCAGAGGGGCCAGGCGAGGGCAGTGGCACTGGGGGAAGAGGCTCTGAACCGTGCAGGTGACTCCCCCCGATCCCGTGAAATGGCAGCTGCTGGTTGAGACGGTCTGGGTCCTTCTTGGCAGCCGCCTCTCCCCAGTCTGTTCTTTGCACAGCCTCCTTAATTAAAGCAACCCTGGCCAGCAGACGCTGCTGGGCTTCACCTGGTGCTTTCCCCTGCTGGCAGGTAGCCTGGCACGAACCAGACCGCGCTGCAATCTGGATCAAGCAGCACTCGGCTTTCAGGAGCTATTGCCCAGGGGACTGGGAGCAATTACAGCATCCGTTCGACGGGGTGGGTTGAAGGAGATCAGCAGAAGCGGGCAGGGATGAATTGTTCTGGGTGAATCGTCATCCAACGTAGGGGAGAAGGGGGAGTGGGTGAACCACGCACCCCACGCTCCATGCCCGGTGCGGTTTCCATTGGGGGCTTCGGCTGCTGCAGCACTACACGCGTGGCTGTATGCAGGGCCTCTTATCTGTACACTGAGCCTCTCGCCAGGGGCCTCTTATCAGTACATCGAGCCTCTTGTTGTGGAAGTGCTTAATCTCTGGCCCTGCTTTCCTGTTCTGCTCAAGTTTCTCGCTGCACAGAAACCAGGAGGAGGGGGAAGCAAAGCTGGTGTGGAGTAGGGATCGATAACCTACAGCCCGCGGGCTGGATTTGGCCTGCAAAAAGATTGGATCTGGCCTGTGAAGGTGTGGTCAAGCTCAGGTTGGGTCCCAGTAGCGCCAATCCCCTGATCAGACTCAAGGCCAGAGAGAGACACTTCTGCTCTTGGGGCTGTTGTGGGGAGGAGGAGGCATCAGTGCAGCCAGCACCCAGGGGGTTAACACAGACCCCCTATTGCAGCTGCTGCCTTTCTTGCTGTCACCAGGTGATGGGATTTAGCAGCACTCAGGGTGGGCAACAGAGGGTCCCACACCCTGTAGTTGGTGTATTAATCCCCTGGCTGCTGGCTGTGCCAACACCCGCTTTGCCCCCCATGCCTGTGGCACTGCCGCTGACCCGAGTGGAGCCGGGCCTGGCATTTTTCAGTCCCGTTTGTAGCACTGCAGATGCAAAGATTTCCCCTGAGCTCCCGTGCAAGCCCACTTCCTGGCCTCCACTTCCTTCCCACGTTCCTCTTTGCTCATTATTTGCAGTACAGTTGGGCCTGGGCATCCCTGCCCTGTCCTGGGTCCACATTGCATGAGGTGCTGTATAGAGTCAG
Source organism: Alligator sinensis (assembly GCF_000455745.1). Lineage (NCBI taxonomy): Eukaryota > Metazoa > Chordata > Crocodylia > Alligatoridae > Alligator > Alligator sinensis. The sequence continues at coordinate 467,194 of NW_005842013.1, read as the reverse complement.
AGCAGAGATGGCTGCAAACAGCTTGTCCCTGAGCCAGGATCCAGCAGAATCTGGTGTCTGAGAGGGGATTGCTATAAAATCTTACCTGCTTGTTTAGGTCCTTGAGACTGTTGGATCCCCTGACCCGTCTGTAAAGGGCAGGGCAAGCAGATGATGCGCTCTGAAAGGGCATTGGGTTAGAAACAAATAGGAATACAGGATTTCATAGGAGCCAGGGCTTCTGTGCAGTCTTGCAACCTTGCAAACCTAAGGTTGGCCTTTCCTTGCTTTCCTCTGTCCAGCTCATCTTCAGAGCTCTTGGGCTCAGCCCATCTCTCATTCTCCAGTTGTACAGCACCTGGCACAGCATGGGCCTACCCTAGCTGGAGCCTCTAGACCAGTGGCTCTCAACCTTTTTTAGACTTAAGGTCCCTCCTCAGAAAATGCAAGCTCTTATTTTTTCACTCATTTCTTGACTACAGAAAAAAACACTAGCATACTTCTTCTGCTGCCAAGAACTTGGAAAGGCCACAGCAGGTCAGAGTGGTCGGCACCATGATTTCTCTTTGAAATCTCTGGGTTTATCTTGCGAATTGTGTGTAACGTGTGCACACCTCACAGCATGAATATTGTGTGGCATCCTAAGGCACCTAGGACCTCCCTGGGTGCCAGGGCAGCCTGGGTGAGAATCGCTGCTCTAGGCACTCTTGCAATAGAAAGAGTGGCCGGTTTTGGGGTTCAGGATGGCGCGGTGGGCGGACTTTCTGGCTGTTCAATGTCAGTAAGATGCTTCTTGGTAGATGCAGAGGTCACGGTGAGCTGAGCAAGGCAGCATCCTCTAATGGGCAGGACAGGAGTTCAGGGCCCCCCTGCCGGGGCCATGCATTTGTGTGCTCCCCTCCTCATCCTGCCGGCAGGGAGGAGAGAGTGATCTGCTGCTTGGCAGAAGGGCTCCCCAGGGGAGGAAAGGCAGAGTTCCCCTCTCAGAGCTGCAGGGCAAGTGGGAGGTGGTGAAGCTAAGCCCCAGGCTGTACAAATAGCGCTGGTCCCTGGGTCAGAGATGAGCAGGACCTCATCCCATTGTCTCTGCAACTCCTCATTCATTTTAATGGGAGTTGGACGAACAAAAGAGCTGCAAGGCAGATTGGTCTGGGGAGATGAGGAGTGTGTTTGCTGCCGATGCAACTCAGCATCTTCACTGGCGCTGTCCTGAGAAGGGCCTCACTAGGACTTTGGAGGGCATATGCTGTTGGGTCTCCGTGCTGCAGCGAGCTGAGCTGCTCCAGGGCTCTTCCCCAGGCACTGCAGGAGAAGGCATTGGGGTCAGAAGGAATTATGGGTTTTGCAAGGCTTTGCAAGACTGCCAGCAGCTGAGCCAGCATTTAGCTTGTGTCCACACCAGTGTAGGCAGGGGCATTTAGCTTGTGTCCACACCAGTGTAGGCAGAAGGCCAGTTTCCAGCTTGAAGGAAAGCACTTGAGCTCAACCCGGTGTGCCCATTCGGGCTGAAAGTGCACTTCGGGAAAGGGGTTTTTTTCCTGCAGAGGGGAAGGGAACGTAACGCCTGCTGTAGCAGCGCTGCCTCTGCCAGGAAGATGTGGTCTTTGCTGCACCTTGGAGCTAAAGCCCCAGCCTACTTGGCAGGTCTCGGCCACGGCCCCCACTGGACACGGTTACACGGCCAGGGATTGTGTCGGTGAGCCCCTGGCCTGGCGCGACCCATTTAACTGGCAGTGAAGCACTGCGGCTCCTTGAATCTTCCCGATGCAGCTGGAGGAGTCTGCTTTAAACAGGAGCTGATTACTCACGTTGTGGACAGGAGCCTGACCAGATCCCCGTCTGATCAGATTATCAATTGTTTCCCTACTAAAATGCACCAGGGAGAGACTGTAATTACCAGCGACAGACCGCGTGCGGAGGGGGAAGGAGCAGCTGATTAGCTTCATTAGTGGGGTACCAAATCCATGTCTGTCTTTTCCCTCTAGAGTACGTGCCCGACACGCGTCCTCGCGATGCCTGGGGCTGCCAGCCCGAACGGGCACACAGGCTCCAGCTCAGGTGCTTTCCTTCAAGCTGGAAACTGGCTCCCTGCCCATGCTGGCGTGGACACAAGCTCAATGCCCGCTCGGCTCCTGCATGAGGCACCACTGAGGACTTCCCAGTAAGGTCGTCTCCATGCTTAGACGCTGAAGCCAGGAGCAGTCAATGCAGGGTGATTTCCCTGACTTGCAGGTTACCCTGGAGTCACCATGGGCGGTGAGAGCAGAATCAGGCCCTACAGGTAGGAAACACAGTTAAAGGCACGCAGAAGGGCTCATGCTGCAGGTGGCACTTGCTGTCCCTGGAGCCATTTGCTAAGGGGGGATTGAGGTGGGATTGGGCCACCCCATGTAAAAGCAGAGAGGGCAGGTTCCTCCTTGCTCTGCTTTCCAGTCCCTAGTAAATTTAATATCATAGCATCCTCCCCACCAGCCTGTTTCTGTGCTGGTGCGATGCACGGGTTCGGTGCCCGTGCTCTTGTCTCCCTCTAGTGACTGTCCCAAGTGATGGCAGTGACTTGAGCTCTGCTGAGGGAAGAGGGATGCTCGGGGCTAGATTTGCCTCTCTCTTGGGTTGGGGTACACAGGTGCACAGAAGTTTAGGGCTGGAAGGGACCTCGTGAGATCCCCCCTGCCCTGGGTAGGAAAGACTTCTGGGGTCAAATCGCCCCAGCAAGGTGTGCATCCAGTCTCCTTTTGAGGATCTCCAGGGTGGATAAAAAGGCCTCGCTGCTGCAGCCTGGGTGTAACAAGGGAGGGACAGGTCCTTGGAAAGCAGTCGTGTAGAAAGGACCTCTCGGCGATAGGGAGTGACACCTTTCTCCCCCGGCTTAGGCTCTTCTCCATTCCTGGAAGCTGCAAGCCTCTCGGGCGTCTGCTCTGCATCCCAGACCACAGGGCAGGGAAAGGACAAAGGTCTGGGGAGCTGAAGGGAGAGAGAGAAGACCCAGCACCTCCTACCTCTATGTCCCCCAGGAAAGCAGCACTGATTTCTCCGGGAGACCCAGACCGCTGAGCTCCAGGTCTCTGTCTGCTTCCTCCTGCCTCCCACCTAGCTCTGCAGAGGGGCCTGACCCGTGAGGGGCACACCGGCAGCTGCGGTCCCCGGTGCTCTCGCCAGCCCCAGCTCATAGCGCTCTATCGCCTATCACATCCCCCCTTGTCTGCATTTGCCTCCTAGGCCAAGAGCCAGCAGGAAGCTCCAATTTCATGGTTTTCACAGCTGTTTTCTGTTACGCAACGCATGATCGGTCTCATATTTGCTGTGGAAATCCACAACGGAGCAGGAAAATAATAGAGGCTCAGCGCTCAGCTCTCATTGACACGGTCATTGTCTACGTCCAGCAGACACGGGCTGGATCCAACAGCTGGAAGCTGAAGCCAGATGTTTTGAGGCTAGAAATGCAACCCAGGTCTGTGATAAGGAGGGTAATTAGCTTCCCGGCCAATGCTGTAGGGGTGTGGTTGGGTTGCCCATCAGTTGAAATTAGGGTTGTTTTTTTTTAAATAGGATTGCATCTTTCTAAAAGATTGGCTCTTAAGGATAGGAGAAATGCTGGCCTGGCTGCAGAGATGTGTGTGTGTGTGAGATCCTTCGACCTGTGTTATGCAGGTGAGATGAGTAGCCTTCAGCCCATGGTTGCATTTCCTACAATGTAGGCTGTAGGAAATGTTGCTTTCAAGAGATACGTGTTTCTGCAGCCTGACAGGGAGAGCAAAGCAGGGAGGTGTCTGCAGTATGTGACGTGCTCAGTCCTGTTGCCTGTGGGCTGGTGAAAGGTGGGGGCCACTGAACGTGGGGATGCCTTCAAGCCTGTGAGTCCACACCATGATATCCCTGTTTGACGTTTGATGAGAGCACTGCTGGACTACTGTATCCCATACCAGGATCGTACAAAAATAGGGCTGGGAAGGGACCACACGAGGTGGTCTAGTCCTGTCCCCCGCTCAAGACAGGATCGTCTCAGCTATCCCAGGCAAGCATCTGTCTAACCTACTTGTAAAAATGTCCAAGGATGGAGATTCCCCAGCCTCTCTCAGTAGCTTGTTTCAATGTTTGACCACCCCCTTCATTAGAAAATGCTTCATCATTGAATCATAGAAAATGAGGGTTGAAGGGACCTCAGGAGGTCACATCTAGTGCAACCCCCTGCTCCAAGCAGGACCAGCCCCAACTACATCATCCCAGCCAAGGCTTTGTCTAGCCGGGTCTTCAAAACCTCCAAGGATGGAGAGTCCACCAGCTCTCTGGGTAACCTGTCCCAGTGTTTTACCGCCCTCCTAGTGAAAAAGTTCTTCCTAATATCCAACCTCAGCTTCCCTTGTTGCAAGTTGAGCCCATTGCTCCTTGTCCTGTCATCTGCCCCCAACTGAGACCAGTCCAGCTCCATCCTCTTTGCACCCAGCTGCAGGGAGATGATGGCTACTATTAAATCCTCTGTCCTCTCTTCTCCAGACTAAATAAGCCCAGTTCCCTCAGCCTCTCCTAAAAATCATGTGCCCCAGGCCCCTAAGTCTCCCATCATATCCAACCTAAATTTTCCTTGTTGCAATTTTAGCTCATTATTTCTTCTCCTGTAAGAGAGTAGATGATCACCATCCTCTTATAAACCACCCTTTCATGTACTTGAAGACTATTATCAAATCCTAACCCCCTCCCACCAAGTAGTCTTTTCTCTAGAATAAACGCATCCAGTTCTTCCAGCCTTTCCTCGCATGTCAGGTTTTCTAGGCCTCAGATAGTTTTTGCAAAGAGGTCAGACATGGGAAGATGGAGGGGGGAAGTCACAAAACAGCCACAGCAAGAAAAGGGCTGATGTGACGACTGACTTGCAACAAAAACCTAAAAGACTTGTTTCCTCTGGGAAATTGCCCAGCAGCACTATAAAGATGTAATTCTATTATACTTTTACAGAGGAGTACTTATAGCTGAACCGTCGTTTTTATCCCAGAGTACAGTGGCCACACAGGGAGTTATGCTGGAATGGTTATCATAGTGCACTTATGTCATTAGACCACTAGTTTTACCAGTCCATTTCCCTGTGTGGACAATAAAGAGAGGAAATTATCTGTAGCCTACTTATATACAGAGTGGCATCAAAGCAGCGGTCCTGAACCTTTCTTTAGACTCAAGGCACCCCTCAACCAGGTTGTCACAGCACTTTAGCCAGCCTTGAGATCCTTTCAAGGGTGCCGTGGGGTGCCACACAAGATTAACACGATTAGTCGTGCAAACAGGATTTGCAAGATAACCCCAGAGATTTCTGATAGGAATCCATAGCGTCAGGGACATTTTGACCTGTTAGAGGCTTTCTTTGCTACAGAAGAATTGCTCTAGTACTTTTTCTGTAATCAAAGGGAAAAAAAAGGCAACTCAGAGATGGTGTTTTCCGAGCGGTGCCCCAAGTCTCGAAAGGCTGAGAACCAATGGCCTGAACCCAGTGCAAAGTATTGCGGGTTCCCAGGCCCATTTTTATACACCATTAAACATGTTTAGAGCATTCACATCCTAATTCTCACTTGTTACTAAACCATGATTAGGTGAGAGCATCCACATCCTACTTCTCACCAAATAGTGCGACTTACCCACCTGCTAGGGACCCCTCTTTGCCTGGTCGTTCTGATCTCTGTTTTGGTGTCCTGTACTGGTCTAAGCCATCTTCTGTATGATGAGGCACCTATAAAGACTAACTCCTTTCCCATCACTTCCCTGCCAGCCATACGTGGTATGTCCAGTTCAGCTCCAGTGAGGCCGGCTTTGGTTCATGCTACTAGGAGGGCCTCTGTGTGGTTTGTATATGTCCTGATCAGTGGTTGTATTAATTCATACTCCAGCAAGGTCTTCATGGCGCCGGTACTGCCTAGCACTTTCTGCAGTCGTGTAACACTCCAGCAAGCTCCATTCCCCCTTGATGGTGCAGGGCTGGATCTGGGTATGTTCCCAATACAGCCTCCAGTACCGAAGTTCATGAGTCGTGCTACTAAGTCAACAGGGCTCCCCATGAGCTGAAGGTTAAATGTGTGCTTATACTTACCTTAGTGAACTGGGGGATGTCTGGAGCACTCCCATTGAAGGATTTGGTTGCCACCAGCTCATCCTGGAGCAGAAGTTGGCCCTGGGCTCCATATAGGGTGATTATGTCACCCCACAGGGCTAACCTGCAATTTGGGGTGTGGCATGATAGGGATCAGACATGAAGACCCTGTTGCTCTCAGCTCTTCTCCCCACTGACCTTGTCTGTCTCCTCTCCACTCCCCAGGAGATCTGCGACGACCCCTACCTCTTCGTGGATGGAATCAGTTCCCATGACTTGCACCAGGGCCAGGTGGGGAACTGCTGGTTCGTGGCCGCCTGCTCATCTCTGGCCTCCCGGGAGGCCTTGTGGCAGAAGGTAAGGAGCCTGCTTAGCCCGGTGGAGCAGCTGCACTGGGCTGGGGAAGCTCAGCAACAGCCTTGGAGGCTGACACAGGTCCTGGGGTACCGTTCCTCATCTCAGTGAACCGGGGTGAATTGGGGAGCATGCCCTGTGTCAGCACGGTTCACGTACTATTGGTCTGATCCCCCCGTCTGGTGCTTGTGAGCATCCTCAAAATTATGGCCAGGCCTTGATTTCAATCCATTAACATGAGCGCCTCCCCACACTCCCGGAGCAGCGCACGGGGAACATGGATTTCAAATCACGAGAGGTGCAGAGCATTTAGATCTGGGCTTTTGACTGGGCCTCATCTTCAGTCTCTCCCTCATTATTTGCACTATGCCCTCCTTCTTGGTGGTGTCTGGCTTTGCGCTGCTTGGACACAGAGCCCAAGGCAGACGTTCCCTTGGCAGTGTTAACTACAAGGGGGAGATTTGGCATATCTCATGTGCTGTCTGCTCCTCCTACCACAGCCTCGAAAGGGGAGATGTCACAGCTAACAAACAAGGACTGTGGCTTAGCCCTGCACAAGCGCCGGCTGCTGTATTTAAGCCTCTGCAAAGGACATAGGAGGTTGAGCATGGGTCTGTTCAGACAGGCAAAGGCTCGAGGTGCCAGTAGGGCTGTGCCACAGACAGTAGCTGGCACAAGGCTTTCCCAGTGCTGGTGCCAGTGCCCACTAAAGGCAGTGGAAGGAAGCAGCACATGTGCCCTAGCATGATACGTTGACTTTGCTCAGGTGGAGCCCTGCCCAGATCACAGCCCTGCCAGGTCATGGCTGCTGGGAGAGGATGCGGGGTCTCTGGTCACAGAGCAGGGCACCTAGCTCCCCGCAGCACGAGCTTTGGCTGTTCTGATCTGAGCTCGCCCCTGTATTGCAAGGGCCCTGCTTGGGGCAAGCAGCTCATTAGCTGGGTTCCCTTCAGGAGACGTTTGCTGCTCCTCCCTGCACTTTTGGCCTGTTGTTAGAGATGCAACAAGCCCTGGTGTCCTGGTTGTGATCTTGGGAGTGAGAAAGAAGTTTTGCTGCCGCCTTCCCCTCAAATGCTGTATCACAGTCTAATGCACCTTTGCTGGAGCAGGCCCATGCTCCTGCTGGACCTGAAACCCCGCAGTTCCTGATTAGAGAGCATTGCCCTGTTGCTCAGGGTCACGCTGATCACCACGTTTGGGGTCGGGAAGGGATTTCCCCCGTGGTCAGATGGGTACCGACTATGGGGCAGGGTTGCCTTGCTCTGTAGTAGGGAGCCTGGTTCTCTTCCTTGGTTATCATATATATAACATCCATGCCGTGGCAGGATGTTGACAATGCCCTTGTCCCCTTGCTTTACCTGTGGCAGGTGAGGATGGCATCGGTGTCCTTGAGCTATGTTCCTTGTGGTTGTGTATCGGTTGTTTCTGGAGTTTTAGGAATTGTACAGACAACACTCGTAGGGGATGGTTTGGATAGGGATGTGCCTGCCTTGAGCAGGGGCTTGGACTAGGTGGCCTCTAACAGCGTCTCTTGTACTCTAGCTCTCTGGGATGGTTGCTTATTGTCTATCAAGGTTTCTTTATTAAGCTCCCAGGGGAATCATAGAGCTGGAAGGGACCTCAAGGGTTTTTTAGTCCAGCTCTGTTCATGCATATAGGATGCACTCTTCCTAAAAGCTGAGGTCTCTCGTGGGATGGGAACCTGTCACCGGGGGGGTTTGTGCAATATAGACTGCAGCACTGGATGTGCTGGGTAAGAGTCTTCTCAAAGCCCAGTGAAGCTTAAGGTTTCCACTGATCTCACCTTTCTTCTGATGCAGCAGCCCAGGCTCGACACTTGCCGTTTAACACCTGGTTAGACCTGCTCAAAGCAGGTTGGCTGAGCCCGCTAGCACCAAGCGAGCCAGAGCTCTGCTTTGGGGGTTCGTATTTGAAGCAGGCTCGAGAGCTGCGGTCCCGTGCGGGCTCGCTGTGGTCTGAGAACCGGGCGCGCTCTGGACCGTCAGCGAGGACTTTTCTCGCCTCCATCTCCCAGCCTTTCAGGCCCGTTTCTGTGTGATGCAAGATCCCTGCTGTTTGTTGTTGTTTCAAACGTGCTTGGAGGAGGCTAAGCGCGCTGTACCAACCTCATTTCCCCTTTGCCATTCACTTCCAGCCTTGCCCTGGAGGATGCCGATCGACCAGGACTGGGGCCCATTAGAGAGCTCATTATTTCAGCTCGCCGGTCTCACCGCAACTCCTCCCTTGACGCGCTGTGTTGTGTGCGTTGGTAGCTCATCATTTTCCAAGCCAGCGATTCCCCGGGGCTCCTGCCTACCTGCTGCTTTTATCCTCTTTTTATTTGGACAGGATTGTTTTCAAGCCTGGGGCAGCAGCTAGCATCCTCTCTGAGCCCTCTTCCTCCTAGTAACCTGGACCGGGTTGTAGCCATTAGGGGGTCTGGCCAGATTCACACCTCAGTGAGAGTCCAGATTTTTAAGGCCAGAAGGAAGCACTGGATCCTCTCGTCTGACCTTGGGTGTATCACAAGGTTGCTAGAATTTGACTCGGCCTGGTTGAGGCATCCTTTTTAGAAAGGCTTGCAGAACAAGAGGGGAACCCATCACCCTTAATCAATTTTATGTGGCTTAGCCCAGGGCTGTCCAGCTGGCAGCCCACGGGTCATATGTGGCCTGTGAGAGGTTAATTTCTGACCCCAGGTTCTCGCCTGGCCACCCCTATTGCCCTGGTTGCAGCAGCAGCCACTGTCTCCGGGCTCCCCCCTTCTCCAGCTTCTGCTTCCTGCCCCAGGTACCACGGCTGTGACGGCTTGGGGTGCCAGAGGAGCCTGTGGCGTGGGATGCCCATGTGGCTGAAACTCAGGAGACCTAGGCGCTGTTTTTAGCTCCGCTAGTGGCCCGTTGAATGACAGTGCCCACCTCTGCCTCAGTTTCCTCATCTGTGAAACAATGCCGATGTCAGGTGCTTTGAGATCTCCCTATGGCAAGTGCTCTGCGATCGTTTTCTGTAAGCCAGGGCTATGGGTTTAGGAGCATTGCCGTGCCTAAGAGAGCACGTGGGGACCAAAGTGGCTGCGGAGACCTAAGGAGACACTAACCATTGTCATCAGTGGGCTAGTCTGACCCCTGCCACTGGCAGGAGCACACGCTGGGATCACACAACGCCAGACATGTGTTCGTCCAACTTCTTTTTGAATTTATCCAAGGTAGGAGCAAGGACCACTTCCCTAGGACTGGCATTTGAATGCCACGAGCGGCACACCATATTCTCCACCTTTTCAAACTCAGGGCACCCTTTGCTGTACTCAAGGCATGCCACGTGAGACTTGAGGCACCCCTTGGAAAATGCCATCTCGAAGTTTATGCTCATTCTTTGACGATGTAAAAATGATAGAGCAGTTCCTCTGTTGCAAGGAGCTCAGGAAGACCGCAAGAGGTCAGCGTATTTTTGACGCTGCAGAGTCCTGTTTGAAATCTCTGGCTTTATCTTGTGAATTGGGTAGGTGTTTATATGCATACCTTTTAATGGCTCCTTTAAAAGGATCTTGCAGCACCCTGGGGTACTGCAACACCCTGGCTGATAATCACTGCCTTACATTGAGTGCTTCCTTGCTCCATGCTCCTCCCAAAATCAGCACAACCGCTCATGACCTGCGGGCAATGCGCAGTAAGTATGAGACACCGAGTAGTTCCCATCATTTTCAAAGCTGCTAATAGCAGCACTTTGAGCTATTTCCCCTTCGCTGTGTCTGGGGCAGTTAACTGGAGTACTGTACCATTAATTTACAGACTACATACATTTAAGTGGCTTGTGCACTTAACCAACAAGCGGGCAACCCGTTTTGTCTCAAAAGAGACCCCCCCGGATCCAGGCTCCAGGGTATGAGGAAATGTTCACCTAGATAGACAAGGTCACCGAAGGAGCAGGTTGGGGGTCTCGGGCCAGATTCTGCCCCAACACTGGTTTGACTCCATTGATCTCACTGGGCCTGGTTTAAAATCATAGAAAATCATGAAATCATAGAAAATGAGGGTTGGAAGGGACCCCAGGAGATCATCTAGTCCAACCCCTTGCTCAAAGCAGGACCATCCCCAACTAGAGCATCCCAGCCAAGGCTTTGTCTAGCCGGGTCTTGAAAGCCTCCAAGCCCAAGAGACCAGAACTGGACCTCCTGTGCCCACAACTATTTTAGATCGGGGGGAAAATGTCTGCATCTCCCTGGGTTTTGAGAGGACCGATAAACAGAGTTTTTTCCATGGGGCTGAACTGGGGGACGAATTCCTCCAAAGGAACAAGACGGAGCAGCACTGCGTGTTCCCCCGGAGACTGGCATTTCATGCACTTTCCTTTCCTCCCCCCAGGTCCCTGAGAGGCCTGTTATGGATGTAATTGGGAAGCAGCTTCCGACTCATCCTCTGCCTTGGCAGAGTGCATGTGTCATGCGCCAAGTGCCTTTGAGTCCCCGGGGCTTCCTCCTCCTAGCAGCGGGTAGAGAGCCGCGGTGGCTTGGGCGGGCAGCAGCCCCGTGCGTGCATTGGTACTGGGGGCTGCTGTGATGAACGCTACCGAAACGCCGGTTGACCAGACTGAGGAAGGTTGGAAAAGGGTATCAGATGCACCTCTTCCCGCAAAGCCCTACAGGAATATCGGCCCATGGTGGCATTAGCTCAGTGGCTCTCAACCTCATGGGACTCAAGGTCCCCCCGACTCCGTAGCTTTTGTGAATTGAGCGTCAACCAATTTCAAAAGCTAATTCATAAATTACAGGTGCTTAGCTCCTTGCGAAGGGGCCAGGCAGGGACAAACCTGAGCCTGCACTTATGTGCTTAGCTTATCTGCTTATGTCCTCACAGATCAGGGCACCCTTCAAAGGAGCTGGTGGCACCCCAGAGTGCCCCGGCACCCTGGTAGGGAAGAATCCTTGCATTAGCTCCTCGATGGATTCCCTCTGTGTCTTCAAGGGGCTGGGAGCGTTTAGTTGGGGGGAAACTAGTCAGGTGAGTCTAATGCATCTGTGCTGGGGTGGCACGTGCCCCTGAGATGGCTTCCTATGGATGCCAGGGGGCCTGGCATCTGACCTCTTGACCACTTCATGAGGAGGATCCTGTGTCCGGTCAGATTGTCCCACTTTCAGCTCCAAGAGGGGATGCCGTGAATGTCCTGCCTGGCACTTCCCTTTCCTCCACTGGCATGTCCACAGGACGGGGATTGTGGCTGATGTGTCGAGGAGCTCAGGGGTTTGCTCAGTGGAAGTTGGACTAGGATTCAGCACAGGGTCATGTTCAACCCCTCGCCGAGGGGTGCGCTGTGGGGGGAAGAGCGACTCTCTAGCAAGAGCAGCACTCTGAATGCTGCCGCTGCATTATTCAACTATTGCTTGTAACTGGAAATCTCAGTGCCGGGCAGGGGAAATGCTCAGGACCAGCACAGTCCCCACTCCGACCCACCGTGTCCTGCCCTGTTTCATTGACAGGTGAGGAGGTAAAAGACCAGTGGCAGTTCAGATCACTCTGCAAAGTCCTTGTGCCTTTACCATGTGCAGCACAGCTATGGCATTTTCTCCAGGGTAATCAAATACACATTTAACTTGCAAACCCCTGGGCTGGTTGAAAAGTTGCTGCGAAAGCTGTTTATGTGCTAGCACACCAGCGGAGCAAACAGCAGAAAAGGGGCTGCTTTCTTCGACCTCACTTCTGGTCCTGGCTCTTTTACATTGTGAAAACATGACATTCTCCAAAGTGTTCACGGTCACACGATGCAGGACTTTGAGCTCCCAGTCTCGGTGGCTTTTCACACACGAGCTCTTGATTGTTTTTCTTATTCTTTTCTTTTTTTTAATTCTTTATTAATAGGATCTGAGAGCACTTTTGCCCTGCTGGTCCAGTGGCGAATGATGAAGGGTGGAGTGATGCTGGTGCATGGCTGCATGTCAGCATTGCGCGTAGTAGGGCTTTGCAAGTGTTTCGTTTCGAAGCTGTTTCGAGCTCGAAACAGCAAATTCTAAATCAAGCAAAAAGCTTCAAAACAGCTTGGAAATTAAATGAGGGCACTCGAAACTGTCTCTAGTGGGTTATGGAACAGAGAAGATCCCACACAACTTACTGGTTCATTTGATGCACTGGCTGGGGGAGTATTTAGTTGATTACAAGATTTCACAATGATTGCACACTTAATTCATACAACACAATTTTATTTTAAATTTCTTTGCTATGCATATAACACTACTTAGCTTTAAGAAATACCACAAACATTAAGAACACAATAACTACATATATCAGAAACAATACTCTGAATGCACTTCTTTAAAACAATTACAATTACAACTAACTATATAATTTGACCCAGAAAAGTTATTACTATATTATACTTACAATCCTACAATTCAGAGAAGCCGAACACCTAGATATGGTTTCATTCCTCAGTAGTACAATTTAACGGGTTGGCCTCAGTAGTACGGTTCAATGGGCTGGCTTCAGCAGTGATAGGAACAAGTCCCCTTCCTTCGGTCCCACTCAGGCTTCAGCGTGAACTAAGAGATTCGTGTTCACGGAGAGGGTGGTTCAGGTGATCAGTCTGATCCGGCCTACACTTGCGATTCTTCCTTCATTGTTCTGCAAGTGAGGTTACCTCCAAATTGGGACAGTAAGTTACAGGTTTTATTGGGTGAGTTGCCGTCTTGGGCCCCTCCTACCCAAACCTGTCACTACTCCCAAATTTGGGCTCAGATCTTACTTTACAGGTTCTTTTGCTTGGAAATCAGTTTGTGTCCGCTGACTATTCAGTTTCTTTGGGGGATTTTCCACACCACTGCAGTGACCTCTCTTTCCAACCCTTTCAAAAGCCCCTAGGATTTGATCTCTCGGGATGTTTGCTTAAGGGTCGTTTTTAGGTTAACTTTGTTAAAGGCCTCTAAAGATAAAATTCAAGAACCAGGACCTTCTGCACGTAGGCCAAAACAATGGCCTACATAAGACGATGAACCTTGCCTTTTTCCTGAACTGGCTAACGGGCATTTATTATAAGCATTCAAATATTACATTCAATATGACAGAAACATTTTGAGTTTCGAAGCAGCCCGGTGTTGGGAGGCAGGAGAGAGCCAGGGCCGCGCTCCACCTCCCAGTGCCGTGCTGAGCTCCATAGGGCTGCAGAGCCGATGGGAGCGCAGCCCTGGCTCTCCCCTGCCTCCTGCCACCGAGCCGGATGACAGGAGGTTGCTGCTGCTGTCTAAGGCCAGCGGCAGCCTCAGTCTTCCCCGGTGCTGGGCGCAGGATGCACCCAGCGCCAGTCCCAGGTGGCAGCAGCAGCTTCCTGTCATCCGGTGCAGATCCAGAGGCCCGCACCGCCAGGAGGAGTCCAGCACAGCCCTGCAGCCCTCCCTGGATCTGCGCGCCGGCCGGCGAGTGTCACGAGTTTTGCTTTTTGCAGTTTGAGGTGCAGTTTCCAAGAAACCTCTGCACCTGTCTCCTTGAAACTTGGCAGGCGTCATGCCCTCAGAAGGGGCTATACGGTCCCTGAAATTTTCATCCAAATCAGACAAGAAAGGACAACGTCTTAGGCATTTTTGTAATTCCCCATGATAGCCTATAGGCAACACGTCAAAACAGTTTCGATGAAACGAAACGGGACAGCGCTTCAAAACGAAATGCAACAGTGAAACGAAACACCGTCCCGTCGAAACGGTGAAATGGGAGTCGAAATGAAACGATGGTGTTTTGCACAGCCCTAGCGAGTAATGAGCTGACAATACTAGGATGTGAGGCCGTGGTATCCTCCATGGTGATACCGTGCCCCATGTTTCTGTCACACGCTATACTGCTCCGATGATTGAAATGCGGGGCCCTTTGATTGTCCCACAATGGGACAGGACAGACTCATCGGCGTCAGGACTGTCCCATGATGTTCACAGAGCATGGAGCGGGCGCACTTGCTCCCACCCACATGGGCAAAGTCCTGAAGATCAGGATCCTGGCTTGATGGGGCTGGCAGGCACCTCAGGAGGGCAGCAAGTCCACCCTTTGGATCGCGGCAGGATCATTCCTGTCGAAACCACCCCAGCCAAGTGCTCAACTAAGCTGCTCTTAAACACTTCCAAGGATGCAGACTCCACAGCTTCTCTAGTACCCTGTTTCATTGCTGAATCGCTTCGTACCGAGAGAGCCTTTCCTAATGTCCAACCTGAATTTCCTGTTGCAATTTAAAACCATTACTTCATAGCCTGTCCCCTGCCGCTACAGAAAACCAGCTATTCCTACCCTCTTTGTAACCACCCTTCAGGTATTTGAAGACCACTATCAACTCCGCCCCCCCTCAATCTTCTCCAGACTCGGTCATTCCAGTTTTGCCAGCCCTTCCTATACCCACGAGTCTTTTGAAGCAATGAAGCCACCTTAGGGCCACGCTCAACATTGATCTCAGTCTCCTCGGGCCCGTTCATTGACACGGGCACAGGGCTTCGTTTCCAACTTTCATTGCTCGCAGGGCAAGAGCGGATGGGGCATCCTGCCTCCCCCCCACCCCAGCTTTGCCACGGTGGCCTGGCTGCAAGAGCCCTCGATTCACCATAAACAACTGTGCTCCAGCTTGCGTGGGAGCGGTTGTCAGGGAGCTTGACATCAGAGATCCCTTCCCTATAGATTAGCGAGCGGTGGCAGGATCTGCTCCTCCTCTGCAAATGAGACGAGAGGGCACCCAGAGGAAACCCCCCAGGGCTCTTTGCATCATTGACCCGGGTTGCCTAGCACCGCTGGGAGTGGCGAGGCGGGGCGCTGAAGCTCTGGGCTGGCATTTTTTTTCCCAGGGCAGCCCATTCGGAGAGTCAGACGCTGCCGAGAAGTTAGCCGGGGAGGAGAGAAGCGGAGGCGATGGCTGCCGACGCCTCGGAGCTGGAGCTGCCCTTCGTCCTGGACGAGCAGCTCACCAAGTGCATGCGGCTGCGGGTGCAGAGCCTGCAGCAGAGGAACGAGCGGCCGCAGGACGGCGAGAAGCTGCTGCGGCTCCACGAGTACGTCTACCGGGTGGACTTCGTCCGCCAGCGCAACCTGCGCTTCCTCCGCTGGAGGGTCCGGCTGGGGAAACCCGGCAAGGTCACGGTGGCGGGCATCTCCCAGCACTGGACCCCCGACCTCACCAACCTCATGACCCGGCAGCTGCTGGAGCCGGCTGGCATCTTCTGGAAGAAGCCGGGGGGCAAGGAGGTGGAGTACAACGAGGCAGATGCCCAGGAGTTCGGGGAAAGGCTGAACGAGCTGGCCAAGATCCGCAAGGTGATGTACTTCCTGCTGGCCTTCGCCGATGGCCTCGAACCCGCCCACCTCAAATGCTCCATCGTGTTCAAAGGCTGATTCCCCCACCGCCCATCCTGGGCAACTCCCGGCGCCTCCTTGCCCCCAGCCTGGGATCTCTCCCTCCGTGTTTCTTTCTTTATGCTTTGATCAGTCACTTCTTTTTTTTATGAAAGGGACAGCACCACAAAAACCGGTGTCCCGTTGACAGGCAGCGGACCTTTATCATGTTGAGATTAGCCAAGTAACAGTAAAGTGGATCCCCCACCCACACGCCCATGGAGCAATGCCCCCTGGCGCGTGCCGCAGCTTGCAGCTGATGTGATGGAGCGGGCTCTTGCTTTGGGAGCCTTCGGGCGCCGCGTTGCATGCTAGAGTTCAGCCCTGCAAGCTCTTCGGCCGAGCGGGGAGCAGGCACGCTTGTTTGGTTGCTCCATCTCAGCCAGCCACGGTGCCCGGAAGCTGACGGCCCAGTGGAAATACTCCAAGTCCCGTCCACCCGATAGCCCTGTGAAGAAAGGGACGGCCTCAGGGAGCAGTACTTTGCATTTGAAGCTCAAAGCCAGCCTCTGCACAAGTGTTGAGTGATTTTGTGGGGGGGGGGG
>NW_005842013.1:431435-450735 GCF_000455745.1 Alligator sinensis | reverse complement strand
GGGGGGGGGGGGACACTATTCTCCGAGATGCCTCCCTGAGTCCCGTGAAACATCTGCAGGGTTTGCTTTGCCTTCCGCTGGAGCTGCAGGGCTCTGCCTCTCTGAACATCAGGCTCAAAAGGAGTCTCCTATCACCCATGAAATGAATGCACCCTGAGCCCCAGGACAGCTGTGCCTCCTGCAGACCCACTGGTCCAACCCTGGGCGAGAACTTGAGGATTTAGCCTGCTGTTAATCTCAGTGGCTCATCTCTTCCCTGCAAGCAGCCAGCACCTCTCTCTGCCTTTGCATTACTGGGACACAAGCAGAGCACTGTTACTGCCTGGGGATTTTCCTAGCTGAAATCACTTGGAAAATCAATCCACCGCAGCATCCAGAGCTGGAGAAACTCTAAGAGCAGAAGCAAGGGGTTTTCTGAACATATATAACCCTTTATAGGCCAAGCCCAGGTGTGAGTCTTTTTCAGTGCTCCCCCTTTGTAGAATACATGCATGTACAGTACAGGTATATGAAAGCACAGAGAGCTATATTAATCAATAACCTGGTGTACAGTTCTGTGACTTTGGACAGGATGTTTCAAGCCATAGGCTAAGGCACTTCTTCTGTCCCAAAGAGTCCCCTGCTAACACTTAAACTAGGCACAGAGCTTTGTCCTGGGTGTGCACAGAAGCTGCATGGTCTAGAGGGAAGGCTGCAGGGCTGGAAGTCAGTTGATCATGGTTTTCCTGGCTATACTGCTGTCAGTGGGCTGCTCTGTGCCTCAGTTTGCCTCATCTGTAAATTGGAGGTGGTGCTATGTTACCCTCCTTTGTCAAAAAGTGCAGGAAGTCTAGGGAAGTGCTAAGGATCGTTATTGCTGGTCCCCTGGTCCTCAATCAAGGTGCACCTGAGAGCAAGTGTTTGGAGGACACAGCATTAGGAGCTGTTCTAAAGCTATATACTCTGCATGCAAACCAAGACCTCGGAAGGGTCTCGGTGGTGACAAACCCACCTCCGCTTCATCCTCATCACTCACGGTTCCTCTGATATAGGAAAGTTGCACTGTAAAGGAGGGGGAAGAGTTCGCCCCTTTGTCAAAAGTGAGGTTGGGACTTTGTGCCAGACGATGGTGGAAGCAAGTGGAGCAGGAAGCACTGGATTTCTTGGCAGCGGTTTGGGGCAGAAACATGCTGGAGAGGTAGGCAAGCTGGGGATACCGCATCTGTCCTGGGCTGCAAAGAGCTGCATTCCCCACAGTGCTGGGAGGCAGACTGGTCCCACCAGGAGCATGTCCACGGTCACCCCTGTGCTGCTGCAGAATTTGGTGGCAGCCTGCATTCGTCTCCCGCTCTGCATCTCACCTGTCTCTGTCCACAGCCAGGCTCTTGTGCAAGGGTGCACCCAATCGACAGGAAGAGGAGCCTCCCATGATTAGTCCTGGAGCCCTGGGCTATGTTTTATGTGAGTTTCTAATAGAAACCCACTACGTGTCTAGTGTCACCCTCACCCTGTCCTCCTCACCCTAGCCACTACAAAGCCTTGGTCACTGATGCTCTGGTCACAGCTCTGTACGGGTACTCTGCTGTTCCTTCATTGACTTCCACGCTGCTGGGTGTGCATGTGTGTGCAGTGCAATATAAAAGCCTTGTCCTTATGGATCCTCTGCAGTGGAGACTGTGTGTGTCTACCATTGACCCAATGTCTCTGTTTAAAACGCCCATAGCATATACACAATAAAGGAGAAGCCACCATGTGTTTCAACCCACAAGTATTTTTCTAGGTGATTTTTTCCCCCCCCTCCCGGCTCCCTCTAATAAATCACAAAGTTTGTAAACATATCGTGTAGAGCAGGGGTTGGCAACACACAGCCCATGGGCCACGTCTGGCCCGCGGAGCCACTGGGTCCTGCTAGCAGAGCTGGGGAGCTTTGCCTATGCCCGCTCCTGTGCTCATGTTCGTGCCAGGCAGCAAGGAGCTACACTGGGGCTGGCCAGCTTCCAGCTGCACCCGCACCACCGGTGCTTCTCCCAGCCCAACATAGGTCGAGTGGTTTCAGCAGTGCATTAGTGCCAGGGTCTTTCCATGAGTCCACACCAGAGCCAGGCAGCTGGGAGCTGCATCTGCACTGCCATCACTCCCCCCAGTCCCCTACTCCCTGGCTGCAGCCTGGGCACGGCTTCCAGCTCCCAGCTGCCTGGCCCTGGGGTGGGAGGTGAGGAAAGCCCCCCCCTGCCACTGATGCACCATCGGAGATATGCGGTCCATGTTGGATTGGAGCTGAGTTATACCAGCCCGCAGCCTGAAAAAGGGTGCTGGCCCCTGTGTAGGATGCTTATTTGGATGTTTAGGCCTTTTTGGTGTGTGAGTGTATGTGTTTGTGAGTGCCTAGGTGTGTCAGTTTATGCAAGCTGAGGGTCTGGCCACGTGCAAGGCCTTGACCTTGTCCAAATCCTCTGCAGAGGAGGGTTTCACCCGTACTCTCCCCAGATCTCGCATGATAGGCCTCCCCGTCAGAGCTGTGGGCTCCCCGTGGGAGAGCCCTGCTCCTCACCTGCTGGTAGGAAATTACATCCTGTTATTCCTCCTTCCACACAGAATCATTTCTCCAGGGTCACAGATGTCTTGTCTCCTAATTGGTAATTTTTTAAACGGGGAGGGTGGGAAAAGATCACATTGAAGATCAGGTCTGGGGACTCGCATTGATGACATCCCTGCTATACTTACCCCACGCCTTCTGCTGGGAATCTTGATCCTAAACGGAGGGTCACGTCTCCAGGATTTGGGAGCCCCATAAGCCAAAGAGCCGGGACTGGGGAGGTGACTTACCTGATTTGTTCACACAGCACTCGCTAATTCCCATGGTTCCTGGGTGAACTCTCCAAAGCAGCCTCTTCTCTGACTGTGCCAAAGTCACGGTGAGAATAGAGGGGCTGTCCCAGGGTGAATGGCAGGTCAGTGATGCATAAGTTGGCCCAGGTGATGCATATGTTGGCCCAGGTGACCCTGAGCTCCAGGGTGTGGGTTGAGGGGTAGGTCAAATTATAAAATCATAGAAAATTAGGGTTGGGAGGGACCTCAGGAGGTTGCATCTAGTCCAGCCCACTGCTTGAAGCAGGACCATCCCCAACTAGATCATCCCCGGCAAGGCTTTGTCTAGCCAGACCTTAAAAACCTCCAAGGCTGGATATTCCACCACCTCTCTAGGTAGCCCATTGCAGTGCTTTACCACTCTCCTAGTTTTTCCTAATATCCAACCTAAACCTCCCTTGCTGTGGCTTGAGCCCATTGCTCCTTGTTCAGTTATCTGCCACCACTGAGAACAGCCCAGCTCCATCCTCTATTGACCCGCCCTGCAGGTAGTTACAGGCTGCTGTCAAATTCCCACTCAGTCTTCTCTTCTCTAGGCCAAATAAGCCTAGCTCCCCCAGACTTTCCTCATAAGTCCTGTGCCCCAGCCCCTGAACCATCTTCATTGCCCTCCACTTGACTCTCTCCAACTTGTCCATATCCTCTCTGTAGTGGAGGGCCCAAAACTGGACACAGGACTCCAGATGTGGCCTCACCAGTACTGAAAAGAGCAGAAGAATCACTTCCCTTGATCTGCCTGCAGTGCTCCTACCAATGCAGCCCAGGATGCCATTAGCCTTCTTGGCAACAAGAGCACACTGCTGGCTCATACCCATCTTATTGTCCATTGTCCCCCCAGGTCCTTTTCTGCAGAGCTGCTGCCCAGCCAGTCACCCCCAGCCTGTCCTGGTGCATGGGATTGCTCCCTCCAAAGTGCAGGACTTTGCACTTGTCCTTGTTGAACCTCATGAGATTTCTTTTGGCCCAATCCTCCAATTTATCTAGGTCACTCTGAATCCTAGCCCTACCCTCCAGTGTATCTACTACTCCCCCCAGCTTGATGTTATCCATGAACTTGCTGGGGGTGCACTCCATCCCATCTTCCAAATTGTTAATGAAGATATTGAACCAGAGCCCTGGGGCACGCCACTTGATGCCAGCTGCCAACTAGACATCGAGCCATTGATTACTACCCTCTGAGCCTGATGATCCAGCTAGCTTTCTATCCACCTTACAGTCCATTCACCCAGCCCGTACTTCCTCAGCTTGCTTGCAGATAACCAAGCAGGGCCCAGCAGGCCTTGCCCATACCATTCCCACTACGTTTCTCTAGCCGTCTTGCGTCTCTTCCAGCCCACCTTCCTGTAGCAAATGACTTGAGGTATGCCTCCACGTTTACCAGCTGGACCCCAGCTGTGTGTGTGCCCACAGCCCTCCCTGCACACTGTGTGTGTGTGTCAGGGCACTGCTGGCTGCCCTGGTTACTAAGCAAGTCTTAACCCTGGATGCTGGAGGTGTTTGTAGCAACTCCACAGCTAAGGCTGCTCTGGGATTTGTCCTCAAATCCCTCTGTGTCGCGCTGTAATGACAGAAGGGCCGCAAGGATCCCAGCCGCTGCTTCAGTGCCAAAGCTCTGCAGGGGCAAAGGCCTCCCTGTCTGCCTCTGGTCTCTGCTCCCTCTAGGTCCACCTGTCCCCCAGCCTCCAGGTACACACCACATTGACTCCCGTAATGTCTCATGGAAGCTGTCCAAAGTTGGAGTAAGCTGGGGAGGGGGATCTGAAATGGGGGCTGTGCAGTAGGATGATATACTAGGCATATGAGGTGTAGAAAGTGGGGAAACAGGGTCACAAGTGGGTGAGGCTGAGATGGAGTAAGGGGAGTATGGCTGGCTGGGTTGGGGAGTATGGCAGGTTGGAGCCGAGAGGAGGGGAGTGTCTATTCGAGGGCAGCACTGGAGAGCCGGGACATACACGGAGGTGCTGGCACGCTGAGCATTGCCGACACGACGCCTCGGCGCGTCGGAGAGCAACGGCAGCAATGCAGCAGGGATCCCTTCAAGTGCAGACACCGCAGCACTGCAGGCCTGGGCTCCCCAGATCCCCCCAAGCTGCCTGCGTCCTACTGACTTTCCATCCCAGCGCTTTGCTGGTGATACCCTGATCACAACGCAGTTCTCCCCCCGCACACCCGTCACCCTCAGCTCCCCTGCCCTGCCATCCCCCTGCCCATGTGGCGTCAGGAACAAAGCAGGCAAGTGGTGAGTGGAGGGGTCTAGCTAGCAGGATTTCCCCTTCTGCTTTGCACAGGTGTAAATGATCCCCCGAGCTATGATCCCCGGAGCAGGACAAGGCAGGGACAAGGCACATTGGGAAGGCTGCTTGGGGACAAGGCACATTGAGAAGGCTGCTTGGGAAAGCTGGCCAAGTTCCTCCTGGTCTCTGAGTCCCCAGCCTTGCTCCCAATGCCATGAAGCTGCTGTTGACTTCATGGTGCTGAATATTTTCACTAGTATTTTAGGCCGAAGAGGTGGAAACGGAGGTGTCCAACCTTGATGTTTCCTTACAGCACTTACATTAGGCAGGTGTCAGAGCTAACACATCCGCTTGCCGTGGTCGGCTGCTCTCTGCCATGAAAAGCCATCCGTGCTAAGCTTTTGACCAGTTCCCAGGGCCTGCATTAATAGTGTGTTGATTAATGCCACGGTAATTTATTAGCACAGCCTGCAGTCAGGAGAGACTCATGGGGGGATTTTGCTCAGTGCTATCTGATCCTTTGCTGGCAGCTTCCCAGAAGGAGAAAGAGGCATCTTTATTAGCAGAAGCCACTCCTGGAAAGTACCGCGCTCCTGAGAGCACCCGGTTCTCAGTGTTCCCGTCGTGCAGTCTGTATCGATCAGGTCTCATTCTGAGATCAAGTTAAGCTGATGCACTGTCATACTGATGGCCTCATTAATATCTCAAGGTGTCTCTCCACTCCCATGAACACTTAACACCAACGTTTGGATGGCCTCTGCTGCCACCGTGGAAAACATGAGGAGTTCTGAAGAGAGGGCGCCGTATTTACTAGCATACCACACACACCTTTCCCCAAAAAATCAGTCTCCCAAAAGTGCGGTGCACCCTTTAAGCAGGGAAGCTGATTTTCTGTCCAGAATAGAAGCAGCCTGCTTTGATTCCTGCTCCGCAGCGCGGCATCAGGGGCATTACTTCCTCAGGCAGCCGACAAGGTTATTTGGGTAAACCTGGTATCTTTTATTAGACCAACTCAAATAGTTGGAAAAATTCTTCTTTGCAAGCTTTTGGGTATAAACACCCTTCATCAGGCTGAGGACGCATCTGCAGTTGGTGTGCGCTCTTCCTGAATGGCGACAACCTATACCCCTGTAATCAGGCAGCTGAGGAAGTCATTCGATGTAATGGTTCCTTGTTCATCACTCCACGGGTGGTAACGATTGTCTCTCCTGTATAATGCTCTTGATGTTCCACTAATCAAGCTAATGATTCTTCGAGCCATTTTCCTATCAGCTCCGGCACCTTCCCAAGCTCTGCAGTAGCTGTGGAGCTGCTCTGTGGAGGCTGTGCTTATCACCAAGACCCCCCATGCCTCTCGTCCTTGTGGCCTAATCAGACTGACATCATTATTTAGGGCTCATCAGCATTGCACATTATACTGCTAAGTGGGTGGCTCCAGGGCCCTTCCAGATAATGCTGTAAATAAATAGGATTCAGGTGCCGGGGGGCCTAATTCTCCTCTCTTCCACCAGTGTAAATCTGCACTGACTCTGGTGGCATCGCACCGAAGTCAGGGCCAAAACTTTGTTGTAACAAACCCTTGCTATAAGAACCCGCCGCAGCCCCTGTTGAGCCTGTTTGCAGGCAGCTCCACCCTCGTGTGTTCACATTCAGCCTTGGCGAGGAGCTGAGAAGGGATCCTGGGCTAGGTGGACTATTCAGAGACCCCCACTCTCCTGCTCCCCCATTTGCAATGAGATCCATTTCACACTTAACACGGTGGAGCAAAGAATTGCTTTTCCATAACAGGCAGGTAACCAGATTGTCCCATCCCTTGACCCCTCAGGTCATCCCGGACTGGAAGGAGCAGGAGTGGAATCCCGAGAAGCCCGAGAGCTACGCCGGGATTTTCCACTTCCAGTTCTGGCGCTTCGGCGAGTGGCTGGATGTGGTGATCGACGACCGTCTACCGACGCTTCACAACCAGCTCATCTATTGCCACTCCAACTCCAAGAACGAGTTCTGGTGTGCACTGGTGGAAAAGGCCTATGCCAAGTAGGTACACGGGTGGCTGTAACCCCGGGGACTGACTGGTAGCAGTGGTGGGTGCTCCCTGTGTTTACCCCTATTGGAGGCAGTGGTAATAGTAGTTAGAGTACTGCTCTGGTGCTGGGAAGGTCCAGTGTCTTCCCGTGTTCTTTGCATGACAGCCCATAGTGCTTTGTGGGTTTATGGGATGTAGTTGGTAGCCGTGTTGGTCTGAGACAAGAAATGCAGAAATCTAGATTTTTTTTTTGCAGTTTCCCAGTTGGTCTAATAAAAGGTATCATCTTTGAACCAAGCGTTTTAGATTTTTGCATTTCTTCTTGTGGTTTTATGGCACTTGGCACTATGCTTATAGCAGAGCCTGGGATGTAGGAAGACCTACCCACACAAAACCACCTGCTGTTTGGGGGAAGCACCTACAACTTCCACTCCGGTCGTCACCAGCGTGCAAGAGGAGGAGAACTCACTGGAATGGAAGATGTTGGAGGAGCTGCTGGGTTGTACTTGCCAATAGTAAAAATAATAACCACATCACAAATCTCCAAGGGCCTAACTAATGTAACCATGGCAAAAATATATATAAAAACCTTATACTTCCCTGTTTGCAAAATGAAGAGAGCTTCAAGAGATCAAGGTCCATATCTTTGAATTTGCACACCTGAGCCTCTGTAGCATTTTCTTGGTTCGCAAAGGCTCTGAGCAACCATAGTTCACACTGGTTTGAGTTGTTTGGTTTCCAAAACATCTGTGGATAGAACTGACCTCCTGACTCCACTCCTATGCCACAGACACCTCTGTCTTGCATTGGTATTAATTCACTAGAAATGTTCAACAAGAGAAGACACTTGCCTAGGGCAGCTGTTCAGATGGGGACCAGAAAGTTTAACTGCTTTGCAGGTCCTGCAAACATTCAAATATGTTGTGAGACCTCCTGCGCTTGTCATTTCCCCTTGAGCTGGACACGGAGTGGGAACAGTACTTCAGCCTTATCTCTAGATCCCATTTATTCAAAACTACAGGGCAAGGGACAGTCACCAAACTTGTCTGAACTTCAGGAAAGTTTTGCTTGGAGTTTTCAGTGAAGCTCCAGGGTGGCTGGTGGTTCTTAAAGACTGTTATTGTATTATGGTATCACTCAAAAGTCCCACTGGGATCAGAGTCCCACTATGCCTGGCTGAGGCAACCATGGAAAGAGACAATCCACATCCTGAAAAGTGTCTACAGGCTCAAAGCAGCTGAACCGGTGGATGGGGGTGAAGCCTTTGGTGAAGAGTTGGCTCAGCTTTGTTAGTTATGGGCATGTGGTTTTTGGTCGGGATCTGTCTTTTAGTTAGACCTGGGGTAAAAGGGAGGGAGGAAGAGAGTCACAGCAAAAAGTCACTTCTCCAGCCTGCTTGCTATGCCAAGCAAGTCTATAAACCTGGAAGAACCCAGTTTATAGCGACACTGTTGGGCCTCTCCTTGCTCCTGCTGTGAGCTTTGTGTGATTTCAGGCCACCTCCTTTTCTCCTTCCCTGCTTCCTCCCCTCAGGTTGTCGGGCTGTTACGAGGCCCTTGATGGAGGCAACACAGCCGACGCACTGGTAGATTTTACAGGTGGCATCTCGGAGCCCATCGACCTGACCGAAGGGGACTACATCAACGATGAAGCCAAGCGCAACCTCCTCTTCGAGCGTGTGCTCAAGGTGCACAATCGGGGAGGGCTCATCAGCTGCTCCATCAAAGTAAGGAATGGAGGGTGTCGGTGATTGCACTGCAGACCAGGCGAGAGGTCTCGGTTCAGGGTCTGGGTCTCGTGCTGGGCGCCGAATGCACGACATGGAAAGAGGGTTCCTGTTCCCAAGAGCTTGCAATCTCAGTAGACCAAATATGAGCCTGATGCTGCAGTCCCTCAAAAGTCAGCTCTTCACTGTCCAATTTGGTTACTGTCTGATACTGTTCATTGGGGAAGCCAGCCCGGTGCCCAGCATTTATCTGTTACGTCATTCCCTACCGGACATCCTACCGTCTCCCTTCTTCCCTCCTCTGGAGGTGTCAGCGCTTGCTGAACGCAGCGGGGCAGCAACCTCATCTGCCATATGCACACATGGGGGGCCTTCAGCTACTTCAGTGGCACTCCCCTACCTGGGCTGCCATAGGGGGCTCATCTCCCATGGGGCTGGTATCTGTCCGTGGAGGGTGAAGAAGAAAGAGGACCAGAGTTTAGGATAGAGAAAATCCCATGTGGGTACATGCACACAGGGACACACATGCACAGCCTGCTCTAGATGTAGGAAAGCAGCAAGGTGATGTTATGGCAGCCCCTATGGTCCTCTTTGCACTGCAGGAACCCCTTTGTGGAGGGGCCCCCAGGGAGGCAGCCCTGGCCTGGGAGATCCTGGTGATGCAGGGCCCAGAGGGAGGACAAAGGCCTCTTGGCAGGCAGCTGCGACCTTCTGGAGATTCACTGGTGTTTAGGGATCATGGAGATCTGGTGGCATGTGCAGGGCATGGTGCAAGTGCAGGGCATGGTGTTGGTGGCCCACACCATGTAGGCAGCTTTGGTGGGCCGCCCCTTACCCCCATGAGCAGCACCTTATGCCAGGGGCAGTGCTGGCACAGGGGTCTCAGGTGCAGCAAGTTGCCATTCAGCTTGGAGAGCGAATTCAGACCCTCGCTATCATCTGGAAACTCTCGTCTTGTGCTTTGTGTTGGCCTGAACGCTGCTGGATGGGAGACGGCCAACACCCGTGTGCTTGGGACCCATGGCAAGGGCTTGTCCTATGCAGAGGCTGGGAATCGGCTGGCATTGGCTTCCATGAGACCACAATCACGCCCTGACAAGGGACAGGGAGCCCAGACTGCCCATCCCCAAAGAGTCAGCATTTGTCCTGTGTGCGGGTGCCGGAGGGCTCCAGGATGCCCCTACACAAACAGCCTGGCAGCCCCATGGGGAAAGCTGGTGATATGACAGTGAATGAATGAGAGCGGCTTGCACTCAGTCCATGAACTGGGGTGAACTGGCAGCTCTGAGTGTGCATTCGCCTTCTGCATCAAGAGCGTCCTCTTGCATGGCCCAAAGTTGCCATTCATGATGCCCTTACCCCATCCAGCCAGTTGACCCCAGCCCTGTCCTGAAGCATGAGAGTGTTTTAGCCTCCACCATTCATCCAGTCTTGGCCCCATCAGGCCACAAAGCCTAGTTAGCAGCAATCCTGGTAGTGCCCCAGCCACCTAACTCAAATACTGCAGGTAACATAATCTCTCCCCAGTGGTGATGAGCTAGTGATGATGACTATCATGCCAGACCAGA
Source organism: Alligator sinensis (assembly GCF_000455745.1). Classification (NCBI taxonomy): domain Eukaryota; kingdom Metazoa; phylum Chordata; order Crocodylia; family Alligatoridae; genus Alligator; species Alligator sinensis. The sequence goes on along the minus strand of NW_005842013.1, from coordinate 440,337 downwards.
TATAACCACCTTGGACTTTATAGTGGCCTGGTTTTCTGTCACAGATTCACCGAAGTTTAGGGCTGGAAGGGACCTCATGAGATCGTTGGGTCCAGCCCCCCTGCTCTAGGCAGGAAAGACTGCTGGGGTCAAAAACCTCAACAAGGTGTGCGTCCAGTCTCCTTTTGAAGATCTCCAGGGTAGATCCAGGTCATGACAGAGAGAAAAATAACCTTTCTAGTGTGCAAAGTCCTGATCATTTTTGTTTTTCCCTTGACCGTGTCTTCCCCTGGTCAGGCGACCTCAGCAGCTGACATGGAAGCTCGCCTGGACTGTGGCCTGGTGAAGGGCCATGCTTACGCGGTGACGGATGTGCGGAAGGTGCGTCTGGGCCATGGCTTGCTGTCCTTCTTCAAATCGGAGAAGCTGGACATGATCCGTATGAGGAATCCCTGGGGGGAGCGGGAGTGGACCGGCCCGTGGAGCGATACGTGAGTAAGATTGTAGCCACGCTGCATGGAGGCGACTGTGAGCTTTCCTAGGACAGGTGGGGGTTCCCCAACCCCTGACAAGTCTTAGCCAAAGTCCTTTATGTTTGTGGGGCCTGTGGTGAGACAAGAGGCTTGGCAGGTGGATGAGATGGGCCTTTACTGACAAACTTTGGGAAACTTGTTGTCTTTTGATAGTGGAAACTGTTTCTGGTGCTATGCAATATTTCAGCCAGCAACATTACGTTCAGTTTATCCAGTGGTCCACTGCTGTAGACCTCTTCGTGGCTGTAGTAGCGGTTTGCAATGGGATTGGGAAGAGCTTATTCCTACACCAGGAGCCTCTCAGACCATGTCTAGTCCATCAAGGCCTGGGTCAGATCTTCAGCCAGTTTATAAGTGACGAGGGAGTGGAAAGGAGAGGGTTAAGTCAGGGTTAAGCCCTTCAGTGATGGACCAGCCAAATGGTCCCGAGCTGAACTTGGCTTATGACACCCCAGAAGGCCCCAGTTCTGTTTGGGGGGTCAGATGGAGAACCGTGAGCCAGCTCCATCACTCCCCGAGCCCTGACACCCTTCCTGGGGCCTCTGGGAGTTAATGGTATGGAGATGGCAGTCACAGGGAGTCTTTCTCTGCCACCAGCTTCCTGACAACTTTATGCTGCTGAGGCTGCAGCCAGGGCTCTACCAGGTCATCCTATAGTACCCAGCTTGAATTTACAAGCTCCTCTGCCACAGCTGGCTGAGTGGGTAGCCTCCATGAGACGCAACCAGCAAACCCAGCCGAGTTCAAGACACAGGGGTGGAGGGAAATGTGAGCTCTGAGCCCTCTTATCGTTAGCCTCATCCTTGGCAGCTGACCTAGCCAGCAGCACTAGTCTGAACTAAACAGTTAGAAGAGCGAGGTAGTGCAGTAGGTGCCTAGGGAGGTTGTGGACTCTCCATCACGGAGGTGTTCAGGAAGAGGTTGGACAGTCACTGATTGGGGTTGATCTAGGTATAGGATTTCCTTAGCATTTCCCAGGCTTCTGGGCTGAGCTGGTTGCCACAAGGGGCTGGGAGGGATCTTTTTCTCTCTCCTGCTGCTACATGTGTCAGGGTTTTTTTTTAAGCCTTCCTCAGAGGCACTGGGTCATTGGCGACACATAGCGGGTGCACGCTGGTGCATATGCACCCCCTGAGATTGGCAGTGCACCCTTGCAAAAAGTGCCAGCGGTGGTGCCACCCCTCGCTGCCGACAGTGCCATGGCCACTAGCCAGGCTGCACTAGCCTTCTGCCATCCTGAGATTCCCCTCTGTGCCCTGCCAGGGCAGCTCTCTGTCACCTGGGATGCACTAATAGGCTTAGCTTTTCATAGGCCTAGGTCTACCTCTTACCATGCACCAGCATGTACTATACAGGCTGCTGACCACTGGAACCCCAGCCCATGTGTACCCTTTTAAACTCACATTAACAGTCCCCTTCCCCTCCACAGCTCTGAAGAGTGGAAAAAAGTGAGCAAAAGCGAGAGGGAGAAGATGGGGATGACGGTGGAAGATGATGGAGAATTTTGGTGAGTCCCCCCATTGGGCTTTGTACATGGTGAAGGACAAGACAGGGTAAGAAGTTACTTCCACCCAGTTCCCACTGAACTGGAGTGAATCCACCACACCTAGCAAAGGGAGACTGGAAAATCATCCAGGCTTTACAGACACCAGTGACAAGTCAGATTTATAGCTCCAAGGGACCGTGTCAGGCCTTCATCTCGACAGTGTGCGTCTTTGACTCACTCTAGCGCAGTGATTCTCAGCCAGGGTGCCACACCAGTATTAGCACTGTTGGGTGTGCGAGCATGATTTAAAGGTTGAACCCAGTTTTCCCATAGAAATGTATAGTGTTAAAAGCATTCTGCCCTATTGTGGTCCTCCCAAGCAATTTGCAACAGAAGAATTGCTCTTTTATTTTTCCCTAGTCAAAAAAAATGAATGAAAACCAAGAGCTGATGTTTTCAAGGGGGCCTCCAGTCTCATGAGGTTGAGAACCACTGCCCTATAGCATCTGAGCTGGAAACAAGGTTTTCAGCTCATTGTCCTTTGGGGATTTGGCTGTTTAACTAACTCCTTTTAGCTCTTTGGAGACCCCCATCTTTAGTGCCCTCGGTTCAGAGCCTTCTGAGAGGGTCAGCAGAGCTGGTTATGCATGTGCCCTGTATATAATACAGGGGGTAGATAATGTACGTAAGCATGGGAAACCGGGACGAGATCCCTGTTCCTTTGTTTCCAAAGCTGCCAGGCTCAACCACTAGAGCTAGAGCAGGGCTGTCTAGAGCATTGTCCATGGGCCATGTGTAGCAGGGAGGTTCAGGGGTCCCATGGTGGGGACCCCAGGAAGCCTGTGCAGCATGTGCCTGCAGCCACTCAGAAGTTGGAGAGTCCTGAGCTAGAGGGTAGTTCTCATTGCTCCTACCAGTAATAGTTTTGCTGTAGACCCTCAGCTACTTGAGGCAGCCTCTGTATCACAGCTGACCTAACCCATACGACTCAGGGCCCCATTCTCACTCCTGTCGTAGGATGACGTTTGAAGATTTCTGCAGATACTACACTGACATCATCAAGTGCCGGCTCATAAATACGTCATACCTGAGCATCCACAAGACCTGGGAAGAGTCGGTGCTGCAGGGGGCCTGGACTAGACACGACGACCCCTTGAAGAACCGTAGCGGGGGCTGCATCAATCACAAGGACACCTTCCTGCAGAACCCCCAGGTACGGAGCCAGGGAGCTGGGGAGGCCTGCTGGAGGTCACCTTTGGACCTCAAAGGGTTATAGGAGCCTGCTCCGTCCAGGAGATTGAAGGCTGAAATGGCTGCCAGACGCAATGGGAAGGTTTTGTCTAACAAAACAGCCAGATAGGGCTTCAATCAGAGTTTCGTGGCCTCCAGTGGCATCTCTTCAGCTGTTGTTACTGTGCTGCAAGCTCTGTTTGGAGCTAGCAATGAGGATTTGGCATGGTGTCTCCATCCCAAATTAACACAGGCACAGCCCTTGGGCAGGGAGCAGAAGGATGGATTAGCAGGTGCAGCTTTAGCCTCACATTTGAGAGACCTGGGCACCAGGTCCCTGCTGGGCTGTAGCTTTCCTGCATGATCTCAGTCTCTGAACATCACTGCCTCTTCAGGAAACAGCTCTCCCTTATCTCATGGGGGGATAAGTTCATTAAAGACGGTGGGGTTTTCAGGCACTACAGGGCCTAGATGAATTTTGTACGGCTTTTCCCCGCCACCATCCCCTGCTTCTCCAGCTGCCGGCTTTCCCCAAACAGTACTGGGATGTCACATAGAAGCAAGTCCCACTAATTTAGGGCCTGTCTACATTACAGAGTGGCTGCCCCTTAGACCTGTGCCCCTGGAGGTAGGCCAGCAGAGCACCCCGAATGGAGATGCATTGTAGGACAGCAAAAAGGGTTATCTGGTACCATAATTACACATTTCTTCTGGACGTTAGGTAAGACAGCAGGAGCCTCCTTCTGTCTGCAAAGTGGCATAGCTGTGGTAGTAGGGGAGGGGTGACCTTTCCACATCCTATTTCTGCAAGCCCTTGCAGGGTAGACCAGACCTCAGTCTGCTGAAGAAACATCCACTTGCTGGATTCAAACCCAGGTTATCTCCAGCAGGGAACAAGCTGTGGTGACCCTCAGTAGGGCTCAGCCTTTCCCAGCCCGCTGCTTTGTGCCATCAGTGTTGCCCCTGGGATCAGAAAGCCTCTCACCATCCCCGTTCTGGGCTGTGTTGTTTTTTCTAGTACGTGTTTGACGTGAAGAAGGCAGAAGACGAAGTGCTTATCTCCATCCAGCAGAAGCCAAAACGGACAAGCCGCAAGGAGGGCAAAGGAGAGAACTTGGCCATCGGGTTTGATATCCATAAGGTAGGTTGCAGTATTAGGGCCCCAGGCCTGGATTATGACTGCCTCTGGTTAAAGGGATTAGAAGTGGGGGGCTGATGGCTCTGAGAGCTTCCCCCTGTTAAGTCTGATTTAAACAGGCACTGTGGATACTTATCTTATTACCTGGACTAGCTTTTGTGACCCCCTTATTGTTCATTCGCTTTTCTTTCCCAGCATTGCCCCCTCTTGCTATCTCTCCCTCTCCCCTTCCCCCTGCCTTTTGCATTCTGATTTCTCCCTCCTTCCTATACAGGTACTCCTCACTTAACATCGTCCCGGTTAACGTACTTTCGTTATTACGTCGCTGATGTATTAGGGAACATACTTGTTTAAAGTTGGGCAGTGTTTCATTATAACATTGTTTGGCCGCCGCCGGCTTGAGAGACAGGCAGTGAGATAGGGCCACCACGTGCATGTATGTACATGCGCATGGCCCCAGGCAGCCTGCAGAGCAGCTGCAGGGAAGTGTGGGGGGAGACGGGGATTGAGGGCCCTGTAGGCAGAGCTGTGGCTGCTGCCAGCTCTGCCTTGCTTTGCTCCCCCACAGCGTGGTGAGCAAGACCCAGCATGGCAGGCAAAAGCAGAGCCATATGGGGATCTCCTTGCCAGATGCTTGCCCTGGCAATGCGCCTCCTGCGCGCAGGGCTGCAGTGAGGGCAGTGGTGCAGGGCTGTGCCCCTCAAAACAGCAGCATGAGCAGGGGGTGCATCGCCAGGGCAGCGGGGGGGGGAGCTCGCAGTGGCGTGGATATCCTTGCATGGTCCCGCTGTCCCCAGCCACGCCGGGTCATGCCCACAGGGCTGCAGAGGCCCCGGAGGAGTGAAGCAGGGTGGGAGCCCACAGCATGTGTCTGCCCTGGGTACAGATCTGGGGGGCTCAGGTCCCCCCTGCCCCCTGGGAGTGCGCACGGCAGCGGGGAGTCAGCCCTCTGCCTCTCGCTTCTCTCCCTGAGCGTGCATCAGGGGAAGGGGGCTGTATATAATGTCTTTTGCCTGGCGAAAAAAATTTCCCTGGATACTAACCTCCCTATTTACATTCATTCTTATGGGGAAATTGGATTTGCTTAACATCACTTTGCTTAAAGTCGCATTTTCAGGAACCTAACTACGACGTTAAGCAAGGAGTAGCTGTACCCTGTTTTCTGCACTTCCTTTCGTAACATCTGATGAAGTGAGCTTGGCTTCATGAAAGGCTGTGCTCTGTATATATCTCTTATTTAGTTCGTCTATAAAGGTACATATCTACCTTGCCGTCTAAGAAATTAGGAGCTCCATTTGTTAGCTCCATTGAAGTAGGATGGGTTAGGAGAGCTAGCGGAAAAGCGGAGTAACACACATACACACTAACACCCCCAAAGCAGAGAGATTGCCCCTGCCAATAGAAAAGGCACACTGCAGCCCCCTCCACATGTGTGAGTGTGTGTATATACCCTGTACTAATCCTTGTGTGATGCTTGGTCTCCCTTTAGTGACTGCACTGTATACAGAGGTTCATGAGCCTGCTGCTGCCATTAAGCTCATGGAGCCAGCTTGTAGCTCAAGCCCTAAAGACTCTTGCTTTTAGAGCCACGCATCAGGGCTTTCGTCCCCTGCAAACACAGTCACCAAATGCATCATGACAAGCGCTCTCATACACCCGGGGTCTGCGCACCCTGCTGTGATCTCTGCCCAGGTGGAGCTGAACCGGAGCTACCGGATGCACATGCTGCAGCAGAAAGTGGCCAGCTCAATCTTCATCAACTCCCGGAGCGTGTTCCTGCGGACAGACCTGAAGGAGGGCCGCTACGTCATCATCCCAACCACCTTCGACCCCGGCCACGAAGGGGAGTTCCTGCTCAGGATCTTCACAGATGTGCCTTCAGACTGCCGGTGAGGAGCCTTCCCCCCTTCTCCACAGCAGCTGGTGGTGCCAGCCTCTGGGCTGAAATGGTGTAGGTGCCTGGCACCTGGTGATTGGGCACCTTTAACGTAGAGAAGTAGGGCCCTAAGCTAGGCAGGATCAGCCCTATCCAAACCATCCTGTACAATCCATAATCTAAATACTACATGAGAGTACCCTGAGCCAACAGACATAACACCCTAGCCTGCCCCAGGTAATGCAGAGGAACCCCGGCAGCCAAAGTCCTGCTTCTATAAAAGCTTGTTAATATATGTTCAAGAGATCCCAGGTAAAGGGCTATGCCCAAACCCCCATAGTCTGTACGGATCTGATCATGGGGGGAAAATTCCTTCCTGACCCTAAATGTGGTGTCGTTCTGACCCTGAATAAAAGGACAAGACGCTCTAGCCAGGAACCGCCGGATTTAAATCCCAGCGGGAGCATTGGCACACCCAGTCACAATCCCCAGCCTTGGCTGCAGCTAGCATTCAAGTAGGGAAAATGAGGGTAGGAAGGGACCTCAGGAGGTCACATCTAGTCCAACCCCCTGCTCAAAGCAGGACCAGCCCCAACTACACCATCCCAGCCAAGGCATTGGCCTTTGAGGAAAGCTTAAAAACTCCCTGACACATGTAGCAGATAGGCAGGGAGGGGTAGCCAGCAACCCCCAGAGCAAAGCCTCCTCACAAACCACTTGAGGAGCTGCTGGTTGTTGATGACGGGTATCTGGGTGATCTAATGGGTTAAAGACCTGGTATCTAAACCGAGGTGAAGTTAGTGGTGAAGGGAAGGGTGATCCATTGATTACAGCCTGGGACCCAGGATACCCAGGTTCAATCCCTGCTCTGCCACAGACTCTCTGTATCTCCTGGGGCGGCTCACTTTGACCATCAGTGATCCAGGTCCCTGTCTTTAGAAACAGCTCATGAATTTTCCTATCTCCTCGTTCTGGGTTCTTCAGAGGACACATACTAAAAGAGATTAGGCGCTTGTGTGCTCTGGGGATGAGGACCAGATAAAAGCAGTAACTGGGGAAATGGGGTAGAGCTTGCTGCTAAAATGGGGCTCCCTCCCACACTGCAAGTGGTGTGGAGCCCCAGCCCCCTGCCTGGTTTTCCCCACCACTCAACAGGATTAACTTTTCGGTCACCAAACCCATAGCGGGGGTTTGCATCGTCTTCCTTTCACTGGTGACCCAGTGTCAGGAACCGAGATGCCTCACGTCCAACCCCAAAGATGTCCTGAAAAATCTTGGGATCTGCCTCTGACCACAGAGCGATGGTGTGCCAACGTGAGAGAGAAGCTCAAGGCCCATGAACTCTGGGCTTGGTAACAGTGAAGATTTAATTGCCATTGATCTCCTTTGCAGAGAGCTGACCTTGGATGAGCCTCCTCACACCTGCTGGAGCAGAATGTGTGGCTATCCACAAATGGTGTCCCAAATCCATGTCCTAGCAGCGGCTGGGCTCAAGAATCTGGATTCCCAAGGAGGTATTGGCCTTTTATTTCATGTTCTGTCTAGGCACCAAGGAACCGGGACCTGGCTGTTTTGACTGGAAGGGTTTAGGACCAAGCCCTTTTGGTTAGCAGGTTACATTCCAGACCTACCAGACACACAAGATGCCCACCTTAGATCCTTGGATGTTAACAGAATGGCTTTGGGTAGTCATATCATCACGCTAGGTCACAAACAAGGGAAGGAAACCTTAAAGGGCAGGAGGCTCAACAGGGATCAAATGGCATAGACTCATAGTCATAGAAAATGAGGGTTGAAGGGACCTCAGGAGGTCACATCTAGTCCAACCCCCTGCTCAAAGCAGGACCAGCTCCAACTAGATCATCCCAGCCAAGGCTTTGCCTAGTCGGGTCTTAAAAACCTCCAAGGATGGAGAGTCCACCACCTCTCTGGGTAACCTGTTCCAGTGTTTTACTACCCTCCTAGTGAGAAAGTTTTTCCTAATATCTAACTTCAACTTCCCTTGCTGCAGCTTGAGCCCATTGCTCCTTGTTCTGTCATCTGCCACCACTAAAAAAGTCCAGCTCCATCCTCTTTCAAATTCCCGTTTCAGGTAGTTGAAGGCTGCTATTAAATCCCCTCTCAGTCTTCTCTTCTCTAGATGAAATAAGCCCAGTTCCCTCAGCCTCATATTCAGTTTGTGGGCAGATGTTTGCCCTTCGTTGGGGCACACAAGCACAGACCCTTTTGGCAACATGGTGCTGTGCATCCTGCAAGCAGAGGATGGCCCTTGTGTCTAGCAGTGATCTTGAGGTCTTGTCATCTGATGGCTTCAAACAGTGCAGGGAGATTTGTTACCTGCAGGCATGACCCATGCAGGGCACAACAGAGTTGCTGGGCAAACTCCATGGTCATCAAAACCAAGGGTGGGAGTCTTGATTATGCCAAGGTAAATCAGGAGCAACTCCATTTAATGCAAGCTAGAATCAGTTACCTAATGGCTATGGCCCCCCTTTAGGCATATAAAGACTTGGCTTCTAGTCCCAACACTGCCACTGACCTACAGATTATCCTTGGTCAAGTTATTTGCCCCCCACCATTCCTGCACCACTTGTTCCCCTTCCATTCTTGATTAGGCACCTGGATACTACACTTTTGAGCCTTGTGTGAGAACCCGTGTA
>NW_005842013.1:429702-431404 GCF_000455745.1 Alligator sinensis | reverse complement strand
AGATGCTAATGGGTTGAAAGTCATTTCCAAATCAACGTGAAGTGAGAACGATGCAGGGCTACGGCTTTCTCATGCCCTTCATACATTTCCCAGGTTTTCATGGATTTGCACAATTTCACATGTTCTTTTGCTGGGCTGCGGACATGCTGGGGAAGGAGATTAGTCAAGGCAGCTCCTAAACATCAAAGCTCTCAAGTCCAAGACTCTGTTGAGATTAGTCTTGTGGCCACAATATTTACTTATTTTACCACGATGCCGCTTGCCTCTGAAGAAGTGGCTTTTCTCACCTACATGCAGCTGCTCAAGTTTCACTGCTTTAATCCATGAAGTCTGCACCCCTTCTCAACCAGCGTAGCACCCCTGAGTTTGGCGTAAAGGAGTCTTCCTGGCCTGCACACTGCAGCTCACTGTGGTTTCCCAAGTGATTATTTCTCTCCCGTGCCCCAACCCAACTCTTGTAGGAGGTTTCCGAGGGAGTGATTTACGGGGTGGAATTTGGCTGTGGCCAGTGGAATTTGAGCATTGCACGGTTCCTCTCAAAAAAGCAGGCGGATTTGGAAAGCACAGCTGTGCAGCTGTTTCTAATCTGTAAAGCAGGGAGCTGGGGGAAAGTTATTGAGGAGGTAATGGGGAAGCCAGCTGAACGTTTCCTCTGGGAGAAAGCTCCAAGAACAATCGATGCTTGGCCCTTAGATAGGAGCTGGTATGCTCCCGAGCTTTCCCAGCATGTTCCTAGATGAAGCACTGCCACATGGCTGGGTTTCCTTTGTATCTATCCAAGCCAGCAGCGCACACATGAACTGGCTGCTGAAACCCTGCAACAAAGATTGGTTCCCTGAAAACCCGGCAGCCTGGTCCTCTATCCTCCTGGGGAAGCATTGATTCATAAGGGACCGTTCTCTGCCCCGGCAACTCAAACACTTGGCTGCGACACAGTTGTCTCCTTGCTGTCCTTGACTGGCCTGCTGCCCATGCAGCCTGCCTGTTCCCGTCCATCCCCAGCACAGCTGCTACAATGGTCTTCCTTGTTCATGGATGTGGCTGCATAGCATACTGCTCCTTGAAACTCCCTCGGGTCCCAGCACAGCAAATGTAAGCTCTTGCCCTCCCCTTCCAGACCATGCATATTCCCAATCCGCCCAACTCTCTCATACCATTCTCCACCTTGGCTCTACCCCCTTCTCCTTCCACTCTTGTCCACAGCCCTTTCTCTGCACCACCACCACCTAATGCACAGAGTACTTTCCGTCCACGTTCAAACCCTTCCTTAGGCCTTGTGTCTCCCGTGTTGCCCACAAGAACAGTAGGGCAGTGGAGCAAGCTGCCTAGGGAGGTTGTCCTATGTTCCTGTGACATGTGCAATGCTCAATAAGTGCTGCCAGGTAGGACGGTATGGGTTTCAGTCACTCACTGCAATCATTCAACAGCTGTTTGAGGGGGCTTGAGTTGACACTTCCCATCCTGTAGCCCTGGTTGGTTCTTTTTCACTTTCTCTGTGGTTTCCTCTTCCTTCCTGTCTCTTGCCATAGGACAGGGGTGCTCAACCTTCAACCCATGGACTAGATCCATCTCACAACACCATGTCATCTGGCCGGTGGGGCTCCCTGTGGGGCTAGAAATTTGGTGCCAGGAGAGTGGTGCCACCACTTCCTTGCTGCCAAATCTCCAGACCTACGGGTAGCTCCAAGCCCTATCTGCTGAA
>NW_005842013.1:384760-429619 GCF_000455745.1 Alligator sinensis | reverse complement strand
CTGAACCCAGCACCTGATCCCAGCATGCGATGCTGGGCCCCAAAGGCCCAATCTGGGTGTGGGAGGTGGAAAGGGGCAGTGCCAGGCCCCCAGGACTTAATACCAATGTGCAGGGGGTGGGAGGGGGCAGTGCCAAGTCCCCAGGGCCCAACCCCAGTGCTCAGGGCAGGGAGGGGGTGATGCTGGCCTCCAGGGACTATCTGACCCACACCGAGTCTGTACCACTCATCTAGGTTGATGTTGAGTACCACTGCTGTAGACAAACATCTGGCTACGAGTATGATTTAGAGTCTAGACCGTAATCCTGCAAATCCTTCAGTACATGTTAGACCTCAAGCATGTGTCTAAGCTCATTGGCACAAGTGGGTCTAATACACACTGAAAGTATAACATTTGCCCAAGTGCTGTCAGGATCGAGATGTAGATGATGCAAATAATTTTTTTTTTCTGCGATTCTCTGATTCTGGGACTGGAAGCATCAGGGATGTTGGGTTAACTCCAGCAGGGTGAGGAGTCAAGGACCAGGAGCCAGGGCCTGAGTCAGCCAGGCAGAAAGCTGGAGGTGAAAATGGACCAGGAGCTGTTCACAACCTAGAAGCCCCATGTGTTGAGCGTAGATCATGTGCTGGGACAGTCCCTTGAAGTGAAATAGCTGGACCAAAGCTTTTCTTGCTACCCAGCTAGGAGAGTAGCTCGTTAGGCGCTGGAGCAGAGGCTTAACCCTTGGTGGTACTGTGCTGAGCAGAACAACGGGGCAAGCACTCCGGTCCAAATGAGCTTTTCTTTCTCACTGAGGTGTGTAGCACTGGCAGCCAGGTGGGCCCTTCATGTCTCTGCAATGTGTCCCTCAGTTTGGTCTGCACTTCTCTGAGTGACTGTCAAGGTTTTCCAAAGGGATTTTGGGTGTCCAGCTGGAGTCAACTTATAGTTGACATAACTATCAGAACGTGAGGAGAATTTGCTCACTGGGAATCAGGGATCTGTGAAGTATTTCAGGTTGGATCATCCAAAATCTCTAATTCTACTGGAACACCTTGGCCTAAGTGTTGCAGTGATGTCATTTCGCTGCTTGGGAAGCATTGCCAAGCAGTTGCTCAACCACTGGCTCCGGCACAAGGCTGGCAGCACACGTGAGATGAATGAGATTGAGCGCTGTACATCTGTAGGTCTTAAAGAGCATGGCCAAGGTGATCATGCATCACTGTCCCGCTTGATCAGGGCTGGTTGCCTGCCTTCATTTGTGGGTTGTAGGGTATAACCACTGCACAAAGGACCCCAGGACCAAAGGAGAACGTTAGTTTCTGCCAGACATTAATTCTCTTCCTTTTGCCAGCTGCTGACCCATACGTGATCATTAAATGCGAAGGTGAAAAAGTTCGATCTCCAGTGAAGAAAAACACCCTCTCTCCAGAGTTTGACATTAAAGGGCTCTTCTATCGCAAGAAGCCAGGACAGCCCGTCATTGTTCAGGTAATCAGGGGACAGTCTCTAGGCCATGAGTAGTGACAGCTATTTCTGATTCTTCTGCTTAGGCCAGTTCCTTAAATCTTTCTGTGCCTCAGTCCCTTTATCTGGGCAGTAGGTACATTGACCTCACTGGGGTCTTGCAAGGTTTGGTTATTTAACAGTTGAGAGCCACAGAAGTTAAGTACAAAGTGTTATTTTGCCAGGCTCTTCACCTGAAAGCTGGGCTTAAGGACATGTCATGCATCATGGAGGTCTTCCTGGCCACAATTTCAAACCTTTTCTCAGACAAATCAGCTTTCCCTTTTAAGACACATGCTCTGATTTTGCAGGGCTGAGTCTGCGAGGAAAGGTATATGTGGTGTGCAAGTAAGTATGGTACTTACGGAGCAATATTACTGGCTTTGTCCCAGTCCCCTATCTGTAAAGTGAAAACAACAGCACTTTCTTCTTCCCAACCTGTATTGTTTGGTGTATTTTGATTGTAAGCTCTTACAAGCAAGGTCCATCTCGTGCCAGGTGCATGTACAGCACCATGGAGCCCCAGACATATTTGTGAAGCCCCTGGTGTTGTAATGGAGATAGTACAATAGAGCTGGAAAGACAGCCCTATGTGTCCTAGCTTCATGTTCACGGACCAACCTGGAAAGAGCTTGCGTGGCCCACAAGTCACACCCCCCATTTGTGTTTTGCTTCCCTAGATCTGGAACCACAACCTTCTGAGTGACGAGTTCCTGGGTCAGGTGGCTCTAACAGCTGATCCCAATGACGTCCAGTCCATACACACCTTACATCTCCAAGACAAGGGCAACAAGCAGTCCAACGACCTTCCAGGAACCATTGCCGTGAAGCTTGTCAGCAGTAGCATCCTCACCAATGTCTAGCTACTCACAGACTCTTCTTCTAGGGCCATATATGTGTATACATTATATACAGCATATATACTGTCTGCAAGTTGTATGAACTATGCATGCATCCCAGTTAAAAGGGCCAGTCTTGTGTTTTCAATGTTTTAAGAAAAAAAAGAAAAGGTGCCTTTTTGGGGAACCAAAACCATTTTTTTCTTCAGATGAGGCATCCTTTGCAGCCCATACTAAAGAAGTGTGTGCTGGTGTGACAGGGCTGAGCGTGTAATACATTCTGTGACAGCCAGAGCGAGATGCCACAATGCTGTTTGTTTACATGGGGGTGTCCCACACACGCACACGCAAGCGGACCTCTTGGTCCTCCCAAGCACTATGCATCTTAAGTCAACCTGCTTGGGTTTTAGACAGCCATATAGACCGTCATTTCCACCAGAGTCTCATTTGCATCATGTATCTGTAGAAACACATTCAAGAAGTAGATAACAGTTGACCTGGAAGTTTGTATGTGTTCTTAGCATGGGTTTGTACATTGGCCGTAAGGCAACCAGATGAAGAAAGTATCAGGGTATTTCCACAGTCTTTCTAAAGTCCAGCCAAACTGGTACCGCTTGACAAGACAAAGATCATGGATGTTTCATCTAGGATCTGCTGTCTCCACATGATCTATCTTGCCAAGTATCAACCCGAGTCTTTCACTGATAACTGTGAGAGTGGGATATGGAAAAAGCCAACATCCATAGCAATTTGGACCCCACACAGCACAGAGCAGGTAGCCAACAGTGGCATACCAAGGTCCAGCAAGAGACTCCATGTTCAGACAAAGGGGATACCGAGGCATCGGTCATGAAAGCCTGAAGCTAGCAGAGCCGGTGTTTGGAGAGCGTTGCTCAGTAGAGGCCATCTCAACCACCTGGTACAGGTTTTCAGTGTGTAATTTGAATACCCAGCACCTCTATCCTTCATAATTTTTTACAAACTAGACCTAATTCTTCTCTTAGGTGTTTTTATACTGGCATTGTAGCTTCTACCTTGCCACGAAGGAAGGAAGAGGAAAACTGGTCCTAGCACGCCTTGAAAAGACAAGGACATAATTCATTGTAGAGGCTGGTTATCACTTTTAATCACCAGTACACTGATTACTTATTTGAGAGACCCCTCCTTATTGGAGCTGGCTCACCTTGAAGTATTTCACAGATACTGACAATTCTGCTGTGTCTCTGGGCCTTGATCTGCCATCTGGTTTACCATGCAAACTATATTAAAGTTGTGTCATTTGTTCCCATTGGTAGCAGAACTGGACTCTTTTTAGGGGATCATTTTTGGGAAGCAAAGCAGTGGATCCTAGTCTCTTCCTTGAATGTCTGGCAAAGGCAGGTTTCAATGCATTACAGTTTTCTCAATGTGCCTTTAATAATTGTAAGATGGGAGAATTTTCCTTTTAAACCTTCTAAGTGGTTAACGAGAACCAAGCCTTTTGCTGTTGGCCACAGGCAACATATGGAGATGAGTATTGTACTGCTTCATGGACAGACATTGATAACTTTGTTTTATAAATTGGTTTAGGACAGCTTTAGAAATGGTGTTTCACCCCCGGACCAACCTGAGTCGTATTTCAATGGGTAAGTAAAGCGGAATGAGCCCTTTCATCAGAACAGGCAATTTTGTGCCTGAAGCACTACATTTCTGCGTTGATTTGGCAAGACGGTTTTTCAAGATGCACAAAGTCCTGCTAAACGGGTGATTTTCCTACCACGTGGAGTATGTTTCCTTCATTCTCAGTTCAACTACATGTGCTTCAAGAAGCAGCCAAAGTAGCTCAACAGAGGTCTTTATTAGCGGGGTGCCCCTTTCCAGTGTACAGCTTTCCAGAGCAATGGCATTAATCTGTTGTGGGTATTGCTGGCACATTGGGCTGTTTGGTGATTTGCTTAGGCCTTACTTGTGGTTCTGCAGGATTGGAGGCAGGTTCTGACCCGCAGCATCCCCCCGCCATGTGCTAACCATTCCTGCATGGTGTTGAGCATCCTCAGCTCCCACCAATATACCATTGGGAACTGTAGGCGTTCAGTACTTTTGACACTGGGGCTTTACTTCCCAGATCTGAAGACCTCCAGTCAATGAAGAAGTTGAGATTTGGGCGCTGCTTGGCTGCAGCAAAACCTTGGGTCCAGCTGACCCCGACATTCAGAGGCATTCAGATTCGGGTCCACGTTTCATGCTCAGGGCCTGTGTCTAGAGATCACTTTGGCAATAGCAGTCCAATTCCTCTCCAGGCCACACCGACTGCTGTCTACGATCAGGGGAGTAGAGAGGACGTTAAAACAGCTCGGCTTGTGTAGCCTACAGACGTGCAGGCGGAGAGGGGACATGATGGCTCTCCACAAATACATCGGGGAGGTAAACCCCAGGGATGGAGCACAGCTGTTCAAGCTATAGGATAGTGTTGGCACGAGAACAAATGGGTGTAAACTGGTCGTGAACTGACAGTTCAGGATGGAAATTAGGAGGTTTCTAAGCCTCAGTTTGAGCTTCTGCAACAGTCTTCCACAAAGAAGAGTGGGGATGAAAAACACCCCCAAACTAAACTACTTTAAAGATAGAGCTTGGTCTGTGTATGAAAGGCAAAGTAGGAGCTGGTCACCTCTAGAAGTCAAGGCCTGGACTTGATAGAGGTGCCTTCCAGGCTGAGGTTACTATACGCTGAATAGAAAGTGATACTGGCCCCACTGCTAGAGCAGCTTTGGCCAGGAAATGTGCAGCCTCTGGGCCAGATTGCACATCCCTTACTCTTGCTGAATAGCCCGTCAATCCAGAGCAGCCCCATTGAAGCTGCTTTGAGAGGGTTGCTCTGCACCTAAGGCTATCAGGACCCTTTAACCAGGGAAAGTCACAGAGCGCACAGACTATTTTGCCTATCCCTTACAGAGAAACAAGCCATAGCGACAGGAGAGATGGTTGTTTACAGCCTTTTCCATCAAATATATATATATGTCAGGACCAAAATGTCTTAATATTTGTAATCCTTTTTGCCTTTTTGTTCAGTTTTGCTTTTCTTTTTTTTAAAGCCTCCTAAATTCTAGAAGAAAATGTTTTTTTCCCTTTCAAGGAGATAACAGGAACACCCTTTATTACATGATTTCTTAGGCTCTCGTCTTTTCTCTTTAAAAATGATTTGGGAGAGGAGTTACTGAAATGCCATTGTTAACTTTGCTAACTTTCGACGTCTGTAAAACTAAATTAGCTCTTGCTTTTGAAGATGAGCGCTCTAAAGCGATCGCCTAAGAGATGCCTTTGATTTGTTGCCTGTTTCTTCTGCCAATAATTTCACTGTATATGAAGAATCATGATGGCACTTGGTTCATCAAGCTTCATGACGTGCACGTGTTAAAACGGGACGGGACAGTGTCTTCCTACATGAAAAGCATTGATGTGTCGCACTGTATGAGATCAACAAGCAGTCCAAGCATAATGCCAAACTTGTACAGATGTAAACCTTCTATAAATAAATTGTGTATATTTTCTTCGGACTCCGTCACTTCAAGGTAACGTGGTCTTTCACGAACCCAGGCCTGCCATGTGGGTTGTGGGTTTTTTTCTCATCTTTCTGCATGTTTTAATACAGTGAGCTCCATTTTGAATTGGTTTCTTTGCCAACTTGGATGGGGGGAGATGGTTTCTCCACCAGCTGTAGATTTGTTATTTAATTAACTTGCTTAAAGTTCTTCCTTCAAAGCGGAGAAAATGGAGTTGGGCTGCACCACATCGTATTGGCGGGGACTGGGGAAGCTCGCGTCCCGATGAGATGCGTTCTGCAACGTCCAGAACAGCATTGCAAGCAGACATGTAACATCAGACACGTGATTTAAGCTCGCTTCCAGTACCTATGAAGCCGAGTGTAGAGAAGTTCAAGTTCAGGATGGAGAAGTGTTCGAGGATATGGGAGCTCACGTGGGGCAAGAGTCGTAGCCAATATTTTTAAATCTAGGTTGTTAGCAGCCGAGTGGAGATGGCCTGACATTGCTAAAGTCACTAAGTACGTATGTAGACGGTGTGTAAGTGCAGTTCCAGTCCACCCTGCTTGTGTCCCTAGAAAACCATTCATGAAAAAGTGGGTGCATCCTTCTTGCTGCTTTTTCTGACTCGCTCTTCAGGGTCAGGTGAGGGTATGCTCCAAAAGCAGATGCAATGTGGATTTTCCGGGGCTTGACCACGATGGAAAAAATGCTCAAGTCTGACTAGTGGGCCCCATTTGGATCGTCTGAACCAAAACACTCAATGTCTACAGTCTGTTCAGCAACCAAAGAGATTTTGTAAGACTAACTGAAATACTTCATGGTCCCTAATTCACGCTTACACGGACATTTGGAGAGCTAATGACTCCATACGTCCTATCATGATAGGTGGCAAGACCCAGGAAATGCTTCATCACGTGGCTTGTGGGCAGCTTTTATGCTCCTTCATGATGACAAAGAGAGTAGCCTCACACTGGTTTCATCCGGTGAGGCCTGAAAGAAGCAGGGCAGCTTTCATATGGGCTTTTATTTAATTTTTTTTAAAACTTTTTTGTTTAACTTTTCTGACTGAGTTCCCTGTCAATAGAAGTCCTCATCAGGTGATGGTAGCAGCTGTATTTGGCCTTGCTTAAATCAAAATTCATGGATGCACTTCCTATCCAGGATTCAACCCAATCCTTTTAGATCTCTGCAGTTTACCTACAAAAACATGATATGAGCCAAAAATGTCGCTAGCAAAAGTGAGTTCCCTCTGTAGCAATTTCTGTAGCAATTTCTGTTGGAAGGAGGACTGGGAGGTTGAAAATGAGTCTCCATGCATTTAGTTTAAGGCATTTTCACATGTGCTCTGGGGTGGGGGGTGGGGATGCTTTAATTAGAGTGGCTCCAAGAGCCACTAATTACAGCACCCAGAACATCTCATGTATCAGTGTCCTTGCACTTCAAAATGGTGGCGGGGGCACTTCATCTAAAGTTTGTCGAATGAGTTTTAGTTAAAGCACCCCTGCCACCATTGTGAAGTGCGGGGATGCTGATACACGAGACGCAGAAGCTGGCAGGAGCATGGTAATTACCACGATTAATCAATTAATTGAGGCTGCTCCCATGCGCTGTAATTGCAGCGTATCAGAGAAGCCATCTGGCTCATGTACAGGCACCTAAGGCCCAGCAATGAAGTTTTAAAGCAGAGGAGATACCGAACACTTTACACAGGGAATTGATGCATAAGCAAACGCCACGAAACAGCACTTTTGCATGTTCCTTGCAAACAAGAACAATGGAAACCTGAAAAGTGCCAAATACTGTTGCTTCAAATGCCAGAAATGTTGATGTCAGTTGAATTCCCAGAAACTGTGGAAAAGGATCTAACCTTGTGAAATAAGAGCGGTGCATTCGAGTTCTCTGATCCACTGAAAGAGCCCAAATTGGAGGATACGGCAGGCTAAATCCATCAGAGCGCTGCGTTCCTGCCAAACCTCATGCTGATTTCCATAAGATTTGTTCTCACAACACTGGAAAAATAAATGATGCCATTCTGAAGAGTGGATGCGAAGGCAGCAAATAAACTATAGAGAACATAAGGTTCAGGAGCCCAGCCAAGAGGATGTCTGGGGTGCGACAGAGTAATTTCAATGTACTAAAACAAGCAGAAAAGATAGATAGAGCTGTGTGGTCTCCTACTTTGAATTATGCAGCAGAACATCCTCCTACAGTGCAGAAGACAAGAGAAAGAAATGGTCCGATGGGCCATTTACACTGAGAAGAGAAGCAACCACTTGCAAGTGCCACTGCAAGACAATTCTTTATAGGAATAGGATCATGGGGAAGTAGGGCTGGAAGGGACCTCACAAGGTCATCTACTCCAGTCTCCTGTCCAAGGCAGGATCATCCCTGAATAAACCATCTCAGCCAGGTGTTTGTCCAACCTGCTTCTGAAAACTTCCGAGGATGGAGAGTCGAGTTGCTCTAGGTAACCATTGCCAATGCTTCACCACTGTCGTAGTCAGAAAATTCCTCCTAATCTCTAGCCTAAACTTCCACTGCTGCAGCTTGAGTCCACTGCTCCTAGCCTTGTCCTCTTTGGCCATAGAGAAAAGCCCATCTCCATGCTCTCTGTAATTGCCCTTCATGTATCTGGAGACTATTATCCAATCCCCTCTCACTTTCTCTCTCTTCTTCAAACTAAATAACCCTAGTTCTTTTAGCATTTCCTCTTAAGTCTTGCCGCCCAGGCTCCTAATCGCACTACAATGGACTCTTTCCAAACTGTTCACAACCTTCTTGACACATGGGGCCCAAAACTGGGCACAATGCTCCAGGTGAGGCCTCACCGGTGCTGATTAAAGTGGAAGAATCCCTCCCATTGATTTGCAAGTGACCGTCCTGCTAGTCTTAGAGCAGCAGCTAGCAGTGCCAACTGGAATCAAACCCTATTATGGTAGGTCTGGGCTGGCAAAGGGAGAAAGAGGTCCTTTCCCAAAGAGCTGCCATTGGAGGAAACATGCAATAATAATAATAATGTAATATGTGTGTGTGTGTGTGTGTGTGTGTGTGTGTGCGCGCGCGCGCGCGCAAAGTGTGGGCAGGGCAGCAGAAGGGCAAAGGGACTTGCCCAAGGTCACATTGCTGGTCAGTGGCAGAGCTAGGACTGCACCCTGACTCTTCAGTCACAGGTTGACATCTATCCATCAGCTACATATGGTCTACAGGGCAGATTGGGCCCATGGAGCCTTTGGATCTAGTGCACGGGTCTAGCTTCGGTGGCATGCATTGGCGGGGGCTCTCTCTGTGCCTTGCTGCGGTCGGCTGCCTGGGGCTGTGGCAGAGGGGGAGCTCTATCTGCAGTTAAGCAGCATGGCCTCTGGTGGAGGGGGGCATTTGCCAGGCAAAGCTGCAGCTGAGCAGGGGCAGGGAGAGGTCCCCATGCTGGAGCAGCTAGGTCCCCATGCCTGCCCACTTCCCACCCTAGCAGGGTCATTCTTGTCCTGCTGCTGGAATAAGCTGCCGACCCCTGTGCTAGACCATGAAGTGGCAAGAAGTCTTCTGTTGCATGATTGTTTCATAATGTGTAATACATGCAGCAGATGCCGTGGGATGTCTGCGTTTCATTTGATAGTCTGTGCTCCAGTAGACGAACATGGGTAGGTAGGGGTATAAGCAAAATAAAAGGATATTCTAATAAGAAGTATCATCTCTGATCCAAGAGTTCTAGATCTTTGCATTTCTTGCAGGCTAAATAAGAGGTACTGTGGGGGCAGACCCTAATCCACCTGTTAGCCAGCCAAGTGATATATTAAGTGCAATCCTACGCCACCCTGCCTGACACCCTTTGGTGCACCTTCATCTTAGCTTTCAGGCAAAGAGCTGCAAGGAGAAAAGGAAGGGGGTGCTTTTTGGGATTTGAATGAGGTGGAGTGGGATTATGCTTACATGCCTAATAGCTGAAACAGGATCCAGTCTCAGCCCTGGAAGCAACCTTATTGTTCTCCTCGGGCCCCATGTTCGTTACACGCTTCATAGATTCATAGATGCTAGGGTTGGGAGGGACCTCAACAGATCATCGAGTCCGAATCTTTGAGGATTTTCATAGATTCATATACGTTTGGGTCAGAAGGGACCTCAACAGATCATCAAGTCCGACCCCCTGCCTGGCAGGAAAGAGCGCTGGGTCAGATGACCCCAGCCAGACGCCTATCCAGCCGTCTCTTAAAGACCCCCCAAGGCAGGGGAGATCACCACCTCCCCTGGAAGCCCATTCCAAATGTTGGCCACTCTTACCGTGAAGAAGTTTTTCCTGATATCTAGCCTAAATCTGCTCTCTGTCAGTCTGTGACCATTGTTCCTTGTTACCCCAAGAGGCACCCGATGAACAGAGCATCTCCGATCCCTTGCTGCATCCCCTAATGAATTTGAAGGTGGCCACAAGATCTGCTCTCAGCCTTCTCTTGCGGAGGCTGAAGAGGTCCAGGTCCCCCAGTCTGTCCTCATAGGGCTCATCCTGTAAGCCCCTAACCATACGAGTGGCCTCCTCTGGACCCTCTCGAGTCTATCAACATCCTTCATGAAGTGCAGCGCCCAAAACTGGATGCAGTACTCCAATTGTGGTCTAACCAATGTCGCATAGATGGGAAGTATCACCTCCTTGGATCTATTCGTCGTGCATCTGCTGATGCATGATAAAGTGGAGTTAGCTTTGCTGATGATTTTGTCACACTGATAATTCATGTTCATCTTGGAGTCCCCTATGACTCTGAGATCCCCTTGCACTTCGGTGCTGCCAAGAGGGTCACTTCCCAGCCAGTCGGTGTGCTGGATATTTTTGCACCCTAGGTGCAGCACTCTGCACTTGTCCTTGTGCACAATATCTTATTGTGTACTGCCCAGTTTTCCAACGTGTCCAGGTCTGCCTGCAAGCGTTCCCTACCCTCTGGAGTGTGTGCTTCACCCCACAATTTAGTGTCGTCCACAAACTTGGACAGAGTAGACCTCACTCCCACATCCAAGTCACTGATGAAGACATTGAAGAGTACAGGTCCAAGGACTGAGCCCTGCGGGACCCCACTACCCTCTTCCTTCCAGGTCGATACCAACCCATCTACTACCACTCTCTGGGTGAGACCGCTAAGCCAATCTGCCACCCACCAGACCATGTAAACATCTGTCACAGCTTCTTAATTTATTCATGAGAATGGGATGAGATACCATATCAAAGGCCTTGCTGAAGTCCAAGAAAACGACATCCACCTCTACTCTTGTGTCTAAGCGTTTTGTGACCCTGTCATGAAACAAAGCCAGACTGGTCAGGCATGATCTACCTGCTACAAATCCATGCTGGTTGCCCTGCTGCATTATCTTTCCTGCTGCACTCCTACAAATCTGATCCTTCATAATCTTTTCTAAGACCTTTCCAAGCATGGAGGTGAGACTGACTGGCCTATAATTACTCGGATCCTCCTTTCTCCCCTTCTCGAAAATAGGGACCACATTAGCCCTTTTCCAGTCCTCCGGGACCTGACCCGAGCACCACGAGCGCTCAAAGAGCTGTGCCAGTGGTTCTGCACTTCCCCTTGTCCTGTATCCCCCAGGCCTTGTTCACCTTCAAACTTGTCTCCTCCATCTTCCCCAGCTGACCCCAGCCACTTCTCCGTCTCTTCTAACATGCCACCTTTCCAGTCCACCCCAGTCTGCTCCTGTTCCCTCCTTGCTCCCTACCCCGATATCACTGACCCCTCACTGGTTTTGGTCTCCTAATCTTGGAGCTCAAGAATTGCCATCTCCTGTAAGGGCACCTTGAGTCACGTCTTTCTGAGACCAGTGGGAGGTGATGGCCTTCTTTACAAAGGGACACCTTCAATCCCTTTAATGTAAAGGTGAAAAGGTGTTAGAGACCAACTCTGATATCAGGCTGTGCCTTTCCCAAGAGCTTACAAGGAGGATCAAATGTAGATACAGCTCTTTGTCTGCTGCAACCATGGCTGATGTATGAGCTGCATCACCAAAAAAGCCAGCAGATCACATTGGACCTTGGACCTTTCTACTCAGGTCTCCCTCCTTGTGGTGCTCTTGCCCTCTCACAGACACCCCTCATTAAAAACCCCATCGTATGCTTGCGGCGTTTAATCCTGAGCTCACGGTGCTGTTCAGTCTGGCCGGGAGACTGTCGTTCAGTGCCGTGGCTGAGAAACGACTGCCACTTTTTTCACTGTGCATTGCACGAGCAGCAGCTGCTCCGTGTATATGCCATGTGAGGAAATGCTGGTGCCTTCACCCATCCACCAGGAACCAGGGTTATCCCAGTTGATTGGAAAACTCCCATCCAAACCAGGGGAGAGGCTTGCTTCGCAGGCCAATTTAGGATCCCTTTGGTTTCTTGGAAATAATCGGGTAGCTTGTAAAGCCAGAAAAACAAAGCAGGATAAACCACCATGTCATCAGCAGACGCTTGTTCCCATCGGCCAAACTGAAGGAGCCCAAGAAAGTTGCCTTAGTTCTGTAATCCTTCTGCTGGGTGGCAGCACCAGGGCTGGGTTCACATTTTGGGGTCCCTCATCAATTTATACTCGTGACTCCAGCCCCCTCCCCAGAAATCTGGGAACACTGACTTAATTATTAAGGCGTCCCGCACAAACAACGCCCCCCTAGCAAACAGTGTAACCAAAAAAAAATTTAATACAGAAAACAGGAAAAAAACCACCAAATGCAATGTGAAACACCACTAACTACACAACATAGTCTATAGGCTGCGCTGTGCCAGGGGAAGCTGCTTGAGAGCGAGGGTCCTTCGGCGGTGCAAAGGGCCCCTTGGTGCTCTTGCAGAGATAATAGTGGTGTGGCAATCTTTGCTCCCACGGAGAGGCTGTATATGTGTGTGGGAAGTGACTGCATCTCCAGACAGCAGGCATGCACCCCACACTTCTGGGCTGGATTATATGGCCTGCTGAAATGAGAACTGCAGGAAAGCTCCCAAGGAACCAGGTTGATAAATGGTTACAGCTGGCCCCAAACTGGCAGGATTAGAAACGCCCAGGGTCCAGCCCTGTTTAAGCTGCCAGGCCTAAATCCTAGCCAGCAAACCCAAGGAACCAATCCTTGTTGCTCCTGTATTAATCCCTTAAAACCTCAAGGAAGAAAAGGAGGAAAGAGGAGTTCCCAGACACTGGGACAATTCTCCCTCCCTCTCTCCTCTACCTGAGCTTCCCTTTTTGCTATCTGCACTGCTTCTCCCTTGGAGGAGACTTCACTCTTCAGCAGCCCCTGGCAGCTTCTCCCCCAAACCAGTTGAGGAAAGCCTACAGAGTTTAAACCCACATTTGGGCTTGTAACTGCAGTAAATGCACACTGGGGCCACTGCAGTCAATGGAGTTTAGTCAATTTGCAGGGTCTTTACTGAGACTGAGACTTTTCCAGAGTGCTCTCTGCCTGGGGCTCCCCAGCCCCACGTCCCACTTTAGAGCAAGCCAATCGCGCCCCCAAGCTGCTCTGCCCCAGGCTCAGGGGAAGGGACCTCCCCGGAGAAGGAGCCCTGCAAACAACCAGGGGCATGCAGCAGGGTGATGGACTGGGGCCTTGCCCCCAGGTGTCTGCAATCAAATCAGCCCTCAAAAAGCACCTGCTATAGAGGGGATCCCTGGTCTGCCCTCAATCCTTGCCATCTCCAAGTGTAGTTTTGGTCATGTCTGTGGAGTGTGCCGGGCGGTTGACCAGGGCAAGCCAGGCCCTTGTCCTTGTAGAGGAGGGAGGAGGTCAGAAGAGACCAGCCTCTGGACCAGGAGGTGGAGGATCCCGGGGGCAGGTGAGTGGTTTCAAAGGTGGAAGTTTTTGAGGCAAGAGCATCCACAACTGGGAGGTGGCTGGGATGCAACTACTGAGCTGTTACAGCAGAGTGGCTAAGGGGAGGTGATGGCCGAAGGTATGCTCCCTTACCCATTTCTGGCTGGGCTGGCCCTGCAGGGAGACTTCACCCCCTCCTGAGGAGGGATGGGGATCGGCTCCGTTCTGAGCCCCATACGCAAGAGGGTCCCGGGCTTCCTAACCTTCCCTTGAAGGATCCACCTTCCTGCCGGGCCCACAAACTAGAGGACATGAGTGCACATCTGTGGCGGGAATGAAAAGGAAACGTCCCCGTCAGATGTCTCAGCAGATGGAGAGGGAGCAAAGACTCATGCTGTGGGTCAGATCCCCGGCGGCCTTTTGACGCCAGCTTTTTAGATCGTGTTTTAACAAGTCATGCTTAGTCCTTGCAAACATCCTGACTGAGCCTGACCCATGAGCAAAGGCTCTGTCCTCTCCAGTGGGTGCAATAGGAAGTGCCTGCACCCCCACCATCGGTCCCGCTGGTTGGTCTCAGTACCAAGCTCTTGGGTGGATATCCGGCCTCTCTTGGAAATGGAGGTCCCCCAAAGGATCCCCTTTGATCTTTTTGTTTCATAAGGGCTGTGACAGTGACCTTCAGCTGGTACCTGAGCCATTGTCTCTCTTGTGTGGTGATCAATGTGCAATGGCAGGCAGAGATTTACCAGCTTGGTAGATTCAGGCGGTTTGTATTGGCAGTAGCAAGCGACTGCCTGGGTGGTTTGGGAATTGGCTTAAAGCTACTGGCCATGCTGGTAATCTGTGAGGAAATGTGCTAGGAGGGCCCGGGCTGTTCTAGCTGGGCTAGGGACAGAAATGACACATAAACCGATATAAGTGATTGCAAACCAGTTCAAATCTATAACGCAACAGAAGTTCAGTGCACATAAACCACTTTCAAAATGGCTGAAATCAGTGTAAGATAAACCTGGATGGATCTAGTATCAGACTTAACTAATTTAGGTTAAATTGGTTTATTGAACTTCTGTTCCAGATCCCCTCCAGATTCAAGCCATCGGCTCCAGCAGACCAGGGAGGCATGCTTTACTGCCCCCCACCCCCCGCCTTCTGGCCTGGGCCACTACAGGCATGTGGCTGAATTTCTGCAATCAAAAGTGAATGTCTGTTCACTTGCTTATCTGTTCAATCTATGCAGTTTAGACAAAACTTCGGAGACTGAATTGATTCAGCCTCAGGATTTTTTATTGTATGTACTTAGCCCTGGAGTGGGACTGTGGGGCAGGAGAGGCTTGGGAAAGGCTGCGGCCTGCAGCATGCAGTGTTCCTGCAAGGATTAGCCAAAACCTGCCATGGGTGCTGCAGCAACATGGGCTTGCCAGCCATCCGCCGGGACAGGCAGCTTGAGAGTAGGGAGCCTTGTCCCCATTCCTGGCCCTTTATGGAGGCTCATGGTGGCATGAGCACTTACTAGCACCACCCCTGCGCCCCTCTCCTCCTGGATTTACCCCTTTGTGTATAGGAAGGCTCACCGGTCCCACTGCTACCCTACACCCAGTGTGGCCCCATGTTTCTGATGATTGCAGTCCTCATCACAAGGAGAGTGGGGACAGGGCTGTATCCTACTGATCCTTGAACTACACGATGGGCGGGTGCAAAGGGGATGGAGCTGGACTGTTTTCAGTGGGGGCAGACGACAGAACAAGGAGCAATGGGCTCAAGTTGCAGCAAGGGAAGTTTAGGTTAGATATTGGGGAAAATCTTTCTCACTAGGAGGGTAGTAAAGCATTGCAACAGGCTACCCAGGGAAGTGATGGACTCTCCATCCTCGGAGGTTTTTAAGACCCAGCCAGAAAAAGCTTTGGCTGGGATGATCTAGTTGGGGGTGGTCCTTCTTTGAGCAAGGGTTGGACTAGATGTGACCTCCTGAGGTCCCTTCCAACCCTAATTTTCCATGATTCTTGTGATCTGGGAGGCTGGAGTTCAATATATCATAGTAGCCGTTACTGCTTATCACTTCACTTCCAATTTGTTACGTAAGGTTTGTGCCATGCTTCAGCATCTCTGGATAATACGATTAATATGATCCAGTAGCAACAGCCCTTTATATTGATGCAGTACCTTTTTTTGAATCCCAAAGGATTCCAAAGTATTTAACAAATTGATAGGAAACTTGACACAAAACCCGAAAGATGAGAGAGTAGGCTGTCCATCAGATCATGAAGCCAAGTAGTAAGAAAAGGCTTATCCTTTTCCTTTATTTAATTAATTGTTATTGTGTATTTTCACTAATGGCCTAAACATAAAATGTAAGAGTGGGCTAATGAAAATGGCTGACAACACACAGTTGGGAGGCACTTGTGAATGCAGAGGAGGGTCAGGATATTGTACTAGAAGAAATGGATGATCTTGAGGACTAGAGTAATAGAAATAAGATGAAATCTAATAGTATGAAGTGCAAAATCATGCAGTTTGGGACCATGACCAAGGATTTCTACTGTAAGCTGTTTGTTGGTTGGAAATGACAGAAGAGGAGAAAACAGCAGTGTGTTAATTGACCATAGGGTGACTATGAACCACCAACGTGGTGTGGCTATGACAAAGGCAAATGTGACTGTAGGCTAGGATGTACCAGATGAGGGATGTCTAGTATCAACATCATTGTAAAGATGCTGATACACTCTTATTTGAAATGCTGGGCACAATTTGAGTGTCTATGTAGGAGAAGCCCATTCAAATAGGAAGAGGTACAGAGAAGGGTTGCAAGGCTGATGATCAGGGGAACAGATGGTCCTGTTTTACCAGAGCAGAGAAAATAGTATGGCCTGCTCAGCTGAATAAGGCAGGCAGAGAGGTGACAATTGCGCTCATTAAATATGTCGAGGATAAACACCATGGAGAGAGAGAGAGAACTATATAAGCAAAGGGTCAGCATTGTCATAAGCCCAGGTGGGTGTAAACTGGCCACGAATGAATCTGAGCTGGAAATTGGATGAAAGTTGCTGAATCTCAGAGCTGAAAGGTTGTAAAACAGCCTCCCACTGGTAGTTGGGGCAAAACACCCAACTAGTTTAGGATAGAGGTTGGTCAGCTGATGAAGGGGTGATATGATGTCGTGCCTGGAAACTGGACTTCATGATGTAGGGAGCCCCTTCTTGTACTTTGTCCATCCTTGACTTCCTGTCACATCCTCTGCCCTTTGTATCATCCTCACCCGCTCCCTCCCCTTTCTCTACCCTCTGCTGACTTTGCTCCTCTCTGACCACTTGCAGCAAATCCATCTTGCTGTGCAGTCATGACGAAGGCTAGGCCCAACCTACATCCTTTTCAGCCCTCAAACAAAAGCTTGATGGGGACTGAAGTGTTGCATCGACCTTGTGCTGAAGTGAGCTTCACTTGTGAGAAGGGAGAGGGGCACATCGTTGGGACAAGAGACACCGGAGACCTTGCGTGCGAGCTGGAGGAACTGTTGGAGGATTGCCATATTTAACGAGAAGCAAATGGGTGTTTGCCCAGTGCATGCCCAAATCTCACTGTGCTCCGCCTGAGACCAGGGAGAATGAAATTTTCTCCCATGTCCACAAGGTGGGGGTGCTGGATCTCATTTGCAAGGCTGGCTTGATTTCTGCCATTCCTGTAACTCCAATAGCTTCCTCACGGCCAGTATAGTTCATCCCTGGTCCTAGCCAGGCATCCTGCCTCCTTCTGCTGGCCCCAAGCATGAGGAGGCAGCAGTCAGGACCTGCCAGAAGGGGACAAAATACATCAGGATGGAGAGATCCCACCTGGGAGGAGATGTCAGCATTAATTGAAAGGCAAGAAACTCACTTGGCTCCTTCCTTCCCTCACAACACGTCTTGAGCCCAGCAGGACCTGCTATTTACCCAACGACCCAAGAGTGAGGGAGGCTGGACTGAGTACTAGCTGAGGAGCCTTGAACTGGTCTGATTCAGACACTCGCTGAACCCAGGCCCTGAATGTGGAGGACCGGGTCCGACACCATGTCCTAGACAGCTGCTGGCTTGCCCTGTGGTGCCAACCGCTTGGTTGGTACTGCCTAGCTGAGACTGGGCGTTGCTTTTGGGCTCCTATCAAGGCTTGCTGCAGGATGGCAATGAGGTGCTTAACATTTTGGGCCTAATTCTGCCCTTGTGATCAGGCCAATGGCTCTCGCCTGAGTCAGCAGAAGCTGTCTGAGTGTAACTGGATGAGGTGCGATCAACCCAGATGATCATAAATGACCTTTTCTGCCTTTAACATCTATTTTTTTTTTAATGGCAGTGGCTGAATTTGCCTCTTGAGAAGGGTACTATTCCTTTAGTCTTCACTAAGAAGCACAAGAGGGGCTGTTCCAGACAAAAGGCCCCCAGTGAAGGAGAGGAAGTGAGGGAGGGTGGTTTTAGGGGTACTATTGTTGTCTTTCATCTAGTAGAGCTCCTTGGTCAGTACTAGAGGAAGGAGACTGTTGACACTGTCACAGGACAGCCCCCATAAGAAGAGGCAAAGACAAAATCCCTTCACGGTCCCTTAGGCTCTTCATCAATTCACCTGCACCATGCGTGTTTCCAGTACATCCTTGGGTGCCTGTACACAAGTGCAGAAGCTGCTCCAACAGGCTGTAATTACTAGATTAATCGAGTCTGCTGGAGCATAGCAATCACCGTGCTCCAGCAGCCTTCTGCATCTCGTGTATCAGCATCCCCCCACTTAGAAATGGTTGCAGCATTTTGCAACCATTCATTTGGCAAGCTTTAGGTCAAGTGCCCCAGGCAGTATTTTTAAGCGCGGGAGGGACTCTGATACATGAGACGCTGCAGTGTTTTAATGACAGCAGCTCTCAGAGCCAGTGTAATTAAAGTGTTGCCCTTCCCACCCCCAAAGCATGTGTAAAAGTGCCCCTTGTGTTTGTCCCTTAGCCACTGTTGGTTGTCCAGTGAGCATTACTGTACTCACTGGGCACGTCTACATGTTCATTAATGCACCTTAGATACTGTGCATTTAGTTTAGTACTTCCTTAATAAAGTGCTAACTAAATGTACAGTACCTAGAGTTACTGCACAGTAGCACTGGCGCAGTTATTTAGTGACACTTACTTAGCCTACTGCACAGTGTTATTAGACTAATGCTGTTAGCATGGTTTTTACTGTGAGACACTACTTCCCAGTATTATTAGGCCAATGCGTCTTGCGTAGACTCATCCACTGTCTTCTGCACCAACATTTTAAGTTGTTCCCCACCACAGTGGAGGAGGTGATAGGAAAGGCAGCGTCAGATCACATCCTTCCTGCCAGTAGAAGTGCTGGTTGTGCTAGGACATAGTTATGCTAAGCTATAACTACAGTGCTGAAACGCGGTATGGGGGAAATGGGTCTCATGATTGCTGGATGACCCAATTTAAAAATAAAATAAAATAAAAACACACTAATGAGTACAAAGATACTGATTCAAAGAAGGGAATAGGAAAACAGCAGCTGAAAAACTCGAGGACTAGCATAAAAAGTAAGAAGTCGCTCACGAGACAGAGATAAGAAACAAAATGTAGGTGTATAGAGTTTGCACCAAAAAAATGAGTAGAGATGAGCATCTTGATGGAGAGAGAGAAGAAGAATTTGTATGAGATGGGGTGGGGGGCAGGCAAATATGAACATAGGGGTTGTGAGACCTGTCCCTTATAGAAGATTTGGGGGAGCATGAATAATATACAGCATCTTTACCCACCAAGGACAAACTTTGCTAAGTTGGACTGACTGTTAGTTTGGCCAACTGCTGCATTGTCCAAGAACAACAAAGTTTTGAGCTTTTGCCACCAAACACAGATCTGAATTGTATTTTCTGCATTGCCAAGAGCATATCACCACCTCTTGGCAGAGACCCTCATTTGACCTTGCTTTTTTTTGGTGTTTTTTTTTATTTGGGAGCTCTTAAACATCAGAGATGTTACCAGGGATCACTATGTGGAAGTGGCTCTCGTTGATCCCCATTTGCCCCTGTGATGAACTATCATAACTGCATCTGTATCGGACCACGGCCATGTACAGGGAGCATGGAGGACCCTGTCAGGTGGGAGCTGGTCGTTTATGGTGGTTGGCCCCCACCAGCTTAAGGGAGTCATGGCCAGATGCATCAGGGCAATGTGTTTCAGTCATGTTGGGGGCATGGGAGATGAAGAGGAATCTCTGCTTAGTGATTTATGGTCCCTGTGGAGGACACGGCTCATGTCCCCTCTTTGTCATTAATTTGCTAGCGTGTGTGACCCCTTCTCTGCCAGGGTCCAAACAATCTCTGGTGCAGTCGACAATTCATTCAAGGACTGCTCCCTTCAACCTGAGGCTTGTGTTAACACTGTATTCCTCCGTCTGAACCAGGCAGCTAGGGAAGCGCAGTGGCTGTGCGTGCCCTGTGGTAGTTGTATTTAATACACAGAAGCCGACTTTCTTTCATGCAGCCACTATTTCCCCTCATCTTCTGCCTTGCAGCTGTTATACTTGTTGGCCAAGGAGCCTCTATGGCTTGGGCTGGGCCTCCATTGTTGGGTGCTCAATGAAACACCACAGTGGAGGCTTGATTTCCAGGCAACAAGTGCTTCATCATCATCATTGGCAATCCTTCAAAATCGAGGATCACTGTCGTCCATGATTGTCTTATCTGTGAGTCCAGAGTCGGCTGACAATGCCTTTCCAGGATCGACAAGCTCTGTTGCAGCTTGGGTACGTGTTTCTATGCAGGATGGGTGGCTCTAGGTTCTCGATTTGCTCCGTGATGCACTGTTTCTGCTACTCCCGCTTTTCTGTCTCCAGTTGTCATCATGAGGCTTCAAAGTACTGAGATCCTTGCAGCAGGATCTTCCTCCATTTGGGGTGCTCCTGAGTGATAGTCTCCCACGAGTTGATATCGCTGTCGTATTTTCTTCAAGCTGGCCACGAGAGCATCCTTGAGGCACCTTCTCTGCCCTTCTCTTGACTTGACTTCTCTTGACTTGACTTGACTTGACTGCCCTTCTCTTGACTCTGCCTTGACCGAGCTGGGAGAATAAAACTTGCTTTAGGATTTTGGAGTTAGACATCCAATGTGGCCAGCCCAGTAAAGTTGATGTGGGATGCTCACTGTTGCAACGCTCATGGTGTTTGCTTATGAGAGGACACTAATGTTGGTGTCTCTGTCTAAAAATCAAGTCCCTTTACAACATCTTAATTTGGGCACCCCAAATCACTGGCAATGTGGTTCTTTATAGACTAAAGCTCTATTAGACCTTCGAGTCTGACTTGCAACGCAACAAAAGCCAAAGAATTTCCTCTAGTTGCTATTAAAGTGGCATCCAATTCTTCCCTTTTCTTCATCTCCAGCC
The DNA here is from genome assembly GCF_000455745.1 of Alligator sinensis. Taxonomy (NCBI): domain Eukaryota; kingdom Metazoa; phylum Chordata; order Crocodylia; family Alligatoridae; genus Alligator; species Alligator sinensis. The sequence continues at coordinate 408,623 of NW_005842013.1, read as the reverse complement.
AAACAATTTCAAAATGTCAAAGTAGTTTCATTTACAAATATTTGAACTAGGCCTGGGTTTGGGGGGGTTTGTTTTGTTGTGTTTTTTTGGTTTATCTGTTTGGTTAAAAAAAAAATTCAACTTTAATTGGAAATGTCCTCTCAATGGGTTGATGTACTCAATCATTACAAAAACCAAAGTAGAAAAGAGAATTAAGACATTACCCCTTCCTATTTAAAAGCAAAACCAACCTAACAAAATTAACCGTTTGGGGTTTTTTCCCCCAGGAAAAAAGAGTCTCCTTTTTTTTTTTTGCGGGTGGTGGGGGTGGTTCGTTTTGGGGGTTTTTTGCTGTTGTTTTTTTTTTTAACTTCAGTAAAAGGCCTTTTCATTCAAAACCCTTTTCAACAAGCTCTCAGTCTAGGTTTAGTCAGAGATGATCCTGCCTTGAGCAGGGGGCTAGACTAGATGACCTCAGGAGGTCCCTTCCTGCCCTACTTTCCTGTGATCCTTAGTAATCAACAGATGTCTGACAGTTCACGCTGTTTCACAGTCAGAGTTAAGGTTGTTCACAGCATCTGAGCTCTAAATTTCCTGGCATTCACATGCCTGACACTGCTGAATTCCTTCATGTCTACTTACGAGCTTAGGCCAAAACTTTCAAACTTCATTGCCTGCAGTTTGGCTCCCAACTGCACACTGAAGCCCCTACATGTAGGTAGCCCGACTTCCACCCCCAGCCCCCGATTCTAATAGGACCTTTGGGTGCTGAGCAGCACGAGATAGCACTGCCATTTAGGCTCTGCAGGAGCAGTTTTGGGCACCCAAGTTCTAAAATGAAAGCCGTGCTGTAGCTCCAGCAAAGTTGATTAATTATCTTCAAAAGTCTTTCGCATCCTCGATCTTCTTACCGTGCAAATTCAAGGTGGAAGCCACGGGCACGGGTGAACTGGGTGGCCGCCCGAGGCCTGTACAGAAAGGGGGCCCAAAAGTGATAATTTTTGTGTTGTTATTATCATTATCTCCGGCAAAGGGAAGCTGGATACTAAACATTTCCCTGGGGCCACCGGGAGTCTAGGTATGGTGCTGGGAAGCCATCGTCTCTCTTGCACGGTGCATCTGGTTTGATTAAAGCATGCATTTTACCTTAGGGATGCAGCTGTGGGCATGAAGCACTGCACTTCTACTGAGCTGGGGGTAGCCCTGCTTTCTTCATGACACTTGTTTCCTTTTTCAAGGCCCTTTGTGACCTGTTTTTATCAGGCCGCTGACCTTGACCAAGCTCCTCGGTCCTACTACAGTATGACACCCCCTAATAACAAAAGCACGGAGTTGCCACCAAGTCCAGGAAAGCAGAGTCGAGCTTTGAAACTGTATGTGTGTATATGTGTGTGTGTGTGTGTGTATATATATATATATGTATATGTGTGTGTGTGTGTGTATATGTACACACATATATACATATACGCACACACACATGTACATATATATATACTCTGTGTGTGTGTGTGTATGTATGTATGTGTGTGTATACACATATATATATATATACATATATGCTGACAATCACCTAGTGTTCCCCTCGCCCTTTAAAACACAGGGACTCCCTTCCCCAGCCCCTTGTATCTGCACAGTCCCAAGCATCAGCTCTGTAATCTCTCCTGAGCTCCTCCCCTTGGTAAGAAGGATCAGGGGTATGAATGGGCAGGCGATTGCACTGTATCAGGTACAGTGAGCAAAGCAGCGGCAGGCAAGGAGGAGAGGCGGCACTTTAACTCCTTCCAGGCGAGGGCTGTTCATTTACCCGGCACGTTTTCTCTGGGCAGACTGAAAGCTGGACTAATCGCAGCTCTCGGTGGAGAAGGTGGTGGTTGCACGTCCTGCGAAGGTAAGTCGGTCCCCGGAGCGAGCCTGGAGCTGCACAGCGCGGGGTGTCTGGATTGCTCGACTTCTAAGGATTTGCTGGAAAGCCTCTTAGAGCGGCAGGTCCTCAGAGCTGGAAATGCTTATGGGGGGCTGCTTCCTTTTCGCTTCTCGGACCTGAATCGTGCCGCTGTTACTGTCGCGCAGTTACTGTTTGCTTCTGGGGCACTGCTCGGGGTGGCTTTGCTGTCCCTGTCACCCTTGAACAGATCTTTTCCAAAAGCAGTGCAACCTCAGGGCAGGGGATGAAGGCATTGTTTTATAAAGATAGGTGCCTTTAAGGCGATAAACAATAGAGCAGGTGGCTTCGGCGCACTCTGCCATTGACAGATCGGGGCTATTATTATTAGATGAGTTTGCTGATTTAAATGACACCAGGATTACAGCAGTGAATCCTCCCTTCCCCTTTTAGACGTATCATGTCCATAATCTCTTCAGGGGTCCCCAGCACTTGACTGAAGGCAGAAAAGGGTTCAAGTGGCAATAATTGTAGTCCAGCCGAACAACCGGAAACAGCATAGTACTACTAGTCTTAAAAATATGCTGATAGAAAAGCTGGGTCTGATGCCATCATTTATATCCACTCCGCTTGCAAAACAGACCATCCCGTAGATGTTCAAAGCCATGTTTGTGCAGGCTTCATTGTCTGAGTTTGCTTCTGCAGCCAGGATTAGAGAGGGAAGTCATGCCCATGCATCTGCTTAATTTTGCTTGGGTCACTTAATAAAAACAAGGAGGCTGAATTTGTTCGCGGACAAGAATGAATGTTGCTTCTCATTCTGTGTTCCCGGGCCACGGCCACTGCCGGTGTCTGTGCATCTGGGGGGGAAGGGAGACCTGACACAAGCCCCTGCAGACCGAACCCCAAAGCTTTTACAAGCGCTGCAGTTAAGCCTGGAGTAGAGTAAAGGTCCCAGATGGTGAATACACTTTAAAACATCGCCATTTCAGAGGCACCTGCTCGGATTGAACTCCCAAGAACTTGCGCTCCCTTCATGATGAAAGCAAGAACATCGATGCTTGGAGACTGGCTCGGGCCCGAGAGTCGATCCAGCACCATCTTGCCTCTGCCGGGAGCGACTCTGGCATAACCTCCCCCATGGGAACATTTCCACCGAACACCGGGAATATCACCCCCATATGGTTTCAGCGCTGGGCGGTTCTGGTTATGCAGGGTCTCTTAGGCCAAGTACAGACATTGCAATTAAACTGGTCTAAGGGAACTAGGTCTAAACCTGTAACCATACAAAAGGTCGGTGCACATAGACCAGTCTAAAAATGCAGAACCTGGTCTAAAATAGACCTGGTTCGATGTGCCCTCAAATCTAATTGATTTAGGTTATACCAGTGAGTTGAACTTCTGTACTAGATCTCAAGGGGTAACATCCTTTGGCATCTTGGCCCTGGAGATCTTTCCAGTCCTGACGGGCTGTGGAGGTAGTATGGTTCGAGTGCCAGCTAGGGAGGATGGGAGGAGGAGTCCTGTGTCTCTTCAAACTGGGATGGCCCGGTAGGTCTCTAAAACCCTCCCCAGAGGGAACTGGCTGCTCCTGCACCCCCAGGCTGCCATGCTCGTGTGCGAGTGACTCCATAGGTGCTTGCAGCCCAGGGGGAAAGAGGGCCCAATCCCTCCCTGTTCACGTAAGGGTAAAACATTTGGCCCATCCTGAAACTGTTCACTGAAACATTGGCTATATTCTCCTCGGGGCCCCATTACTGTGTGTGCATATCTGTCAGCCCTTATTAGCTTGAGCTGAGGGCCCGGTGGCTCCCTGTGATAGCTGGAGTGCTTGTGGGTCACGGGAAGCAGCCTCTGAAAAAGTAGGATGGTCTTGTATGGCCAAAGCTATGGTTAGGTATCTGGGTTCAAGTCTCAGCTGTGCCACAGACACTTTGTGAGACCCTGGGCACTTCCCTTAATCTCCCTTCCTTGAAATGGGGATAAGATATCCCTATCCTAGGAGAGGTGTAGTGAAGATAACACCCATAATGGAGCGCTGCTTATAGACTCCAGTAACTGGGCCCATTAGAGGTGCTGAATCAATTGAATAGTGGTTTAAGGTTTAGGATGTCATCAGCTGCTGCCTGGCGGTGTCTGAGCTCCACTGACTTCCAAATAGCTTTATCTAAATGGATATTCTTTGCAAATTTGCATCCTCACTGATGCTTTTCAGACAGTCTGGGTCTTTCAGTGATGGCTGACTTTTTCATGTACAGTTTTGCATTTCCTGTATAGTTTTGCATTTCCCCCTCCCTGGTTTTCATCCCTTGCGATGAATCTGTTGCTTCCTGGTTTGCACGGGCCAGCTCTTTTGAGTGCAGTGTGTCAGTCTCATGCTTGCTAACTTGTGACTTCACAATCCTTGGGTTGCCATGGGAAGGATTATGCTGCGATTAATGAAGCCATTGTCAGCTTGCAAGCTTTCAGAGCCTTTTCTTGATCTGCAGAGAACAGCTTTCAGGCCTGATAGAAGAAGGGGTAAAATTGGGAGAAACACATTCTGGCATTTTTTTAAAAGACTATCTCAGCATGGTACAAAGCTGGTGTGCTACTAGCCCAGGTGCAGGACTGGGATCTCAGTGGCATTTGGTTTGGGCGCTAGTTATGAGCTTGGGTTGACCAAGCACTGCCAGGTTGTAATTGCTGTGTTACTTCCCCTCTACGAAACCTGCTCCACCGATTCCCTTTTCTTGCGAAGCAAAGTTTTGGGTGCAATCATTTATCATTTGCTTTGGGAACAGCTGAAGACAGTGCCATGCACTTGGTGTGTGGTGGGCAGGCTGTGGGCATGGAGATATTCTGTGCTCATGGGACACTGCTTTCTCTGAGAAAGACAGGCCTGGACGTCTGTGAGGACTGGGGTTCCCTTTCAGCTAGCACAAGGGATGGTCTCTACTGTGCAGAGATTACAGGCTATTATTACTGCTTACATTGGCAACTAGATGCCCCAGTTAAGTTTCAGGACTTCATTATGCATGGGGCTGTACACCCCTACTAAGAAGCAGGCCCTATCTTGAACCCTATGGGGTGCTTGTACACGCTGCGTATTGTTTAAATGCACATTACGAAACAGCACCAAATATTGCCATCTTACTAGCTTCGTCACGTGTGAAAATACACGTTGCTGTCTCTTTATCGTGGTAGGTTTCGATGTATTGAGGTAAATTAGACCACCTCCGACACATTTTAGCGTGGCCAATTGTTCCACCAGGATTTTATTTTATCGTGAGACTTTTGTGACGTATTCTTGCACACAGCTAAAATTGCCATTTTCCCAGTGAAAATAGGAGCATTGCTATACTCATTCACGGACAAGGGAGCTGGGCCCAATAGGGTACATCTAATAAAGGACATAGGAACGCACAGCAGGGCTCAGGTATAAGTCCAAAACCTGGAGACATCTAAATTCTTGACATTAAAATTGTCTTTCTACCTGAGTTCCCAGAGGGGCTAGATCTGATAGGTGTGTATGTCCTTTATTGGATCCAGCCCAAAGGAAATAATGGCACATCTATGGGTATGTTGATGGGAATTCCTGCATGAACCTGGGCCTAGCACTGATAGAGTGAGCCCTGCCTCCTTGTTCTGCTGGGTATATTGGTGGCCGGCCATTAGGGTGGCTCGGGGACATCTCTATGTGTTAGTCTAGGACTGCAGTGAGGGTCTTTGTCTCAGGAGAAGTGCTGGAGGGGCGCTCACATCTGTTCCAGGCTATTCAGGGCAGGGGAAGGAGGCAGCCAAAGGGATTCTTGGCTCAGTTTGGGGAGAGTCCCTGCAGACAGCACCTCAGACTAAAACCTAGATGTGATACGGGACTTGTGGATCAGCTTAAGAAACAGCAGGGTCCATGCGGTTGGAAGAGTGGGGTCCATGCAGTTGCTGCATCCTGTGGGAAAGAAGAAAGGCAATCGTTCATGGCGCTGACGGGCCAAGTCTGGGAGAGCAGAGGGGACTGGGCCAGAGGGGGGTCTTGCCATGCAGCTCTAGCTCAGTGGTGGTAGACTTATATGGAGCCTATATAATTGAGATCTGACTTGTACTTTAATAGATAAAGCCTCTCAGGGAAGGAGGGGGGCATATTTTTTGTAGACTTTCCATTTGACAGAGCTGTGAAAGGTCAGTCGATGAACCCTCCTGCCCCTTTTGCTGGTAGACTTGAGTCCTGAGGTGCAGGCAGCCCAGCTTTCCTTTCCTCCCACGCTCTCTTCAGAGCACTGTGCCGCTTCCTGACATCTATGAATGGCAGATAGACCAGAGCGGGTGCAACCTCTTCACAGCTAAGGAACTTAGGGTGTGAGAAGGAATAGCCAAGAAGAGATGGGAGAGCCCTGCTAGGATGGGAAGAAGTAAACCTGTCGGCGCAGTCTGCTCCCTTGTCTATCTCCCTTGCATGGCTCAGAGCAGGCCGTACAGCTTCAGTCTTGCCGTTATGCGGTAGGTGGTGTCCAGTACGGGGCATTTTTAAAGGTATTTGGGCAGCAAACTAGGTGCCTAGTCAGGAGTATTGAAGATGTGTGATTTGGCCCCACACATCTCTCCAAAGCCTTTGTCATTGGCAGGGACCTTGGTTTTCTGTGTATAAAAATCCCAAATTCTCTGATCAACCCCCCCACGAAATTGGTGGTTTTTTTCTGTGATTAAAATGAGATGCCACCATATTATATATAATTTATATTTATAGGTACCAGTTCAACACAATGTTTTATTGATACATTTACAATTTGAAAGCAAGTTGGAAGCCCACCAGTGCCTCAATAAAATAAATTTAAAATATCTATATATTTTGGCAATTGATTTTGTTTTTTGTTTTTATCGTAGAAAATCAGAGCTCCCTCTGCCCCCTTTGTTCACCAGGATGTGGGTTCAGCTGCAGCTGTCCCCTACCTCCCTCTGCTGCCTTGTGGTGCTGAGCAGCCCTAATATGCCAGTGCCCTGCCCTTGCCCATGCCATTGCCCCTCACTCCCAAGCCACAGCCTCCTCCTCCCCTGCCCTGCCCTGCCAGTGCCCCTCACTCCTGATCCACAGCCCCCTGGCCTTGGTAGTACCCCTCACTCCTGACCCACTGCCCCCCAGCGCCAGCCCCCAATATGTGAAGAAGGGAGTGGGTGTGTTGGAGAATGGGGAAGGGGAGGTGTGGGCACAGGCAATGTGGGGGGCAGAAGAGGGTACAGGAAATGTAGTGGGGGAGTGAAGGGGGAACATGCCCCCCCCCAAAATTTTGCACCCACAGTGGGGTGCAGAGCTGCAGCCAGGCTAGACCAGCTCTGGGCAGGAGCTACCTCCATGGCCCAATGGGCAGGACCCGGCATGGGAGGGAGCAGCATACCGCCATGGCCGCCAAGCTGAGGTGCCCTATGCCCACCTGGCAGCACTGGGGGACACATCTCCATGCCGCTGCCACACCTAACCTTGGAGGCCATGGTGCTCCCTCCTGTGTCAGGTCCTGCCCTCTGGACTGCAAAGACAGCTCCTGCCTGGAGCTGGTCCAACCTGGCTGTAGCCCCGTGCCCCACTGTGGGCACAGAAATCTCAGGGGGCACTTGCTCCCCCTGCCACATTGACTTGACCTCCCTGCCTCCCTTTGCCACATTATATGTGCTCCCCACCCCCATAGACTTACTGGGAGGGACCTGCAGGAGCTGCTCTCCACCACTGCTTGGCTGCCAAGTGCACGCACGCACGCACGTGGTACCCCCACTGCCCGCAGCCCCTTGTAGGCTGAAACTCTTCCAGTCTGCAAGGGGAAACCTGCAGTTTCCTGTGATTTTTCTCCCTTAAAGGAGAAATCTGCAATTTTTCTGCAGCAAACAGAAAACCCGGATCCCTGGTCATTGGGAATGTGATTGAATAACAGTCTCCTTTCTCTAACAATGACCAGCAAATACTGTTTCCTGGGAATCCTAGAGCTTTCCTATGGCTTGATACTATGGATTATGAGTGACAAAGACCATCTTGTGCAGTGAGTCCATGGGTATGAAACTTGCACACAAGACAGGAATAGTATCCGGGATGAGAAACAGTCCTGTTTCTCAGTGGCTCTTCAGGATTTCCATGCCACGGGCAAAAGGTAACCCTACTAGATTGGCATGCTATTGAACGTCTGTGTTACAGATCTGGTCTGAAAGTGTGTGGGAAGAAGGGGGAGGATGGGAGAGCTCAATAAAATGTGTCCATTGTTTAGCAAGAAATCAAATCTGGTTGGATTTTTTTTTTCTTTTTTGTAAACCATTTGGGAACAGAGATCCAGTGCCCCACACAGGGGGATAGTTTCAGGTTTCTTGTGCCCCTGGGGTCCTGGGGCAGACTTGGCTCTCTAGTTCAAGCTGTAGCAACTTGTGCCTTTAGCTCTGGAGGCCCACGGTTCAACCTGTCCATCTCAGTTTATCTGTGAAGATTGGGAGCTGTCATTTCTGTACCACCATTGCCTCTGCTGGACCTGTTCTGTAGACCATCACTATCCAGGGCCAGAACATTAAACATTAAACCAGTGTCAAATCCAGCAGCAACTGAAGGGGAGGTTTGTTGTGGCAGGTGTAAGGTGAGGATTACTGTATTTTCTGACACACAACTCACCCCTGACTATAATGTGCAGCTTGTTATTGAAAGGCAGAATGAAGAAAAAAGTGTTTTTTTCTAAGCAGAGTTATGGCTGAATAGAGCAGGAGGAAAGCCTAATCTTCAGCTGCTTTGCCCTTCTTTTCCTGCTCGGGCTGTGAAATAGGAGGACAGAAACCAAGAGTAGCTAGCAGCCAGAAAAATTGCCCTAAGAAAGGTTAGCTTGGTTAGTAGAAGATTAAAATGATTAAAAAGGAGAGATGGTCCTTAACACCCGTGGAGTAGAGAACAATAAGTCAATTGACTCCCTGAGCTGCCTAAATAGTAATGCCACAGCTGCTGCACCATGAAAAGGGAATCAAAGCAGGGTGCTTGTATACCGGGCAGAAAATCAGTTCCCCCAATTAATGCACACCTCAGTTTTGGGAGGCTGATTTTTGGGGGAAGGTGTGAAGAAAATGAAGTAATCTTCTCCCAGACACAAAGTCCATTGCTAGATGTTTCCAAAGAGGTGTCTAAGAAATTGCAGTAATCCAGGCAGTGGGATGCATAGGGTAGGCCCTCTGCCTCTGTTGCAGGCTAAGATGCCCCTGTTCATTCAGAAGGGGAGTTGTCCTGACAGTGAACAATTTTTTTCATGTAATCTATGCTCCCTTTTTTTTCTGCCCCTGTGAAATCAGTGGTGTTTTCATCCAACAGGGAAAGATCAAAGTTGTCCAGGGACATTGCACAGATACTCGGTCCAATGTGGGAGAAACCTGTAGGGTCAGATCCTAGCGGAGAGAGCAAAGGTGAGATACGTTCACCAGGATCAGCTGCTTCAGACAAATTTGTCTGGTATCAGTTGTAATCAGTCCTAATATCCACAATACAGAGCTTAAAGGCCATTCAGGGCATATAGACTGTACTTCCTCTCCCTCTTAGAGATGATCCCTCCATGTCACACTTGGGGGAAAGGTTTTCCTGCTGCTGTCTTTCTATTTCTTCCATGCAAAGAAGAGACCGCAGTCAGCCCAGCATCCAACCTGGCACCTGCAACCTGCTCTTAATTCAATATTAAAATACAGATGTTTTGTAAAAACTCAGTGAAGAAGTGGAAGGGGGAAAAAATCTAGTGTCACAGGAACAACTGTGGTTTTTAAACTTAGGTATGCAAACTGGACTGTAAGGTCTTTAGGGCAGGGGCTGTGTTTCAGTGTGCCACCATGACAGTGCATATCAGTATTAAAGACTTCAGTAAGCCCTGAATATTGGAAAATAGCAGGGTTGGGAATGGAGCAATCAATTAAAACTGACTTAATTTATTTCTCTGCTCTTATTTGTGACCCAAAGCATGACATGGAACAAGTTACTTGATTTCTCTGGCCCTGTTTCCCCTCTTATTCTTCTCTGTTCAGCTCATAAATTTGCCAGGGTATAGACCACTTCCTATTCTGTAAATGGACAGCACCTAGCACTCTGCACCTCTGATCTCAGCAGAGGCCTTTAGGTATTACCCTCCTGCAAATAATTAGGGTTCTTGCCCCTTCTGAACTCCTGCAGTTAGAGGGGGAAAAATCAAGCCATTTATGTAGGTTCCCAGCCTAGGTATAGATTTGGATGTCTAAAGTTTTGTACTGATGTTTGACATTTTATAGCAGTAGTTCTCCTGCGTCTCCACTTCCCAGTAGCATAACTAGAGCTGGCACCAATGTAGAGGGTTCACAAAAATGATGGCCATAGTTAGTGCTGCCCTGTCTACCGCCATTGCCCAAGGCACAGACATGGCTTGGTACACCTCTGCTGCTTCCTTCTCAGTAAAAGGAGCCTAAGCTCTCTGGGACGAGGGCCCTCTTTATCTCGGGATGTTCATAGCACCAACACAACAGTCTTCTGGTTCGTGACGGGGGCCTCCTGCAATAGGAGGAGCAATTCCTGCCAACGGTGTTGTGATGATGAGTTCATTTATGTTAGCAAAGTGCTGGAGAGCGGTGGATGAAAGGCACCAGAGAAGACAAAATTATGATTCCTTTTGGACTGTCTCAGGGTGGTGTGTATTAACACCATTCTTGCTCAAACAAAAGTTGGTCAGAGTCTTGGCTGCATAAAAAACAACTGAGCCCTTCAAGTTGTTGGTCTCCTTTCAATCTTTTTTTTTCTTAGGGCAGACGGGCTCCTGCTCCCTTTCCTTTCATTCTCTATTTCTACAAGGGCCACAGACATCTCCCCATCTCTCACTCATTTGGTTGTGGGTGCTCTGGAAAATCTCTCGTGGTGTGTTCCTAGATTCATAGCTTTCAGGGCTCGACAGGACCGCTGGGCAGTCTAGCTTGATTCCCTTTACCATGTAGGCTCCATCACCCCTGTAATGAGTCGTTAACTTCCCTTTGGCAAGTGTATATCATCTAAAGCTTGCTTAATAACTATTCTCCAACTATTTGGGTTGGTCTAATAAAAGATATCAAATTCACCCAAGGAACCTTGTCTGCCTATCATCTACAAAGGCACTCAGTCCTGATCTGAAGACATCCAGGAATGGAGAATCTGCCACTTCCCCTTCACATTCATTACCCTCACAGTTACAGGCATCGTGTTTCCTTTGTCATTTGGATCCACCAGGCATTCATTCATATAATACCCTTCAATACCCCTGCATGTGCAGGGCCAGATATAATGGGGTCCGGATCTCAATTAGGATGGATAGCCTCTTCCCAAAGATCGACGGATCAATCAGTGGCATCAGTCAGAAAAGCAAGTGGCATGGACCACTTTATCCTGCCACGACTCTTTTATGCTGAAATTCCACCTGACTGCATTGTGACCCGATCCTTTATTTGATTAATTTTTGTCACCGTGGCAGCTATGGGCAGAGGCCACAGCACAAAAGGAAACTAACTCTCCTTTGGAGGCCCTGCCTATTTTAGCACAACCAACCTGTATCGGATGCCTGGGCAGTGTATTGTTGTGTCTTAGCACGGGGAGGGAGAAAAGGTCAGGGCTTGTGTTCTGCTCCTTTGTTTGCGGCGGAGCATCAAAGGGACTGAATGCAGGGCAGATCTATTGAACTTGCTGCCAGAGGTTTAAAAATTGATGCTGATTTCCTGACACATCTCAGATTAATCCATGCAATGCATTGATTCTTTGCATTTCCAAGGTGGATTGGGGCCTGTTTTTTAGCTGCTATTGGACATGGGGTAGCAGGATGGGATCAATGCCATCTATCCTTGCCTCTCTCTAGTATCTGTATGGTTTCAGCGATTCTGGTTTCTGAATGTGTACATTGAGTTAAATCAGTCTTTAGTGAGCTAAGGGCAGAAAGGCAGTTTAGTCCTGTGGCTAGGATACTAGCCTGTATTTTGGGAGACCTGAGGTTTAATTCCCACCTCAGTTACAGACTCCCTGTGTGACCTTGGACAAGCCACTTAATGCACCCTCTGTCTCTTTCTTCCCTATTTGTAATGTTAAGAGTGCTTCCTACTTGCCAAGCATGTTGTAAGGGCAAATCCATTCATAAGTGTGACATACTAAACAATTATGGTGAGAAGGGCCACAAATACATAGATAACAAACTGTCTTCATAGAGCCCCTCTGGCCTCTACAGGCGCATCCAGATGAATGCACACATGCGGTATGTGGCACCACAAACTGCACGTGCCGCACATGCAGGCATTTGCTGTGTTACTAATTTGCGGCATTGCAGGGGTTTTTGACACTGGGAGATCCTGGTATCAAAAAAACCTGTACCTGAAAAAAGCTCGAATGGTGGCAGTGTGCGCCACCTGAAACCAGAGCCTAGCCACGTGGAGCCACACTTCAGCTGCTGGCCAGGCTCCGCGTGCTGGATCGCTCCTGCTGGACCCCTGGGAAGCCCCACAAGAGCCCCAGGTAAGGCTGCTGGGGCCAGCCCAGATGCTGGCCTCAGCCTCCCTAACCCCACCTGGGGCAACTTTCTGTGTGCCAGAGCATGCACTTATCCAGGAGACAAGTAGCAGTGGCACAACTATGTGCCGCTGCTATTTGTCCCTTGGGAAATGCATATGGATGCTCATCTGTATATGCCCTATGTGGCTTATGGAAAGCCTTGCTTGGACTAGGTGTTGTGGAGGAAGCAGCCAGATGTGTCGATACATCCTGTCCATATTAGCTCTAAGGGCACAAGGGGAAAGGCAGAGCCGCAAAGGAGCCCATTGCATCTCCTTGGACCTGGAAAGGCAATTGAGAGCAGAAGACCTCAACTCTCATAGAAAGAAGAAACAGACTTTCAAAAGATCTCCAACCCCAAGGCCTTTGAGCTCATCAGAAAATCTGCTCCCAGTTTTCAGTGCTGAGCAATCTCACATCCAGTGCCACCCTGCCCCTTTGTCATCTTGACCCTATCAACCTCACTAGTAGCTTGTGCCCATTTATCAGCAGACCAGCAACGAGAATTGCTCCATTCGGTTTCAGTGGGACCCACTGACTCTCAAGCTCGGTGCATCAGCTTTTGAATTTGTTTTCTCTGAGCAACTCAAATGAAACAATCTGTCATTTCAAAGGAAAAACGTGGGTTTTAAAACTCGAGGTGTACTTGAATAATGTATTTGGCCAGTGGCTAGATGGTGGCCTTTGTTCCAGACAGCCTAGCAACCTTGACAGTGCATGCAGTATAATTCTTCCACGTCTCAGTAGCATTAACAATCAGGGTAATAAAGGGGACGTCTTGTAGCTGTTTGCGGCCACTGGACTTTGCACAGACTGGAATGCCGGCCTAAACTTCACCCTGGGAGGAACCTCGTTTAAGTATCCCTTCCCACGGCTAACAGTAGAGCCTTCCCTGTGACCTTGCTGGTCTTGCTGGTTTAACTAAATTTAATTTATATTTCATGTATACGCCGCGATTCGGTTTTAACGAACCAGGAGCAGGGAAGGGCTGGCAGCAATTTCTCCAGATTCCTCTCAGCGCTCTGCACAGTTAGATCTGTCTGAAAGGGAATATGTAACCTTATCTATTTGCTGCTCGCAGGTGCCTTTGGCATGAACCGGAGATATTATGCTGCTTCGCCCTGGGGCATTGTAATACGCCAGCTTGGAGCTTGTGATCATTTGCCTCATTTATTAACAGTGCATTACTTTCTTTCAGGTAAAGGATGTCGTCTTTATCTTCGGTAGCAGAAGGTGGTATTTGTGGGGCTGAGATCCCACATTTGCTCTGTGACAGATAATTGTGATGCATGTTTTGTAGCCAAGCTGCCAGCTTATGACAGGGCCCGCATGCATCTCCCACTGGGCTCCATATTTCACTGAATACAAGAATAGGACGCACAGTGTTATATCAGCACAGACTATGAATGGATATAATCCATTCATGGGTTTTATAAGGGGCTTGGATATTACAGTGGTGAAGGCCATAGACAAGTAGATAGAAATGCAGCCAGTTCTCCTAAGTGCAGCCCTACCAGACAGTTCATTATGTAGTAGCTGGGGGTCACCTCCATGGTGGAGATGCCTGCAGGCCAAGAAGTGTTTTCCTCTCCTCCAGGTAGGGGAAAATATGGGTGGATATGGGGTGGGTGGTTACGGGGAACCCACCCCATACCCACCCCACAAACCCTATACCCTCCCAAAAGGAGTCGGTGCTGCAATGGGGGACTTGTAAACTCCTACTTAGTTTTGTTCCCAGTTCTGTTTTCTCCAGTAATCTGTGGCATCCGAATCTGTTAAGAAAATTAATTCATTTGTATTATCCAAGCACCGAGGAGCTCCGGACCCTGTCCTGAAGCTCACTGCAGTAGGTGCCGTACAAACGTAATGGAGACATCTCTGCCCCGAAGAACCTACACTCTGAGTCTAAGATGGCAGATGGGTACAAAGAAACGAGGCCAAACAGTCCAAAAAGACAGGCAGTGCTCTCCTCATGCTAGCAACCTTCCTTTTTCATGGCCTTGTGACAAAATACCAAGCCAAATTCACAAATTTTGTTGGAATCAATAGGCCACACCGCAAGCACTTCAGCCATGGTCTTGACCTTGACTTCTGGGCTATCAACTATGTGCATTAGCACCCACACCATCCCAGCCAGTGATGTGACTGTTGTTAACTGAGGGATTTTTGCTTTTGTTGGTAATATGGCTGAGGAGACCCAGCAGCAATTCTCCTAGCCCCCTTTGTGGTGGCTATGTTGCCCTTAACATTAGGATGATCTTAACCCAGGGGTGGGCAATTATTTCTGGAGGGCCGCTTACTGAGTTTTAGCAAGCCATCAAAGGCCATGTGACAGGCAGGCAGGCAGGCAGGGGCAGATAAATATTAATTTTCTAAATTTTTTAGGGGCCCCGCGGGCTGGATAGAATATCCTGGTGGGCTGCATCCGGCCCGTGGGCTGCATTTTGCCCACCCCTGTTAACCCTACCATAAGCTTGTCTTGCTTTTCAGCCAGTCCTCTTTACAGTACAAACTTGCTCAACTTCCCCCAGGTTTTTCCCACCTCTGTTTTCTCTCTCAAGCACATATCTAGCTGGAATCAGACTAGAAAGAAAAATAACTCTGCACCAACACGTATTTATGACCCTGCATTTCTTCTCCATCAGTATTTCCTCCTCACATGCTGAGTACTGGCATCTAGATTACTCCATATTTATTATGAGCAGGGCCAACACCATAGTCTTGATCACTATGAGCTTGTTCTAAAGGCCATTCAGTTCAGTGGCACCCATTGACTTCACTGACCACTGGATCAGTGCATTGAAGCCAAAGGTCCTTCAAGCTACCCACGTCACCTTGCTGTGTTAAGTCCACAAATAGTCTGCCATGGCTGTTTGGATCACGTGCTGTGAATAATTCCAACATTTTCAGCAGCTTACTGGTATCACGACCTCCTCTGTGGGGCTGGGGTTCTCGTCTTATTCTAGCTGTAACCTATCTTCATGACCTCAAGCTGATCCGATAGCATAAAACCTCCAATTAAAATGTAAGCAGGGCAACTTTCTAAGCCAGGGAGCATCAGCAAAGCAATTGGTCCAGACTGGGGTGGGGAGAGAGTTTGCCTTCCTCTGGAGCAGGATGTGGCTCTCTACGTGAGAGCTCTTGAATGTATATTAACAACCATTTACAGAAGCAGGACATAAGCTGCCATGGTCCCCCTGCTTTACCTGTGGCAGGTTAGAGTATTTTGGATTGTGTTGTATCACTGGTGACTGTAGTTTTACTAAGAGGTTACATTATGAGTTGCATAGGATGGTTTGCATACGGAAAATGCTGGGGGTTGGACTAGATGACCTCTGGAGGTTTCTTCCAGCCCCACTTCTCCATGACTCTATAATACAATGACGTACCTGGATATCATTTAACTTGACTCAACCTTTTTTAATGGAGATGTTTACAAATGGAGATGTTTACCAATACTCCTATGCAAATAACTTTCCATGGCTCTAGAAAGAGAAGGAAGTGAGAAGTGTCCAAAATAATCAGGGTGAAACCCTTTTCTTACTGAAGTCAATGGTAAAACTCTGATCATCTTTAAAACAGCTAAGAGATCACCGCTTTATCTTTTCTCCTTGAATTACAATCAAGGATGGAAAAAAGAATTTAAAAGAATAATTAAAGGTGGAACTTCATGTTCATGAAATCCAGAGTCAGCTTGCTTAGAAAACTGGAAATGAGGAATAATTTACTATTAATCAGAAATTGTGATTGTACTGCTGATTGGCCAAGAATTAGTCTGTGCTAAGGTATCCTTTCCCATTTGGTATGATGATGCACTGGGTCTCATCCCTTTTATTATGTCTTGTGTCATTGCCTGTAATCTCTTTGAGGCAGGAGTTAGTGCAGGAGCATAGAAAATTAGGTTTGAAAGGAACCTCAGAGGTCACATCTAGTCCAACCCCCTGCTCAAAGCAGGATCATCCCCAACTACAGCATCCCAGTCAGGGCTTTGTCTAGCTGGGTCTTCAAAAACCTCCAAGGAAGGAGATTGCACCACCTCTCTCGGTAGCTTGTTTCAGTGCTTTACTACCCCCCTAGTGAGAAAGTTCTTCCTAATATCTAGCCTAAACTTCCCTTGCTGAAACTTGAGCCCATTTCTCCTTGTTCTGTCATCTGCCACCACTGAGAACGGTCCAACTCCATCTTTTTTTGACCCCCCGTGCAAGTAGTTGAAAGCTGCTATTAAATCCCCTCTCAGTCTTCTCTTCTCCAGACTAAATAAACCCAGTTCCCTCCGCCTCTCCTCACAAGTCGTGTGCCCCAGCCCCCTAAGTATTTTGTTGCTTTCTCTAATTTGTTTACAACCTTTCTGTAGTGGGGGGCCCAAAATGGACACAGGACTCCAGATGTGGCCTCACTACTGCCAAATACAGGGGAAGAATCACTTCCCTCAATCTGCTGGCAATGCTCCTACCAGTGCAACCCAGGATGCCACTAGCCTTCTTGGGAACAAGGGCACACTGCTGGGTCATATTCAGCTTATTGTCCACTATAACCCCAGGTCCTTTCTGCAGAGCTACTGCCCAGCCAGTCAGCCTCCAGCCTGTAGTGGTGCACGGGATTGTACAGGACTTTGCACTTGTCCTTGTTAAACCTCATGAGATTCATTTTGGTCCAATCCTCCAATTTGTCTAGGTTACGCTGAATCCTAGGCCTGCCCTCCAGTGTATCTACTCCTCCCAGCTTGGTGTCATCTGCAAACTTGCCCAGGATGCACTCTATGCCACCTTCCAGGTTGTTGATGAAGACAGTGAATAAAACCGGCCCCAACACCAGCCCCTGGGACACTCCAACTATCCTTTGTGCAGTTTTACACGAAGCCTACCACAATGGACCCTCAACCCAGAGATGTAACAAGCAGTTTTTGTGCCCCACTCTGAGCATCCCAGGCTGGTGCACTGCTTAACCACCTCTAATTATGCTACTGCCTCAGTCTGGTAGTTCTAGATGGATAATGCTCTATGTGAGTCACACATCTATTGTCTGGCTACTCCAGAAATTCACTGACATGATTCAAGAAGCCTATAATTACAAATATATAATGAAGCCCTTGGGGGAGAGGGCTTTAAACTAGGTGCATTGGGGGATGAGTGTGCAGATGGGAATGCAAGCCAGGGGACAGCCAAATAAGAAGGGTGTAGAAAGGACAGTCACAAAGGTGTCAAGATGCTGGAATGACGTTGGGGCAGTGGGGACCTGGGGGTTACCAGTGGGGGATTAAGTGTCTATACCCAAATGCTAGAAGTATGAAGAATAAGCAGGAGGAACTGGCACTTCTGTTAGCAAATAGGGAATATGATCTTGTTGGAATAATGGAGACTGGGTTGGATGTCATGCATGACTGGGCTGTATGCATAGAGGGCTACAGGCTGCACAGGAGGGATTGGGTTGGGAAGAAGGGAGGAGGCGTAGCTCTCTATGTAAAGCAGCAGTATGCCTCCTTGGAGATTCAAATTGCTTCGAGAGAAGGGCAACTCAAGACCTTGTGGGTCAAGATACAGGGGAGACAAGGAGAAGGGGACTTGATGGTTGGCATCTACTACAGACCTCCACACCAGGAGGAGGAGCTGGATCTCCAGAGAACTGATGGAGGCTGCACATTCAAGGGACATGGTTGTCATGGGTGACCTCAATTACCCTGACGTCTGGTGGGAGGAGTACTCAGCCAGATCTGACCAGTCACATATGTTTTTGACCTGCATGGACAAACTTTATTTAGTACAGGAGGTGAATGGGCTGACCAGGGGGAAGGCTTTGCTGGATTTGGTTCTGGTCAAAGGGGATGACCTGGTGGGAGATCTGAGGATTGAGGGTAATCTGGGAGATAGTGATCATGAGATGATAGAATTCGTTATCCATAACAGGGCAGGGAAGTAAGCTAGTAGGGCAGAGGTGCTTGACTTCAGGAAGGCTGACTTCAATTGGCTTAAGAAAATACTGGGAGAAACCCTATGGGAAGAGGGACTGGAGGGGAAGAGAGTTCAGGAAGGGTGGTCGTTCCTCAAAGGAATGATACTTAGAGCACAGAAAAGGTCCATTCCTGTATGCAGGAAAGGTAGTAAAGGTGCTGGGAAGCCCTCTTGGCTTATCAGAGGAGTCAAGGAGTGCTTAAAAAAGAAAACAGAGGCTTACGGACAGAGGAAACAAGGTGTAGTCACCAAGGAGGAATACACAAATATAGCCTGCATTTGTAGGGAGAGGATAAGGAAGGCAACCAAGATCAGGTTGCTGCTCAAAATCAAGGACAATAAGAAGTTCTTCTTTAGGTATATAGGGAGTAGGAGGAAGACCAAGGGAAATATGGGGCCATTGCAGAATGGGATGGGAATGCTGATAACAGACAGTCAGCAGAAAGCTGAACTCTTTAATGAATATTTTGCAACAGTGTTCCTGCATGCAAATGGTGGTCACCCACCTGGTTTGATACTGGATGGATGGGGGTGGGGGTGCGATTGCCAACCAATGGTCAGTGTCAAATTGGTGACGAAGCACTTAGAGTGGCTGAATGTCTTCCAGTTGGCAGGACCGGATGGACTACACCCAAGAGTGCTAAGGAAATTGGCTGGAGTTATTGCAGGACCATTGGCAAAGGTATCTGAAGACTCGTGGTGCTCGGAAGAGGTCCCAGAAGACTGGAAAGTGGCAAATGGTGCCAGTCTTTAAGAAGGGTAGGAGGGAGAATCTGGGAAACTATAGGCTGGTCAGTTCAACCTTGATACTGGGTAAAATTTTGGGAAAAATTATCAAGAAGTCCATTTGTGAGAGACTGGCAGAAGGCATGATGCTGAAGGATAGCCAACATGGTTTCATTGCGGGCAGGTCATGTCTGACCAACCCTGTCTCCTTCTATGATCAAGTAACGAACTGCTTAGATGTGGGAGAGGTAGTTGATGTCATATACTTGGATTTTAAAAAGGCCTTCAACATGGTCTCCTATGATGTCGTTATAAAATAACTGGGGGATTGTCGGCTGGCAGAGTCCACAGTCAGGTGGGTTGGGAACTGGGTAAGGGGTCAAACTCCGGAAGTGTTAGTGAATAGGTCTGTATCATCGGGAGATGGCCAGTGGTGTCCTTCAGGGTCTACTTCTTGACCCCATGCTGTTCAACATCTTTATCAACAATTTAGATGAGGATGTGGAAAGCAGGCTGGCCAAGTTTGCAGATGATACTAAGTTATGGGGAGAAGCAGTCATGCTGGGGGATAGCATGTGGACGGTGGATGGAATGGAACTGGATGCAGTTCAATAAGGATAAATGCAGAGTGCTTCATCTGGGGAGAAGTAACCAGCAACATGAATATAGGTTAGGAGGAGATTTCCTGGCCAGCACGATGGCTGAAAGGGACCTCGGGGTTATGATTGATCACAGGATGAACATGAGCCACCAATGCGATGCTGTAGTCAACAGAGCTAGTGGCATACTGGGATGCATTAGCTAATGTGTCGCAAGTAGGGCTAAGGAAGTGATTCTTTCCTCTATACCCAGCATTGGCGAGACCTCAGCTGGAGTACTGTGTCCAGTTCTGGGCACTGGACTTCAAAAGAGACAGGTAAAATCTTGAAAGGGTCCAGAGAAGGACCACAAGAATGATTAAGGGCCTGGAGGACAAACCTTACGAGGAAAGACTAAGGGATCTGCGACTTTTCAGCCTGGGGAAGAGAAGATTGAGGGGGGACTTAGTAGCTGTCTATAAGTATGTAAGGGGTGAATATCAGGAGCTGGGAGGAAAAACTGTTCAATAGGGTGCCCTAAGGGAAGACAAGAAGCAATGGCCATAAACTGTTAGAGGATGGTTTTAGTTTGGATGTAAGGAAGAACTTCTTTACAGTACAGGTGACCAGAATCTGGAATAGTGCAGTCCCCAACCTTGAAAGTCTTCAGGAGGAGACTGGACAGACACCTCGCTGAGATCACTTGATCTCAGCAGTATTCCTGCCCAGAGCATGGGGATTGGACTCGATGATCTTTCAAGGTCCCTTCCAGCCCTTCACTTCTTCAATTCTAAGTACAGGCGAATGGTTTGGTAGTATGAGTCTTGGGTTTGAGTCCTTGCTGTGCCACAGACCTCCTGTCTGACCTTGGATAAGGCCCTTAGGCTCCCTGAACCTCAGATCCCCATCTGTAAAACAGAAGAATGATAGAGCTTCCTGCCTTGCAGGGATGTTGTGTGGTTAAACACATTAAAGATTGTGAACTGCTTGGAATTATACCACTGGTGGTTATATATGTCCCTAAATTCGAAGCAGCAAAAGAAAATCTGGGCTGAAGATCAGATAATTTCTCAACTTGCCTGATTTTTAGGAGGATTTTTCTTTCAGGGTTGAGAAATGGGGCTTCTTTCACAAACATATATACACTTCATATTTTACTTTAAATATAAGTAAATAATAGAAATATATATATATATATATATTTATAATATATTTGGATTGATAAAAGCATTGGAGAGTAATCAAACACAGTCGGGGACATGGTTTAAAAGGCCTTTTCCATCTGTAATTCCTGTGATGCCACATAACATTATTAACCTTTGTATTGTGCCAGCAGGGGGTCACTTGCTTTATAGGCAATGTTTCCTTTATAGGAAACACAATTTACAAGGAGAGCTTGGAAAAACGGGGGTTATTTGTGTTGGCACTGGATTTTGAAACCAGTCCTGATACCTTGTTCCAGGCAAGCCCAACCTTTCTGAATGAGACTGAACACAACACCTCCATTCAATAAGAAAAGATTTTTTTTTGAAACACAGTGGTAGCGGATAAGATTAATGCAAACAAAGCAAGCAAAATGACTGTATAGTTCTACTCGTTTATCAGACATATTGTTTCACGGGGAGACAATATGCCTGGCCAGTATGTGAGCACCACCTTGTGTTTCTTGCTTGAAGGACATTAGCAGCCTTGGAGGTTGGGTGCCAATGTCCACCCCCACCCACCCCGTGATGGGGTGGATTTGATCAGCAGGGGTGCATCCTTGACCCACAGTGGCCTCGGGATCTCACCTTCTGTATCCTTTTTTTCCCCAATGACTTTTCATTTCCGGGTACCATTGATTGGTCTTCCTGTCGTCATCACGCTGTCCACGTTCTGCCCTGTCAGCGTAATCCTTGCTCCTTTAAACACATCATGTGTATACATCCTAATTTGGTAATTTGCCAGTACTTTACTTTGGGCACTTCCAGTCTCCTGATTGGGTCATTCCACCAAAACCATGAATTTCTCGCCAGATTACAGCTGGTCATTTTGACCTGAGGCTAAGTCTGCATGTTCCTATCTTGTCATGGGTTTTCAGGGAATGCGATGCCCGTTTTGTCACTACATGTTTTCAAGATGTATGTCTGATACAATGATGAGCACGTGAATCTTTGCCAGAGACTTTAGAAACCAATTCACTCTTGCCGTTCCCCTGGACCATTGTCTTAATGCACTATTTAATCTAAAAGCAAATATTCTCTAGCCATCAATTTGGGTCTGGAAAAGAGAAGACAAGGTGATGGGGGGAGGGGTTGATAACAATCTTCAAATACCTGAAGGGTGGTTATATAAAAGATGGTGATAGACTATTCTGTGTGGCTCCAGGGGCTAAGACAAGAAGTAATGGTCTTCTATTGCAACAAAAGAAATGTAGGTTGCAGATTAGGAAAAACGTGTTCACTATGAGGGTGGTCAAACATTGGAGCAAGCTGCCCAGGGAGGCTGTGGCATCTCCATCCTTTAAGATCAAGTTAGACAAACACTTGGATAAGGTAGTTTAGACAGGAGCAGGGGGCTGGACTTGATGACCTCCTGAGGTCCTTTCCAGGTCCTTTTGATGACTCCAAGACTTTTATAATCTGTGCCTGATCTCCCTGTCTCAAAGTTAGGAGTTAACTCAAGCCACTGCACTAGAAACTGTACAAACATAGTAGAAAGCAGTCCCTCTTCCTGCCTAGGCAGACAAGATAGATAATAGATAATAGGGCTTGTTTTCCCTTTGGGTCAGATAGCAATGTGTTCCCGTGACAGAAGGAATACATAATAATTTCCTACTCAACAAGCTGGCTGTGACACTTCATTCAATACGTCTCCAACTGTCCAGTCCCTTCTTCATATTGCTCTCTCTGCATAGAGTAATATTTCTCTCCAAATCATTCCCTCTCCTGAGGATGTCCTAAAGTTTTCAGTGACACACACATTGTGCAAGCCAAGACGGGTCAATACCTAAGATCCATCTTTTGTTTTTATAAATATATTTTAAGATAACAGAAGCCTTAACCAAATCCCCTTAATGCCCATGCCTAAACTGACTATCCATGTAATTACTGCCATAACCCCTTTACCCTTCCTGCTGGTAGCCAACATGGTTATGATGTTAGGACTCAAATGTAGCTTCTAAATTATTTCAGGCAGGACAGATGGTGCCAGCCTTTCCCTCTGTGAAGGTCCTAGCTCTGGGAGCTACACAATAAATCATGATAAATCATCATAATAGAATGACACTTGTGAAATGATTCTTCAGAGGTGTTCACTACTGGGAGTAATTCTCTCTGCTAGCGTTGCAGACTTGGTGTCTCTGGGTGCATCTACACATGCATTAATACGCCAGAATTACTGTGCATCAAGTTTATATAATATTTGGCACTACTGTGCAGTCGCACTGGCGCACATCTTTTAGATGATGCTAATACGTAGTAAACAAATTCTACTGAGCATTAGCATATTAGCACAACTTTCACCATGATGCACTAATGCACGGTAGAATTAGTCTACTGCTCTGTTAGCATCTTGTATAGGTGCACCCTCTGATCCTACCTGGGATTGCTCCTCCTTTCCCACTTAAAAATACTCATGGCCCAAAATATATCCTTGGTAACCCCTGGGCAGTTTCTGCTGACTTCTTAGCTTTGCATAGGTTGGATGGATTAGAAATTACAGTCTGGGCAAAGGAACAAATAACAGACAGTTACAAGGGAGCATCAGCTGATCCATAGTAATTGTCTGTTTGCACACTCTTACCCTCAAGTAAGTGGAAGCTGAGCTGCAAATGTCTTAGCCTAGAACGAACCAGGGGTAAGTTACCATGGTTTATCTTCCATCTTCTGCAGGGTAAAGGCAGGCCCAAGGCAGTCAGCATACAGCAGCTGATTGACAGTAAGTTCCTGCCCCGTTTTATAACAGGCTGTCATTTGTTTGCTTGTCCTTACCCTGAGTAAAGAAGGAAGAGAACAATTAGCTCACAGCCCTGTTGCTCTATTTGGCTTTGAGGGGTAACAGGAAAAAAAAGCAGTAACAGCTTACTTTTTTTCACTGGGTTGGACAAACATGACTCTGCACACACCCAGAAAGCAGATCTGCTGTGTACTGGTATCCTTGTCCCTTTGTGGCACTCCTTGACAGTTCCCATTGTATTCATAGGAACTGTCTATCCCATGTGCGGCCCTAGCCCCATTATTATAGCACCTGAGCTTCCCTCTTTTAACACGGT
>NW_005842013.1:334080-384729 GCF_000455745.1 Alligator sinensis | reverse complement strand
GCTGAAATAGGGAAGGTCTGTCTCTGTTTCCTCAGCTGGGGGAAATGAGGCACAGAGAGACTAAGGACTAGATCTAGTTCACCATTTAGGACTTAAGCACCTAAGGATGATTCTATTCCACCCAGCTCAAGTCCCTGGAAAATGATTAATATGAAGGGTGAGTGGGCCTTCCTCCTCTTCACTGCTTTTCTGTGACTCAGTCATAAGGGTAAGAGGCTGGTGTGTTACCAAAGTAAATGCATTAATGGATTTTCAGGGATTCGAACAAGATAGAATAAAATAGCATTTAAGCACTTAAATGCACTTAGATGCACAACAAAAAGAATAGAATCTGGCCCTGAGCAACTTGTCCAGGGTCCGTGGGAAGCCTGTATGGAAGCAGATCATTAGGAGCATAGGGCAAGACAGGCTTTCCTGGGATACCATGGTTCCTGCTCTCGCAGGCAGCAGCTGATATCATCCCCTTCCCAAAGACCTGGCTCTGGTTTAAAACAAGTTTGTATTGTCCCTCGGTTGTCGGAATTAAGTCAGGCAGAACACTTCCGATTGCAATAATCAGTAGTTCTAATAAGCGATGGCCAAGTAAAAAGCCTATGCAGCGTCCCATTAAGAAACTTTGTACAGAGTCAGTACTTCATTAATTTTTAGGCATCAGTTCTAATAGCCAGAATCTACTAGAAGATCTTAGTGTGTAAGTCTATGGACAGAAGTTACACATAAACCAGTTTTAAGTGATCAGAAACTGGTTTAAACCTGTAACAGAACACAAGCTCGGTGCACATAACCCAGTTTCAAACTGGCTGAAACTGGTTTAAAATAAACCTGGTTGAACGTAGTATCAGACTTAACTGATTTCAGTCAAACCAGTTTATGAAACTTCTGTCCCAGACCCCTTCCTGGTTCAAGTTAAATTGCAGTCCCCTAGCATCCCAGGATGCCTTGCAGCTCTGGGCTGGGCTGGGCTGTCTGCTCCAGAAAACAGGGCTGGCCTTGACCCTCTGCTTCCTAGCTCAAGCAGTGAGGGCTGGCTGACAAGGGGGAGAGTGGGGTGGAAAGCATCATGGGGGATGCAGCCCAGTCTATGGGGGGGTGGGGTACTGCCCCCCCCCCCAGACAAACCTTAACTGGGGTCTGGGGCCAGGGAGGGGGGTTAAACACCCCTCCTCCCGTTCACACTTACTGCTGGCTGCGACTGTGTACTACACATCCCAGAGGCACCTGGAAGCAGGAAGAGGAAGTGATGAAAAACCCTGCAGAGTCCTGGTGCTATAATTGTAGACTACAACTCCCAGAGACCTTGGGGCAGCAGGAAAAAGAAGTGAACACACAGCCAGAGAGTCATGTTTTAGCCCCCCCAGCTTCTGGCCTGAGTCACTGCAGGCATGTGGCTGTATTTCCTGAATCAAAGGTAAATGTCTGCTCAGTTCTGTTGCAATTTAATCTGGGCAGCTTAGACTAACCTCCAAAGACTGAATCAATTCAGCATCAGGCTTTTTGACTGTCTGTACCTAGCCGAAGGGTTTGAGTCTATAAAGCCCAATGCTAATAAAATATAGTTAGCACCATGTTTCTGGCCCTTACCTCAGGGCCATTTGTCCTGTATGGAGGCAATGAGGTCTGTGCTTTGAGAGTGCTAGAATGAACCTATGTGAATTGCCATCATCTTCCCCTGTGTACCTGCTATGTATTACCAGGATTGGGGCTGGAAACAGATCCTGGGGGTCCTACTCATGGCCCACACTGCTCAGCACAGAGCACTGAGCATCTGGGGGAATAGATACAGCTTTCCCACGCACCCCCACCCCCTGGACCAGTGCAGGTGAGGGGATATGGAGATGTAGAACAACAGCAGATTACTGTCCCTGCCTCTGCTGCCACCTTCAACTCCCAGCTTCTCATAAACCCTACTTTCCCTTAGATTGTATGAAAGCCCCTAAGGGCAGGGGCTGCCTTTTAGTATAGACGGACACAGCACCCTGGAGAATGAGGCCCTGAGGGCAGGGTAGCTACACAAACCAATTGGGTTCCCTTTGTTAATTGGGCCATTCATCCAAACTGGGTTGTAATGGAAAGTGTAGGCTCTAGATATAAAACAGAGGCTGTAGCCTGGAAGGCCATGACTGGAGCTGGTGGGCATGGTGGACAAGCAGCTCAACTGGAGCTCCCATGGTGGCAAACAGGGCAAATGTACTCCATGGATGCATAATCCAGGGAGCGGTGGAGAGGGAAGTGACTTAACCTTACATACAGCCCTGCTGGACCCTACTGGACCCCTAGGCCTAGTTCTAGGGTCCATATCTTCAACAGGATTTTGCAAACATACAGAAGAGCTTCTCAAAAATGAACTGAAGAGAACATTTTGAAGCTGAGACAGCTTTTTTTTTTTTTTTAGCATATCAAAAAGAAGAATAAGAGGAGATGTGGTTAGTGCCAAAGTATCTTCATGGAGAGCACTGGACACTAGGGATTTCCTAACCTAGCAAAGAACAGTATCAGAAGTGCTGGCTACAAGCTGAAACCAGACAAATTCCAGCAGGAAGTCATATTTTCTTTAAGAGTGAGTGTGACTAACCTTTGGACCAAATTGCCCAGGGAAGCAGTGGATTCCTTCCCTCCGAGTGACTTCAGATCAGGATCTTTTTTTCTAGAGGACATGCTTTAGCCAAAATAAGGCACACCAGGACAACAGAATCCCTCTGGTTGTCACCTATGGCCCCAGCTTGAATACCTCGGCTACATCATTAATGCCCTCCAACCCCTCCTGGAAAATGACGGCCATCTCAAGGCATCTGTGGGGGACAAGCCTGTCCTAGCTCATAGGCAGCCCCCAGCCACAAACTGTATCTCTCCAGCAACAGACTACCTGACTCTTACTCTTACCAAGGCACCAAACCCTGCTTCACATGCAGATGCCAGTGGTGGCCTCTCATGAACACAAGTCATATCATCACTGGACCAATTAACACAGGTTATAACATCCAAGGTTCATTTACCTGTACCTCTACCAATGTCACATAAGTCATTACCTGCTTACAGTGCTCCTTTGCTGTCTATGCTGGACAGCAGATCCCTATGGCAAAGAATGAATGACACCGGTCTTGCATCATAGATTTCATAGATATCAGGGCTGGAAGGGACCTCACGAGATCATCGGGTCCAGCCCCCTGCCCAAGGGGCAGAGAGTCAGCTGGGGTCAGATCACCACAGCAAGAGAAGCATCCAAGCATCAACTCCAGAAGGACGGAGAAGCCTGTGGCAGAACGCTTTCACCTTCCTGGAAATCCCATCGCTGACCTCAGAGTAGCTGTTCTTATGCAGCAAAACCTTAAGAGCTGGCTTGCATGAGAAATTGCAGAGCAAGAAATCAGCTACAGATGGGATCGTGTTAAATATGGTCTAAACCGAGCCTGCGGATTTTTATCTCATTGCCTGGATTAGCTTGTATCCCTCAAAGGTTAACTGCTTTTTCCCCACCCCCCCCTCCTACCCACCTTGCCTCTCAGCAATGCCCCCTCCTTTTTCCTTCCTTACCTGGTGTATACTAATCACTGCTCTTCCTGCCATCCCTTCACAGCATCCCGTGAAGTCAACCCACTGTTGCAAATGCTTGTGCTATATCGTACAGTACTAATTTAGTTAGTCTATAAAGTGCAAATCTACCCTGCCTTTAGTCAAACTAGTCACATTAGATAATCAAATTGGCCCTTCTGGGCCTGAACTGGCTAGGGTGCTAGATACTACTGTCTAAATAAACAGCACACGGATGTCCAAGAAAGCCAAAAGGCAGCAGGTTAGAGCCACTGAACCTCTGAAAGTATATTCCCAGTACCAGAAAATGACCTTTCTTTTTGCTGGCAAATAGATCTATGATCAGACTGCTAAGGGATGCCATGAGCAGCAAGGTTGATTTCACAGCCTCAGGCATGCTCAGACTCCATCAGCTTGCACAGCTCTCATTTATATTGAAGGAACCTAAATGCATTCGCATCGCAGCTGTGACTTTGCTGCCATCGCTCCAGGCTTTCAGGGTTAACTACGCACAGCTGGAAGTAACTCTGTTCAAGACCCATGGCTAGGTCTTTTGAACCTAAACCTGTTTTTATTAAGTCAAAGGCATTTGACTTCAGTGATGCAGAGCTGACCCCTTGGACTCAGTTTATATCAGGTGAACACTAAAATCCCCTGAGAAAATCTCTGTGCCAAATCAAACTGCTCTTTCTGAGGACAGCGAGCGAGCATGGTATTTTCCAGAGAGTACCAGTGCCATTCATCTCTGTGCCAACGTGGTGCATTTTAAAGAGGACTGCTGGATTTGCCGCGCGCCAGTCAAGTGAAGTAGATCTAAGCTGGTGAACAAATATCTCTCCCTGTTGATCACTCGTAGCTTACTAGTTAATCAAAAATGTCGAACATCAAGGGTGTTCTCTAGGTTCATAGGTTAGGTTGCCAGTAAATGCCACTGCCTGTCAATGCAACTTCTCCTAAAGATAATTATCTTTTTAAAATAAATTTGCAGATGCAAAATTAGTTGAAGCTAGGACCTTCAGGGGGAACGGAATAGAATTTGCACTTAGCACGAAGACCAGAATTCCTCCTAACCAGTGGTTAATTAGCAAGTGCTATAGATAATTAGTTCACTGGAGGGGGTCCAGATAAAGTATGGCCAGCCATGTGATTGAAATCAGCTCATGATGGGCAGACAGCACTGAATAGTGCCAGCCAAGGCAGATTAAAGTTTAAAAAAAAACCCCAAAAAACCTGTGTGAATATCCTTGTCTGTGTTTTCTGAGTTTTCTTTATCTGCAGTACAGCTCTGGTTGGTTTTGGTGGCTAACGAGTCTGAGATCCCTTAGGATTTAGTAAAGTAGATATGCTCCGCTGTCAAGCTTCAATCCAGCTTGGCTGAAGAGTGGGCTGGAAAGTCTCGGTGGTAGCCTTTGCCCTTGCCTATATGAATGAGTGGTAGCAGCCTTTGCAAATCCTGCCATAAGTGATAATGGTCCACTAAAAATATCAAAGGGATGACAAAGGAACATGAGCACACCAGAGAATCAGACCAGTCAGGAACACGTAACAAATAATTTTGTCCTCAGAGACACATGTTTCAGTCCCCAACATTTGCAAGACCTTTGTACTTTGGTGAAAGCTGCCAAGTTACCTATCCTGGAGAATGCAGGGCAGAAAACAAGTTTGGTTTGGGCAGAGTCCACTTCTGAGCAAGCCTCTATAACCTGCCCCCTGCTTGACCTGGAGGCTGATAAATTAGTTAAGTCTTAGTGGTTGGGCAAACCCTATGACCTCTGCCATTCACTCAGGGTGGTCACGGGCATGCAGACAAAGTAGGTATATTATGCTAATACCAAGTCCAGATTCTCCTTTTCATGTATATTGTCAGTAGCATTTTTGCCCTAAGCTTGCTGTGGTGTAAATGGCAGTATTATGAGGCAAGGGTGAATCATTTCCTCCCTTCGCAACTTCTCCATTTAATCTACATGCAAGAGCTGTGGATGGACCACCAACCTGTTGGTGAACTGTCTGTCTAGTTCCTCATCTTCCCTGGCTGGGGTCACCTTGCCCCAGCAGTCTTTCTGCCCAAGTGCGGCGGGGTTGGACCCAACGATCTTGTAAGGTCCCTTCCAGCCCCTGACATCTATGAATCATGCCAAGCACTTCTGGGGACAATTAACAAACCTCTGTCTTTGTAGCCAACTGACAGCACCTCACCAATTACCAATAAATCAAGATGCTTGAATGTTGTTCTCACTGTAACTATCTAGTTGCAGTTAGACCTAGATGAATACAGCAGTGGTCAGCTTCACAAGGTGTTCAGGCTTAGATGGGACAAATACCCTATGCAGGCAACCTGGGTTCAATTCCCAGCTGCACATATAACAGGGGCGGGCAATTATTTCAGGCAGAGGGCTGCTTACTGAGTTTTGGCAAGCCATCGAGGGCCACATGACAGGCAGCCAGGGGCAGATAAATATTAATTTTCTAAATTTTTTAGGGGCCCCACAGGCTGGGTAGAATGGCCTGGTGAGCCAGGGGCCCCACAGGCTGGGTAGAATGGCCTGGTGAGCTGTATCAGGCCCACTGGCTGCATTTTGCCCACCCCTGACATGTAACTACAGCCTTCAAAGCACTGAATGTCCAGACCAACTACAGCCTTCAAAGCATTGAATGTCCAGACTTGGTCTGGCTTTTGGAGTCTGTCTCAGTGGTCTAAAGTAGGGATGGAAGGTGTTGGCAGCCTCCACTCCTCCATGCTCCTGCCTAGGTCCTAGTTGCTTCTCACACATGCACCACGATCCAGAAGGATTGATGGGTGCCTAATACAGCTAGGTTGAAAATTCAGCCCCACTTCTTCCTACATTTTCCCCAGGGAGGACTAGAAAGGGGAGTCCACACGGTTCTCCGCCTGCTCTTCTCACGTCTTTTCCTAGTCCTGAAAATTAGGCCTTTGTCAGTGGCTCTCAAACTTTTTTCGACTCAAGGCCCCCCTCAAAAATGTCAGTTCTTAGTTTTCATTTAATTTCTGGCTGCAGAAAGATAATGGAGCAGCTCTTGTGTTGTAAATAATTCAGCCCACAAGTCAGAATGGTTTTGACACTGGCTTCCTGTTTGAAATCTCTGAATTTATCTTGTGAATCATGTTTGCACGCTTACCAGTCTTAATATTTGCATGGCACCCAAAAGCAACCCAGAATATCATGGCATCCTGGTTGAGAATCACTACCCTACATTCACAAATAAGATGGCCATCATACAGAAAAGTCCAGTTGTCCTCTGTCCTCTGTTGATACAAAACTGGACACCTTTATGTCCTCTATTTCAAGAGAAAAATAGAGGACATAAAGGCATCTGGTTTTGTATCAACAGAGGACAACTGGACTGTCCTCTATGATGGCCACCCTATTCACAAAACACTGTTGCAATACAGCTAACAAGTGACTTTAGAGCATGGTAGAAAAGAGGAATTTTTGACCAGAGACAATGGAAGAAAAACACAGAGGGCCAGACATTTTAAAGGTATTTAGGCTCCTAACTCCTATTGAAATCCAAGGGAGTTAGACACCAACATATCTTTACGAGTCTGGTTCCAAGTCATTCGCAAAGCACCACAGATCACATGGAGCAGGTGGGATCTCATTGTGCCTTGCCATCTGGAAGATGTCAGAGTAAACTTCATGGGACTCATTTGTTATCCACCTTGGAAAGATGAGAGGACAAAGGGACATTGCTGAGATCTGCTTCTGTAAATCTACAGATGTTCTGGACACTGTTACTATAGCAGGTTTTAGCAGACCATTGGAGCCAGAGGCATTATGGGCAGTAATGTTAAGTACAGGCTGCTCGGCAGGACTGGGCCAGTTGACAGAGATAATTAGCGGCCACAGGAAGTTAAAAGGCTCCCAGGGAGGAGAAGCTGGGGAGTCAGGCAGACCGAAGGTGAGACAGAGTGGCCTGGCCAGTGGCTACAATACTGGATATGGGACTCTCAGGGTCTGGGGAGAAACCTAGGGGTTGTAAGACTGGGAACAGTAGCATCATGACAGAGACATAAGTCACAGCCAGCCCAAGAGGAAAGATTGCAGTGAGTATTGACTATAACCCTTCGAGTATTGACTATAACCATCGTGTAGAAATAATGATGCTCACTTTACGGATAAGGAAACGAGGCATTGAGGCTTGTCCATACCAGGTCAGTGAGAGATCCAGGACTAGACAGAGCCAGGCCTTCTGGCTCCTAATCTGATTAGCCAGGGCATGGCATGGCCTTCCAGAATTGCTGAATATTAGAAATGTAGAGCTGGAAAGGACCGGTCCAACCACCCACACTGAAGCAGGTTCAGACATAGGTAGATATTGTCTAACCCGTTCTTGGGAACCTCCAGTAAAGGCGTTTCCACATATCTAGGTAGCCTGCTGCAGGGGTTTTCTGATTTATAGTTGAAAAGCTCATCCTATTATCTCATTTAAATATTTTTTCTTTTAAATCAATCCAATCTCTTGCCCTTCCCCCAGCGGCAGGCGAGAATAATTGATTGCTATCCTCTTTATAACACAGTGAAGGACTGTTATGACCCTCCACCCCCAAGCTTTCTCTTCTTTTACTGATGCTTTCAATATGTCTTCAAAATAATGTTTTCAAAACCTTTGATCATTTTTGCTTCTCTCCTTGGACTATTTCTAATTACTCTTAGCTGTACCCAATGGAAACTGGTAAGAAAATGCCTCTAACAGTGGACTTCCTCACATTCTCCTCTTTCTTGAATGGCATTATCCTTAGCCCATCAGCTCTATTCAGATATGTGCAATTCCTAGGTTGCACCCTACATGCAATTATTGTCGCATGAACAATGATGCACAATCTGTCTGCTGGCAATGAAACCAGCCCAGTCTTGCTTAAAGCAGATGAACTGGATTTAAAGACCACAACTGCAGCCTCAAATCTGGATGGTGCAAAGGAGCCCTAACACTCACCTTATCAGCCAGCTAGTTCCTTCAGGGAACAGACTTTGAAAGACATTTAGATGCCAGGCTCCCACTGTCTTCAATGGGTGATAGATATAGGATGTAAGACTGGAAGGGGCTTCCTGGAGCCATTAAGCCCAATCTCTTATGTTTGCAAGCAACTGTTTAACAATTCCTCAAAATCCCCACTTCAAATCTTATGCACAACTACAGGGGGGAAGACCAGAAGCAACCTACAAGAGGTGCCTGCAACTTCTCAGGTGAGGTGGGCCAATTAACAGAGCTAAGTCTGAAGGTTGGCTGCCATTTCCAAGCCAGCAGCCCCCTTTTCTTGCTTCTGGCTGACACTCCTGAATTGCCACTAACATCCCAGTTTAGTGCACTGGATGCAATTGCATCAGGCCCATAGGATCATGGAAAATGAGGGTTGGAAGTGACTTCAGGAGACCATCTAGTCCAAGTCCCTGCTGAAAAGCAGCACCATCCCCAACTCTATCATCCCAGCCAAAGTTTTGTCTAGCCAGGCAGGTCTTAAACCTCCAAGAATGGAGATTTCACAACCGCTCTGGGTAATAGGTGCCAACTCCTATGGCATGCCGTGGGTAAAAGCAGGAGGGACTAGGTCACTTCCAATACCCTAACACTGCAATGATAGGGGATTAGTTGGCTATGCCTAGAGGATCACTGGAAGAGACAATGCCGCACCCTAAAGGGGGAGGCAAAATTCCTCACAGCCCTCGCCAGTCTGATGCAGGGACTCCAAATTTGGTGATGAGTGTGACTATTGGTAGAAGATTGAGACTTTCCAGCCAGGAGACATCTAGAAATCTTTAGCTATCTAGTGCCGGCACAAGTGGTTGCGGTTAGGAGAGATGCACTGTATTTTTTCAAGTACAACAGGCCCCTAAATGCACCTTGTTTATGAAGAGCACCGTGAAGACAAAGTTTTTTCCTTGAAAAAATGGGTATGTACAGCAAGTAACTGAGTAGCAGCAGCAAGGGAGCCCAGTGTGTTCATTGTGCTGCTGCCTAGGGAGCACGCGCAGCATTACCACCACCCCCAGAAGAAGCTTATGCTGCAGAAGCTGCCATTACCATATTGTCTTGCTTATAACATGCACTTCAATTTCCAGCAGCTGATTTTTGGAAGAAGGGTATGTTCTGTATGCAAGAAAATACAATAATTTCTCCATGTTGCAAAGGGAATTGAAATAGCCCCTTTGGTCCCCTTTAGTCCGGGATGTTTAAGGCGTCACATGCCGCTGCTTCCTGGGTGCTTATACTGAGCACATCTCAATGAAACCTCAACACTGGGCATTAAGTGTATTTTAATGCTCTTGCTGGGCTGAGAGACACTTCCTACATGCCTATAGACTGAGCTGTGAATAGCTATTTATCTATTGAAGTAGGAGGAGCTTTGTAAGGGCTCCACTGGGCTTTGAGCATTTTGCCTTGAAGGTTTCAGCCTTTCATAGACCTCGGTGCAGGCTCCAAGTGTTAACAGGGACAAGTGATTGCTGCCGCTCTTTTAAAAGGATGTTGGCCAATTGGAAATTTGATTTGAGGTCTGGAAAAAACAGCCTAAAAGAAATTCAGTCTACTTGCCTTATTAAGATAAGGTTTAGATTTCATTCAGGTCTATACAGGGGAACACATTTCTGATAGCAGAGGGTTCCTTACCAGTCCAAATGAAAAATGTTGGTTATCAGTTGTTCGGTTTTTCAGCAGACTCAGCTTTTTCTAAAGAAAGCAGACACTCTGGGCAAAAATCTTATTGCAACTGAAAACATTTTTTCTCTGCAAAACAGTTTCCATGGGGCTGGCTGATAATTTTTCATCCTTGCTTGGAAGTTGTCTGAGAGCAGGATTCCTCCACTCGTTTATACACAGAGCAGGATCCCATTTAAACAAATAACAGTTCATCATCATGCTCTCTTTGCTAGGCTGTTCATTGGCTGACTTCCTGAGAGTTGGTTTGCAAATGGTCAGTTTGCGCTTCTTGCAAAAAAACAAAAAAACAAAAAAAGAAAGACTGAGCAAAGAACGTGCACTGATCACTCCTGGGAACTGGCTCATGTAATTCATCAGCGTATGGGTATTAACTTGGATATATTTGGGGATTAGCGCTTGCTATCTGGACCTAATGGTATAAAGCCATTAATTCTACAGCCATATCTCCTGTTTGTAAGTGCTCCCGGGCCCCATCTTCGAAAGGTTATGGCTTGTAAACCAGGCACCACTGAGGCGAGAACTTTGTCAATTTATTTGACGCTCAATTTTCTTCTCTGTTTTAGGTCCATGAGCGGTGATTGCTGATGTGTTTGCATAGGAAACATGGTCATTCTACGACAGGTAAGCCGGACGTTCCTCAGACTTGAGAGTTGTTAATTCGTGGGCATTGCCTTGTTGGCTGATGAAAGGTCTGTTGTGAGGCCAGGCAAGTTTTATCCCACTTCGTTTCTTTTGGAGTGACCAGTTGAAAGATTCACATCTTGTACCCAATAGCCTTAGTCCTCGATTGATTTAGAGGAAATCATCGCTCTGTGTAGCCTGGATTAACCTCGCATGATGCTCTACTTACGTTGCTTGTCCAGGGCCAGATGAGGGTGGGTGGGGAAAGTGGGGGCAGATGTTTGCTATACAAAGAAAAGAGCACAGCCTTTCTTTGGAGAAATAATCAAGCCTGGGATTGACTCTGATTCGCACTTGCCTGGGGATTCAGTTCTGCTTTGGTTGTGTCTAATGGGGCATACTAAGAGAACTAAAGAGGTGGTCTAATTTACCATGATAAAGCAAAATATTCCGCAATAAAAGGACGTCAGCGTGTATTTTCACACATGACTAACCTAGCGAAATGGAGATGTTTGGCGCCATTTCGTGATGTGTATCGAAGCAATGCATAACGTGTATAAGCGCCCCAAGCTGCTTTCTAATGTAAAGGCTGCTGGACTGCTCTTAGTTGGGATATAGCCCTGCAAGGTCCCCTCTGCCCCGGGCAAACTCTTCAGCATGTGTTTTGGCCTTCAGAAGATGAGCATTTCAATACACTCGGGCCCTGGCCCAGAAAAGGACGTACTTCTGCAGGACCGGGGCAGAGCAGTAAGCACTGTGGTAGGTGGCCATGGGGAGCAACCTTCTCACCCTTGTCATCAAGAGCACCACTTGAAGCTTTTGATCAGCTGTGTCTAGAAGTGGCTTGTCAGGTACACCGAAGATCAAATGGAGTGCTCAAGTGCCTGACAGCATCGCATTGAGCTCCCAACAGCATCAGGCACGAGAAAAGCAGACTGTGCCTCGGTAGATTAGATAAGGGATTCATTTCTCCTTTCATCGGCATAAACCATGCGGAGCACATATTGCAAACTTGCCTTTGACTGATTTATTCGTGAGGCCCAGGAAAGTGGCAGCGGAAATAAGAACAGAGTCACCCAAGCTGTTGACGTGCAAAAACAGCGTGTCTCAGATTGGAATATTCCTGTTTTTTATGTTGCTGCAGACTGTCTCATTGAAAGGCTTTTGCGACCATCTGTTTGCATGTATTGGCGGAAATGTATAGAGTCATTCTAGAGGAGAGTTTATGCTGCCACAGTGAGCTCAGGATTATGTAGTGCCCCATATCTCTAGCACACTAGTAACTCTGCTTTGTGATTCTCCAGTGGTGTCCAGCAGCCTTTACGTGCTGGTCAAGGATGGGGAAGTCCTCCTATGGTTCGGTGTCACAAGGGCTGTGGCTGAGTAAAAGTGACATGGTTGGATCAATGTCCAGCAATCTCTGGCTATCAAAAAAGATTCCAGGAATCAAATTATAGCAGCCCCAGGGCTGCTCTTTGTTCTTCAAGACTGAACTGCCACTCATCTGCTAGGTCAGAGGCAGCTAACGGCCACCCACTTTTGTGGCCCTTATACTAGGTACCCATCAGTCCAGCCCAAGAATTCACTCCAGAGTATTATCTGAATCCAGATTTTGGATCCATGTTGACTTGTACTTGTAGAAGCCCCTCGGTGTCTGTCCTAGGAGGCAGCAGGTGTTGTATGAAAGCTAGGTTGGACTTTTTAGATCAAGGTGTGCTGTAAAACCTGGGCTGGCACTTCAAGATCTGCCTCTGCTCATGTGGTGTTGCAGTGATGTGGAACTGGAGCAAAACAGTGGCAATTCCAGCCCCTGGTCTGAAACCCAGAGGATGAATTTCTAGGATGCTTCAGTGGAATTGAAACCATAGCTGTTTTCCAGAATTAATATTGGAGTGCAGGGGAATAAGCCTTACGACACAGTAACCAACCATGGTTCAAATACCATCATAAGTGTATATGACAAACCTAGAAAATCTCTGATAATTCTTTTAAAATCCCATTGACTGATCTCATATACATCCTTTATAAAAGATCCCATTTACTTAAAGGGCTGTCATAAAGCAGTGAGGGATCAATGTTTAAGATTGCTTAAAAAAACAAAGAGCCAAAGTCCTTCCTCAGTTTTTATTTAGTAGTCTTTCGGGCAAAATTCTTAAATTTTAAAGAAGAAGCGTCCAAAATGAATAGGGAATTCAGGAAAAAGGAATTCAAGAGTCAGAAATGTGGTCACGCTTTCTAACATGACGAACAGCCTTCTTCCAAATACCATTTTGTTGACAGCTTTGCTCTACGTTTTCCATATTTCAGTCAAAATACTGAAAGTGATTTTCAAAAATTTACAGTTTCTTTATTATCACTTCTGTAAAAAAAAAAAAAAAGAATTTCCACACAAAATGTGGGACGTTTGACTTTTTGTTTCTTTCCAAATTTTTTGCAGGAAATATCTATTCCAGGTGGCTGGAAAATACTATGTTTTCATCTCATTCTACAACAGACTGAAATATATAAACTCTCCCTCCACTTCCGCAACCCAAAAACAAGGGTTTCTCTAACCTCCAAGTCGGACACTGTACTCATCTAGACACTCAAAGAAACTGTCCTTTTTTTGTATTTTACTTATAAAAGATCAAAAGTCAATCTTCTCTGTGATAAGCTAAGGTGGTGCTGGGAGTGTGAGCCGGGAGCCTTCTGTTTTAAATTCGTGGGGCCAGATCCCCAGCTGGTATAAATGGCTGAAGCTCATTTGATGTCAGTAGAGCTATTCCAGTTCATACCAGCTAAGGGTCTGCTCTGTGACTTATATCTGCACAATGTGTGCTCCAGGGAGCTGCTGGCTTTGGAATGGAGTTTATTTGCCAGCAAGAAGAAAGATAGTGTCAACAATTGAGTTCAATCAAAGGCTTTAGGAACACACCCATGCCTTTCTTTGAAAAACTCTAGTGATTTAACATTTCTTTTTTCCAGCCCTTGTTCCTGCCAGCTTATCTTTTCATTTCCCTTCCTTGAAAGAACCCTCATCCATGGCTTAAATACACATATGCAAAAAAAAATAAAATTAAAAAAAGACAAAGCTGGACCCTCAGATGGTGTCAGAATTTGTTTAGTTCCTATGATATCGGTGACATGATTCCCTTCATGGGTGTAGATCAAGTAGTTACTCAAATTCAAAAGTACTATACATTAGAAATAGACGTATGGAAATGTCTTGTTGGATCCGTCTTTGGGGAATGGTACATGGGACCAAAGTGCAAGTTGGGAGCATGCAGCTCTGAGTCAGAAGCACAAAACGTACAAGGCATGCCGTTCTCAGTACCTTCCACTCAAATAAGTTAGAAGAAAAGCAAATATTGTTCCACAGCAGAGGCATGTCTGGGAGCCAAACTTGTCAGCTTTAGTCACTGGCAAATTGGTCATGGCGACTTTCTTGGTATCCAGTGGAGAAAACTATCAAAGAGCAGGGCCTTTTAAATTCTTGGCAGGCTAAGCTGATGAGCTAGCTTGGCTCCACAGAACATCTGCAACTCTTCCTTGACGTTTGCAAGTTTAGTTTGAGAGCAGTACATTTCTTGATCTGGAAATACCATATTTTCTTACATACAACACACGTGTGCCCTCTCCCAATAAAAACCAACTGCTGAGACTTGCAATGCACATTATGTGTGAAATACAGTAAGAGCAATTTCTGCCAGTTACTAGCAAAAATGAAAGTCAAATCTGCACAGGGAGCAGGGCAAGGAACAGGCGGGGCTCCCTCACTGCCGCTGCCCAGTTCCTTAGGAAGGATCCAAGGAAGGATCTTTTTCTTTCATTCTACCTTTATTCCAGGCTGTGTTATAGTGACAGGACCAGGCCCCAGGAGTGGCTGTGATGCCTCCTGGTGGTCACACGACTCCTGCCCCATTCCTTGGATAACCTACATATTGTCTCTTCTGCCATACCTTGATGGAATAATTTGATTGTACAAAAGGGAGGCTGCCCCAAAGTCTCAGAGCAAGCCTTCATCTGTTCTTTGGCCAGAAGGTCCCTCTTAGACCCAGCTGATTGCAGTCCTGCCTCTCAAATACTAAGTTGGGCCCTTCTGGCCCCATCTGTGCCCCAGGGCACCAGTTGCTTTAAGAGCTATTTGTGGCCATGCCCATGCTTCACAGATGCCACTTATTTGCCAGTCACTCCCTTGTACAGGCTTTGGCCTCCTTAGCCTTAGCATGTAGGTTACTCTGGCTGTAGACCAGTGGCTTAGGCCCACTGGCTCTGGCCTTGCCTTGCCTTTCAGGCTCAGTCTCTTGATACCCCCCTGGCTGCCTACATTGCCCCCTCTGGGCTCTGGCTCCAGCTCTCAGCCTCAGGCCACCTGTGCCTTTGCTCCAGCAGGGCTCAAACCTCATGTGCCCCTCTGGCACCCCTGTGGCCTCCTTTCCTCCCCTTGTCAGCCACACCTGGTCCTCTGATATAAACTAGAATAAAAAGGCAAGCAGCTACTTTAAACTCAAAAGTCTGCAACTCTCCGCCCCCCCCCCGCCCCGGTCAGTAACTTCCCTTCAAGTTCCCAACAAGTCCCCTTTAGCTCTCTACTTGCATCTCTTGGGGACAGCCTGAGCAACAGTCAGCCCCTCTCTGCAGCCATCTTGCATCAGGAGTTCCCCTGACTGTAGGGCCAGACTAATAGGTGGATACATACACAGGATTGTTGTAACTTGTTAACCATCAGACTTTTAATTTCCTTTGACGGTATCTTATTCATTCACAGGGTTTTTAATAGATACATAAACTATAATGCTCCAGATGCCATTTAACTCCTGGTCTTTTGCTGAGCTAGCACAGTCCAAAGAAATACACATTTGGTGGTGGTGATGGTGTGAGGCGGGAAAAAACAACAGGATTGATGGTCCTGCGGGAGTGAGAAATGCTGACTGCATGACAGCAAAGTCGGACCTGATGCAGCGCTGAAGCTTGCACCACTCCATGCCCTTGTTCCCTGAACACGTGCAGTGTTAAACCCAAGATGGTCCTCTGGGTTAAAGCCTGACACCCCAATCTACTTCGATTTGCAAAGGACACTTTTGTTAATACAACCCAATATGCCAT
Organism: Alligator sinensis; assembly: GCF_000455745.1. Classification (NCBI taxonomy): domain Eukaryota; kingdom Metazoa; phylum Chordata; order Crocodylia; family Alligatoridae; genus Alligator; species Alligator sinensis. The sequence continues at coordinate 368,817 of NW_005842013.1, read as the reverse complement.
TGTCTCTCTTCGCTATTATCATCACTGCGTGTATACATACATACTCCAAATTATTCCTGGTCTCTTCTTTTTACCATTTAAAATGATTCTAGGTCATTTCATACACAGTTGTTCTTTTGTGATCACTGTCCTTCTGCTAAAATAGCTCTTCTCCCTTGCTGGTGTTAAACCCCCACCATGTGCTCAGCAAGGGCAGTCCTGTCCTGTCTCAGCCTATATTTTTCCAGGCTGCTCTCCTCTCATAAGATAAGCTCCCCACTCCCTGCTCATCATGACAGCCCTTCTTTGCACCCATCCCAGTTTGAATTTATCTCTTGACCAGAATTGCATGCAGTATTCCAGATAAGAGGGATACAGGGAACTTCATGGATGAAAGGCATCTGTCTAGGTAGAGGGACTAAACCTCCTTAACCCAAGTCTCTTCTCATCCTCTGTTCCTAATGAGAGTGAAATGAGAGAGGCCTACAGTGAAGTCTCACAGCCTGTTCATAGGCATCCCCAAGCCTGATTAACCAGTCTCCATTTTCATGCACAGCTGACGTGAACTGTGCTGTTCCTGGATAATACTGGATAATGTGCATTCAGCTTTGCATCTCTAAAAGATGGAGTGTTGCATATATTTTGATAGCAGGGAGGGGTGAAAAAAATATCACACATTATTATAGGCCTTCCCAGGGCTGATTTGTGACCGTGGTATTCCAAAAGCCCAAACACAAGTCCACTGTTTATATTCTTTTCCTCATAAATGCTAAATAATTTAAGTCTTCTCCCATTTTCTGTCTTGTACCTGTGTGATCTACGAGTCTGAGGTATCCCCGGATAGCAATAACATGGCAATGAAAAGTCCACCGTGAGCCAGCCAGAGGGCACATTTGCATATAGATTGAAACGTGAATCGTTGGGAGCCATTCATTAGCTGCGGTGCTCAAGACGTGTGGCATTTTAACAGCACTCAGCCACAAATCCCTTCAATCAAATCTATGGGGCAATTAAAGCGCCACGGTAGCTGTGTGCAGAGAAAGCAGCTGCCGGCAAGGGAGATGTTCTGACTGGGATTCTTGCAGTGTTTTGGCCAAGGAACATGAATTGCACAAAGCGTGCTGAAGATGCAGGGAGTAGGCTTTGCCCAAGCTTGAATGCATCCTGCTTTCTTTTGTAGACTTGTCTGTAATACTCACACTCTTGGTTTTTGATAGGTTACCCTCCAGGAAATTTTGGCCTGTGAGATCCTTTATTCTTTTTTGATCCATGGCCACAGGCTGTTTTGAACGAGTGTTTGTGCAGCACCGAATGCAATGGGCCCTTCAGAGGCACTATTTTAGTATGGGTGATGAGAATAGATCTGCCAGCTTGAGATACTTCTATATGTGCAATAGTCTAAGTCTTCATATGCTTCCCTTCACCAGGGGTCTGAGGGCCCCAGAATCTTTTACAGATTTATCTGTCCTGTGTGGGTAGATGATGCTGCTCTTTTACAGGCCGAGGGTACAGAGGCTCAGCATCTGGCTCAGGGTCACCTCAAGTGTCTGGCAAAACAGAGTAGAAATTTTGGTCTTCCAGGTACCACTAACCATCCTTCCTCTTTCTCTCATGCTGTCACCCCCAACAACGTGCTGAAATCTGGCATCTGTTTGCATAAGGATTCTGTAAAAGAAAAGGCCTGTGATACCTATGGTATCTCCCAGGACCATAGTACAGCACCTGGTGTCTTGGGCAAAGCTGGCATGGAGGCAAACAGCCCCAGCTGTGTCAATACCTCCTTTGTTGGGGCAGGACAGAAAGTCAGTAATCCTGCTCCTTCTTCCTCATTAGCTCAGACTGCTCACAGCTCTGAGCCATCTCTCTCACCACTAGAGGTTATGTCCTGTCATCCTAATCACAACCAGCCTGGGGGTCAAGGACCTTGCTGACCTTTGTGGCCCATAGAGCTATGGGTTAAGGTGCCCCCCTGCCTATAGCCAGCAGCCTGCAAGAGACTGATGTGCCCAGCACCACATCTGGCTTCCCCTCACTCTCCAGCTCAAAAAAACAGTACCCATTTGCACCTGGGTGAACCGGGGGCAACCTTTGGCCCAAATGCAAAGTCATGCTGGAATTCACATCTAGGAACTGTTAGCAAGACATATTAGCTACTCTGACACCTCACCCCAACTTAGGTCAATGATTCTTAACATTTTTAGATTCAAGGCACACCCTGGATAAACTCAAGGCATCCCTTGGAAAATCCCAGCTCTCAGTTTTCACACTTTTTTGCCTACAGAAAAAGATAGATCTGTTTTTCGGTTGCAGAGAACTCAGAAAGGTGACAACTATGTATTTCCATTTGAGGCTTGGCTCATCTTTTGGTTAAAACTCACTGACTTATGTCTTCTAGGTTATGTACAGATGGGCCAAAAGCCCAAAGCTGAATCAATTCAATCTTTGCATGTTAGTTTAAGCTGCACAGATTGAACTAATAAGCAAGTGAACAGGCATTCACTTTTGATTCTGGAAATGTAGCCATGTGCCTGCAATGGCCTAAGCCAGAAGCTGTGGTGGGCACTAGAGCACGCTTCCCTGCTTGGCTGGAGCAGACAGCTTGGACCAAGGCTAGCCTGCCCACCCTGCAAGTGGGGTGGGGGGTGGGGGGGTTGTGAGAAAGATGCAAAACATCCTGGGATGCTGGGGGACTGTGAGTTACCTTGCATCTGGAAGGGATCTGGGACAGAAGTGCAATAAACCAGTTTAACCTAAATCAGTTAAGTCTGATACCATATCCATCCAGGCTTATCTTAAACTGGTTTCAGCCACTTTGAAAGCAGTTTGTGTGCACTGAACTTCTGTTGTGTTACAGATTTGACCCGCTTTCCCATCACTTACACTGCATTATGTGTAATTTCTGTCCTTAGCCGTACAGGTGCTTTGTACCATATTTCACAAAGGTTGGAAGCATTCCTAGCTGTACAGACAAAGGAAGTTGGGTGTATAGTGGGAGGTTCAAATGTCTGCTCCTCACCAGAGAGTTAATGATAGGGATGGGCTTCAGGGGCCTGATGGTCCCTGGAACAGCTTTCCACTCCCAGGAGTGAGGACACCTAAAATGTAGATGGAGCTTGAGACAAAGAGGTCTATGGGATATGGTGCTTGTGATAGCTGGGGACTGGACGCTCTGACTCAGGACATCCCTTCCAGCCCTGTCTGTTGCCTTGTATTTTGTGTGTTTGTCTGCACAGTGCCAAGTGAATGCAAAACACGGCTGTTGTCATGTGATTATATTTTATACTTGTTTTCCATTGATGCAAGGGGCAGAGCAACAGAAAATCAGTTCTCCTTATTTTAGTTCTGTTAGTTTAGCCACTGTCTTGTGGCTGCCTCACCAGCTTAAATGTCCCTTTTTACAATGAGCCATGCTAGTGGCTGGTTGTGTGTGTATTTTAATTACTCCATGGTGAGTGATGATCGAAAAAAGCTGCTCTTTGATGTCTACCGACATTACTCTATGTTATAGTGCATCCTCAATGGCAAATACATGTCAAATTCACAACCCAGCAAACCTTGAAATGCTTCCAGAACTCCATAGAGGGACTGTGGAAATGGCTGAAATTTGCTTTGAAAATGTGCACCAGTGAAAGGTTTCATTAAAAAATAAAGCAATACTTAAAATTTCCTGAATATTGCAAAATCCTGAATATTTGACAATGAATAGCTAAGAAAACTCGTATCTGTTAGCTTTCCCACAATAAGGTCTTCCTGAAGTAGTACACGGTCACTGTAGCTTGGAGAAAAAGGGGAAAAAATATTTTCCTTTAAATAGAGCTGATTGAAAACAGAATCTCCTTCCCACAGGAAAATCCAACTTCTTAATTCTTGGTTTTTATCTTGAATTCACACAAAGAGTCAAAATCCTGAACTGTTGTGGAAGGAACATTTCAAAGTCATTTAATTCAAAGGCACTGGTATCACCTTATTGAAATTACTTTATTGGCCAGTTTTGATACAGCTGAAACTTTATTCTTGGTAGTAACACCAATTTATTGGAGGGGGGTGGGGGGTTGAAGAAGTGATTTGGGGGAATTTTGTGTGTGACTAATTGCCTCCAAACATGGGATAGGATGTCTGAGTCCCCTTCTAGTCTTGTGTTCCTAAAATGAAATTTGACCCACCTTTCATGGACTGATTCTGTTCAGCTAAAAAGGCTGCAGTGGAGGGGCATTGAGCACGGGAACATGTAACCTAGTACATAGTGTTGTATTACTTGTTTCATTATTATTTTTATGACAGCACCTACAATCTCCTATCCCAGACCAGGACCCACAGTGCCCACTGCTGTACAAAGGTAGAGCACAGAGTACTTGCACAGCATTACAGGAGTTTCTTATATTAGATCAACTGCCTACCTAATGTGATACCCCATTTCCAATAGAAGCCAATATTTAATCTTTTAGAAGACTGTATGAAATCCACTTAATGGACAGCTAGGTAATAAAATGCCTATGGAAAAAAATACTGCTATCATCCCAAGCACCTAGCATCTGCTGTCCTAAAGCCATGAGCCATAAATACATGGTGTGGCCACACTTTGAATACTATGCCCAGTTCTGGTCCCCACACCTCAAAAAAGATATGCAAGTCCAGACGAAGGCAACAAGGAAGCTTAGTGGCATGGAGGGGCTTCCATAGTAGGAGAGACTAAAGAGGCTGGGCCTATTCAGTTTGGAAAAGAGATGCTTGAGGGGAGACGTGATAAGGGTTTACAAAATGCTAAATGGTGAAGAGAAAGTAAAAAGGGATTTATTATTTACTGTTTCTCACAACCCCAAGAACTAGGGGTCATGCAATGAAAGTCGTAGGTAGCAAGTTTAAAACTAACAAAAGGAAGCTCTTTTTCATGCAGTATGTCATTCAATTACGGAACTCATTTGCACAAAATGTTGTGGGGGGCTGACAGTTTAGCCACATTCAAAAGGGGATTGGACAAATTCTTGGAGAAAAGGGGCATCAGGAGCTATTGAGCGTGGAAGTCAGGGATACAGCTTCTGAATCAGAGCTTCCTAGACCCTAAATGCTAGAGGCGGTAAGTGGGAGAGGAACAGGGGAAAAACCCTGGTCATAGCCTGCTCACTCTCCTTGTCAGTATCCCCTGGCTACCACCATGAATCACAGGTATATTTGATGTGCCATGGGGTTGTGAGCTTTGGCTAATCACAAAAAACTATAAGCCTCCCTTAAAAAGGGAAGCCACTGGGGACACATCAACTGATGTGTTGGGGAAACTAAAAAGAAAACAGGAATGGGAGTGAGGTCATAGGTTAATAAATATGGGCGACTGGTGCTGCTTCAGTCAGGGGGGGCACATGCCTCCCCCCCGCCCCCCCGGTGACCAGTCAGTGGGATGGTCCCCCATGGCCAATCTTGCCGAAGCAAAACTTACCAACCGGTGAGTGGCTGTGCTGCTCCTGAAAGTGGCCGCAGCACTCCTGGAAGTGGCTGCGGTGCTTCTGGAAGCAGCTGCAATCTACATCCGGCTCTCGCACTCCTCAGCCGGCACTCACAGGGGGGCACTGGTGCTCCCTCCTGTCCCCCCTGCCCATCAGCTGAACAGGGAGTGCAGCCTGACAGGGTGCACCTGTGCTCTCAGGGGGTGTAAGTCCACCCCCTTGCACCCCTTCTGCATCACCACCAATAGCAAGGGAACTGGAAAGGGATACTGAGAAGAGCACACTGGCCAGTTTGTCCAGAGCCAGGAGGAGGTTGACCAGAAGGTCCCAGAGCTTAGTGGGGCCATGGATAGGTAGTGCCTAACAAAAAAAAAAAGGGGCAGGGACTGTGTGACAGGCCTATTTGATGTGCCAAAAAAGTTCACGGGCCATAGCCCATCACAAATTCTGTAAGTCCCCTTTAAGAAGGGAGGCCAGTGGGGACACATCAGTTAACTTCTTGGGACAACAAAAAAGAAAACAGGAGTTTCAGTGAGGTCATAGGTTAAGAAAAATGGATTTGGAGGCGAAGCACACTGGCTAGCACCCACTGCCCCCCTAAAGGAGTCAAGGGAGCCTGTGGACACTGACCATTGAAACTCTTCCCGGAGACGTGAGCGGAGGAGTACCAGGGAAACAGCCCCACACTGGCCCTGTTTCCTCCCAGCCAGAGTCCCATAGATGGCCAACTTGGCCAGAGCCAGGAGGAGGTTGACCAGGAGGTCCTGGGACTTGGTAGGGCCATGGATGGGAAGTTCTTAACAAAAAAAGGGTGGGGACTATGTGACAGGCCTGTTTGATATGCCCTGATGTCATGGGTCTCAGCCCATCACAAAATCTATAAGCCCCCCTTAAGAAGGGAGGCCACTGGAGAGACACCAGCTAATTGCTTGGGACAACAAAAAAGATAACAGGACCGGGAGTGAGGTCGTAGGGAAACAGCTAGGCAGTGGTGATGTATAGGAGGTGCACGGGGGTGCATGTGTACCCCCAGAGAGCACTGGTGCACCTCCTGACTGGCCACACTCCCTGCTTAGGTGCCGGGGAGTAGGAGCGCAGGATGTAGCGCCACAGCCACTTCCAGAAGCTTCGGTGAGTTTTGCCATGGGGAACCACCCCTGCCCCCAGTTGTTGAGATTGGCCATGGGGGACCCCTCCCCAGTCAGCGAGATTGGTCATGGGGGGACCCCCATGAGGACCCACCCCCAGTCACTGACTAGTTGCTGGGGGGGCACATCCCCCCTCCCCCAACTAAGGTGGCACCAGTTGCCCATGTAACTAGGGCATCATAAGGGGACACTGAACAGAGCACACTGGCCAGTGCCCACTGATCCCTGAAGGAGTCGAGGGAGCCTGTGGACACCGACCAGTGAAACTCTGTCCAGAGATGTGAATGGAGGAGTGCCAGGAAAGCAGCCTCACGCTCGCTCGGGCTCCTCCAAGCCAGAGCCTCCTTCCGGGCCTTATAGATGGCCAGCTTAGCCAGAGCCACCAGGAGCTAGACCAGGAGGTCCCAGGATTTGGTGGGTCCATGGACCAAAAGTCCATAACACAAGGGATGGGGACTGTGTAGCATGATACCGGGCAAGATGGACCTATGGTCTGACCCAGTATATGGCAGTTCTTATGTTCATGAGGATATATTGCCTTTTCTGGATTTTTCTTCTCACTAGGGTACCTCTGAGTGATATTCTTACGACTGTCTGTCTGTACCAGTGATTCTCAAGCAGGATGGCATGAAACCCCAGGGTGCCACAAGATCCTTACAAGGGTGCTGCAGGGTGCTACACAATTTTAGCACTGTGAGGCATAAAGACCTGATTCAAAAAAATTCACATAGAAACCCAGGGTGTTAAAAGCATGCTGATATATTTTGGTCTTCCTGAGCTCTTTGCAACAGAAGAATCGCCTAGTATTTTTCTGTAGTCAAAAAATGAGTGAAAATTAAGAGCTGGCATTTTCTGCAGCACGCCTCGAGTCTCATAGGGTGGCTTGGGACTTACAAAGGTTGAGAACCACTGGTCTAAGCCTTTGGAGAATCCTTACCAACCTTTATTGTCAATGATTCCTTGTGGCACTGAGTCCTAGCTAAGAAGAATATTGTGCCTGTTTAAGCCAAAAACAATTTTTAAATGCCTAGCATTTACACTGAAGGGAAGGCCTCAGGATCTGCCCATGCAACTTCAAACAGCTCAGAAGGCCTGATTTTTTCAGTAGTCTGTTGTTGAGGCCATTCTGAATATCAATTCTCTTGAACATATCTCAAATTAGGTGCTAAAAAATTAAAGTTCGTTCCCCTGCCCCCTACCTGTCAAGCTTCAGGGCAGTGACAGTCCCTTGGCCTGGGTATGTATTTATTTCCTGCCATGGTGTGGCAGCCGTCTTGTTTGATACCTCTAGGTGCTATGGTAATACAAACTGCAATACACTCCTCTCTTGGCCCACCCTGAATCATTTCACTCCCTTTTCATAGGTCAAATCTTCCCCCTTCCCCATCCTGTTGCTTTTGCCTAGCTAGACTAGCTATGGCATTCTTTCACTCGCTCCTTGTAAATGAACCCCTCCCATCCTTAATTATTTTGGTTGCCCTTCTCCGAGTGCCTTACAGCCTGGCAAAGACTTTTTGTCACAGATTCACTCAATAATCTGATTCACAGATTCACACTTGTCAAATTACAATAGCACGAAAAACTGGGCATAAAATGTCTGTTCATCTCCACCTTCTCTCTCCCCCTTTCTCTTCTTCAGGGCATCGCTAGGTGGATAGTTTAATTCCAGATCAATAACAGGCTTCAACTACAGAAAGAGATGTTAAAAAAAGGATGGCATTCAATCGTTCTCTGTGTCCACAGGGGCCAGGACACAAAGTAATGGGCTTAAATTGCAATAAAGGAGATTTCGATTGGATACTGTGAAGAACTTTCCAACTCGGAGGATGGTTAAGCATTGGGAGAGATTGCCTCGGGAGATTGTGGACTCTCCAGCATTGATGGTTTTGAAGAGCAGGGGATGAGCTGGTTTAGACAAGGATGCTCCTGCCTTGCACGGGGGGGTTGGACTAGATGACCTCCAGAGGGCCCTTCCAACCCAGGTATTTCTACACATCTGTGATGTGAAGAAACCTCATCATGGATTACTGTTACTGTGTTCAGCAATTCTAAACATATACGGTAGAGGGGGCTGCTAGTATGCCGCAGAGCAGATCACAGAGCGGATTGGCCGTTTTCCATCTCCTTCCTCTAATGGGTGAAGTACCATTTGGGCGATTTTCCAAGCAAGATGGGAAGGGGAGCTTTGACAATGCTCAGGCAACTAACACAACGTTCTTCACGAGGGACTCTCCTCCGTACTTCTTTTTAAAGCTCATCTGACAACCTTCCTGGGTTTTTCTCCCAGACCTCCCAATGTAACAAGTACTGCCAACTCTAATAAATGTTGGAAAATCATGACGCAGCCTACAAGAAATCATGAGATTTGTTTTGACTTATCAGTTTGGTTTTTTAGCTTCTAAGTCTTATGCTTCACTTTTTCAAGCTTTTCTCCCCCGTCACAAAAGGCTAGAAACTTACTTCCATTTTTTTTTTTTAAAGAAAGCTAAGATTCTCGTGCAAACTTCCAGGAGTTGGTGCTGAACCCCCCACCCCAATATCAAAAGACCTGTGATAAAACCACAAGCATTTCCAATTTTTTAAAATGAAACACAAACTCTTCCTCTGTTGTTTCTCTTAGAAGTTTGTCTTTTAGATGCACCAAGATGGTATCTGCAGATCATATAACTTCATTCTCCTTGGGACAGACACATCACACACCCCACTTGCAGGTTACTTACTGAGCTGAAGCCTGATCTTTTCATGGTTTAAGGTCCCTCCCCGCCCCCACACACTCTGTAGTAGCCAAGACAATGCACCATTGTGAAAGCAAATAGAGCGTGATGGAAAGGGCAGTGTTGGCTTTATTTTACTTGGCATTCAAATAGCAGTAATGTTACCAAGGGGTGGCACTCGGGTCTCCCTCACTCTCATATTTCCATCGGAAGGAACAGAGCCACTCTGCAATGTCAGGATAAAGTACTGTGTTACACTTGGACCATACTAGTGGCACTTAAAACGTGAGTGTCTTCACGGTAAAGCTTGTTAACTCCTGCTGAGTGCCTTCTGGGCATCCCAAAGTTACGCCACTTTAGGCGAGTGTTAATTCTGGGCAGTGCTACACAGCTCCTATCAGGGTAACTTTAGTCTGCAGTCCTCCAGCATCCCAGGATGCATCACTTTAAAGCTGGGATAGAACCCAGGGGTCCTGGTTTCTACCCATGTCCCTACTTGTCTACCTTCTAGTGGCAAGTCAGGTAAGAAAGGGTATTAATCCTCAATGTACAATTTAGGCCACAGATTTAGTGTGGCCTAAGTATAAAGCATAACTTCACCTTTATGCTGTGTTGGCTCATGCAAGTTGCTCTACTGCCATTATACCACTGGAATTAAAGCAATGGCAAACTGCTGCTATAGATGAACCGACACAAACCTTTAGCATGAAGGCAGTGATATGGGGTTAAATGTGCTTATACTGGCTTACCTTGTTCCTAGTTAGGAAAAGACATGTTATAGCAGTATAACTGTGATCACACTACAGTATGTACTGGCATAATTGTACATATAAAAAAGGAGGACCTGAGGAAGAATGTCTTGCATTCACAAGCTTGTCTAACTGTCCTAATAAAAGAGATCACCCTAAGAAATCCTTGCCTCACAGATTTTTAAAAAAGGCATACTTAAAAGTAACATAGTTATGGCACAAAAACTAGGTGTAGATCAGACTTTAAACTAATGATGGAAACTGCGGTTCTGAAAAGATAATGGATTTTTGCGGATCCTGAATCTCAAAGTAAATGTCTAGAAAGATTTACAGGGCAGTTGTCAAGAAAGTGGACTAGTCTTTGATTAAAGCTGGTTGGAAAATCCAATTTTACTTCTGCAAGCAAATGTGGCCAAGGTGACTTGATTCAGTTTATTTTCCAAGGAAAAAAATGGATTTATTTGAACAAATTTTTTGCTCATTCCAATGTACAAGCACTCCTGAAAGAAACAGGGATAAAATTACCCCAGTGTAAATTATGCCAGCAAAGGGATTGTGCGTATCCACAGCTTACTCTAGCACAGTGGTTCTCAACCCATGACCTGCGGGCCACATGCAGCACACTGCTGCAGCCCATGTGGCATCCGTTAACTGGATACACAGGAAGTAAGTTGTGTGGGTGCAGCCCACATAACACATTAGGTGCATCTACACAAGATGCTTTATGGTGCATTAGCCTAAACTTAAGGTGCATTAAGGCATGTGTCTACACATGCGTGCCCTTAATGCACTTTAAAAATGGCAATTTCAAGCTAATCATGCCTAAATTTGATACCTGCAAATGGAGATAACCTGGGTAATCTGTTGCAATATTTTACTACCCTCCTAGCAAGAAAATTCTTCCTAAGTGTCATTTTCTTGTGTGTCCAAAGGAAGTGTAAATCACAGCAGGGTAAATGCAACATGCACAAAGAGATTGAACCAGACATATAACAGATGTCTGCCATGATTGTAACTGGAAGGAGTCAGTTATTAGTATGATGAAGATGGAATCTGAATACCTATAGCAATGGTTTTTGACCCGCAACAGGGCAGAGTGTTTTTGACACTGGATTCCTGTTTGAAATCCGAGTGTATCTTGTGAATCGTGTAGGTATTTGCCCACCTAACAATGCTAACATTGCATGGCACCACGCACACCCTTAAAAGGATTTTGTGGTATCCCACGTTGAGAATTGCTGCCCTATAGGATAGAAAAGAAACAGGTCAAAATGCTGGTGCTTATAGATTCAAGTGACATTTTCAATGGGAACTTTCCATCTCTGTTGATTCTCCCCCATTTTGAAGGACTTGGTGACAGTGTTCAAAATAACAGAGAATATTTTGTTTTTCATTAAAAGTGTTCGCCATTTATAGACTAACTTCAGTCTATTGGTTTTCTCTACAGTCTCCAGTAATGGCCTCCCTTCAGGAGTTATCCCAGCCAAATGCTACAAGATTGATATATTTTTTTCTTAGGCTGCGTCTAAGAAGATAATACATTTTTTTTCAACTTTATCTCAAAACAGTCTGAAACGCAAACATTCTTCAGAGAGAGAAAAAAATCGGATTAAAACCCTTTGTTTTCCCCTTTTGACCTGAACTACCAGCAAAATTCAGGGTCTTGTGGACTGACTTCTTCCAGGAGGAAGTCCTTCCCATTGTTTCAGCTATCACAAACCAAAGGGGCATTTATTTGCTCCCTTATTTAGCCTGAATGGAAGGTGGTGATCACATCCAACAGCTCCTGTGAGTAGATGTGTTCAGCAAAACTACAACACAATGCCTCTAGGTCTAGCTTTAATAAATATTAAACTAGGTTGCTATTTCTTGGTTTGGCTGTTGTAAAATAAGTCTTACAGTTCCAAGGCGCTTGCACACATGACGGGGGTTTAATCCCCAAGGTATTATTTTATGCCCCCTAAATTGAAATGGTGGGGCATAGATAAAACTCTGAGAACTAAAACGTTTCTCCATAAATTTTTCCATCACATTAGAGCAAGGGGACCAATTTGTTTTTTGTTGTTGTTGTTGGAGCCAGAGCCTGCCTGCGGGCAGGGGGCAAGTTGCCGGTGGGCCAAGCAGTCCTTGAGCTGTGCAGGGCCCCGGTTCTTTCCTCCACAATGGAGAGGCTCCACAACAGCAAGGATTGGGTCCCTTGCCACTTCTGCTTGAAAGCAGAGTCCTGCAGCTGGCAGGATGCCTGGAGCTGCCTGGGAATGGGCTGGCTTGCTCCTAGGGCAGTGCAGGAAGGCAGCTGGGTTTGTTGGCAGTCGGAGAAGGTGATGGGGATTGTGCATGGAGTGCTGGAAGCCTGGGCGGGCTTGGGGAAGTGTTGGATCAGGCATCTCCGAGCTGTGGCAGCACCTGGCCAGCCCACCCTGGCTTCCAGCACTCTGTGCACCATCCAGCCACCAGCAAACCCAGCTGCCCTCCTGCTGCCTTCCTGCACTGCCCCAGGGGTGAGCCAGCTCGTTCCCGGGTGGCCCTAGCTATCCTGCCAGCTGCAGGAGCCTGCTGAAGGCAGAAGCAGTGACGGGCCCGATTCTTTTTTTCAGCAGAGCCTGTCCACCTTTCTCACAGCCGGGGGATGAGCTGCAGGGGGCCTCAATCGTTCCCTCCACAGCAGCAGTGCCCCCAAGGCTGCCTGGGTGGGCTGCTAGTGGGCCAGGTGCTGACCCAGTTTGGAGGTAGCACCTGGCCCGATCCAACTCTTCTCTGACACCGAGCTGGGGCAGCACCCAGCTCACTAGCAGCCTGCCTGGGCAGCCCCATGGGGTGCCACCACCACAGAGAGAAGGACCAGGGCCTTCTGCAACTCAGGGGTTGCTCAGCCCACCAGCAGCTTGCCCCCCAGCCATAGGAGAGGTGGGCAGGCTCCACCAAAAAAACCCCCCAAAAACGATCAGACTCCTTGCCATTTCTGCCTTCATCAGGTGCCTGTTGAAGGTAGAAGTGGTGAGGGGCTAGATCCCCTTTTTCTATGGAGCCTACCCGCCTCTCCCAAAGCCAGGGGATGAGCTGACAGCTGCATTGTTGCAATTTGCAACCTTGCAAACTAAACTACATCTGGATGTAGTTTAGTTTGCAATGATACAAAGTAATTTAAAACCCCCCAGAGTCTTGCACGTGTACGTTGTGACGCCATTAAGCCACACAAAGTGACATTTTTGTCACATGTACATGTTAATGGCATCACGTGCACAAGCGCCCCCAGATAGCATTTTCTCCTTTGCCTGTTCAGGACACTCAGACTGTCAGAGACATGTCTTGCTGATTCCTCCCTGTTACTCCTCTGAGCTGTACCATACCTTCCAGGGTCTTCTGATGTGGATGTCTTCCTATTGTTATAAATGTGCATCTCCGTTGTGGTGTTCTTTGTCCCTGTTTCCCATTCTCATCCAGAATGCTATCCTAAACCATGGCTAACTTGTCACACTTTCCTCTAGCACTTTATCAGTCAGGCTAATCACTCTTCACTCAGAAGCTCTGTGCCTTATGTATTGACTTTAGCAACCAGACCTTGACAAGTCAGCTGCCTGGGCTGGAGAGAGCGGTGGCGGTGATGTAGCTGTGATGGTCCAGGGGTAGAGGAGAAGTATGCTCTGTGAGGCGAAGTAATAACTTAGACTAATTGAATTGTCACCTGGGAACTAACTTACATGTAAAGTCAAAAGGTCTATGCAGGAATCTATCCTTTGTCCTAAACACTAATTTGGCCCTCTGTCTAAAAGGCATTATGGACTGATAAATGGTTCTGTGGCAGCTCCCATCTCTACACCTACCATGTAAAGACAGTGGCTGAGTCAAGAAACGCAGAGCAATCAATAGGAAGCTCCTTTCAATAGACCAGGAACTAAGTTCAAGGCTGACTGGGAATTAAATAGGCTGAACTCAGATATCCCAACTCTCCTGCCATCCTTTATTCTCTGCAGCAGGAACATCACCTTATCCTCAAGGAGAGAAAATAAAATCAGGCCTATCAGATCATCCAGGCCTTTTTTTTTTCCTTCTTTAGCTGCTGCCAAAGTATCAGTGTTACAGGATGAGCTAACGCTGCATTGATTATTGAATTATTTAACGATCCGTTTGCAGCCATCCCTTTGTTGCTGACGGTCTTCACCTGTAGCACGTTACCTGGGCTCACAGGTGGTGTCTGTGATGCCACCAGAAATTAGAAAGAGATTCTCTCTTGTCCATGAAATGGGAGAAGGAGAATACTGGTGATGTCAGCTTTCTGTCGGGCTTGCAGTGTTGTCAGGTGGAGGCTTTCTGTTTCAGGGATGGATTCTTAAATAGAAATACATGGTTTTGCCCCGCAGTTCTCATCAGTGCTAATGGCAGCTGTACAGCTTGAGATGGATGCATGGAATAGGAACAAGTAGCCCTGGTTCTCCTCTGGTTTCTGATGGTGTAAATCAGAGGTCAGTGGAGATACACCAGTGTCAATGAGAGGAGAATCCGACCAGGCAGGCACAATTTGGACCTCATGGCAAATTCTTAGTGTAACACCTTCTTAGTGTCACTCCAGTGGTACTTAGTTAAAAAAACATTCTGCATTGAGAAAATGTCCTGTGGTGGGGAAAACAGGGGTCTAAATTGCAATTTGCTCTCCAAGTGACATTATGGTGGACTAGACTCATCCAGCAGAGCTGATTAGCTGAGGGACAGGGCTATGCTGAGGGATATGTAGTGTTTCTGGTTTTGCAGCTTACAGTATCTCTGCACAGAGCTGCTTAAGACATATGGACTTTCCTTTAGGGGCCTATCCTACATATCTCACTTACTCTTGCTAGGCACCTGCTTCCAGTTCTTCTTATTGACTTTGGTACATCTGGCCTTTAGTTACAACACACAAGCCATTCTTTCTCCTTCATCTCTGTGGAAACCTCCTATTGATATCTGTGAACATCCACTGAGGGAGGTGGGGACTATATAAGCCTGAGTTAGTAGTCCAGCCTTAAAAATTAAAAGCAGAATTCAGCCCTCTCCCTCCAGATGAACTTAATATCCTCTTAAACACCAGAGGCATTTGCCCACTTGTCTGAAACATGCCTGTGTAGTCATAATGTAGTGACGAACTGGGCCGGACTGGATGTGTAAGTCTTGCTTCACCCCTTGGGCAGACGCAGACAAGCCCCAAGGAACAGGTGAACTGCCTTGGTTCGTTTGCAGGAGTGAAGGGCAGCAATATAGAATATATGCAGGGAGGGATCTCGTGTCTCCAGTACGGTTGTCAGTGCTGGAGTGTGGAGATAAAGTTGAAGGGGCAAGCTGGGAGGAAGCATATAGGAAGCTGGTTGGTGAGCTACTGGGCAAAAACTCTGTACAGGTGCTGCGGTCACTGCTACAGAGGATGCTCCATGCTTGGTTTTGGGTAGGGGAGGACAGTTCCAGGCACAAAGCATGTCTGTTTGGGCTTTCTGCAAAAGCAGTGGCCTTCCCATCCATCAAACAGAGGCCTGAAAGCTCCACAAGGGGTGCGCCTACAGGAGACACTTTACTCGAGATTAAAGCAAATTACTGCACAGTAAGAGTCACCATCTACATGTACAGGCACTTACTGTGCAGTAATTTGTTATGATTGCAAGTAAATTTGCTACCTGTAAATACAAGTAGCAAATTTACTTGTGATTACTTACTGCACCATACAGCACGTGTAGACAGCCGACCAAGAGCAAATTTGCTCCTAGTCAGCTGGGCAGCGGGGGGCGGGAGATTGCTCCCTGTCCATGGGCACTGCCTGCTGCTGGGCAATAGAGCCTGGCGGGGACAATGTCCCCAGGCCCCGGCAGCAGAGAGCTCTCAGCCGCTGCCGTTCCCAGATCACAGAGTGGGGGCGGGGGAGCTTGCTCCCAGCCACAGGTCTGTGTTTGCCAGAGCAGAGGGACATTATCCCTGCCTGGGCTCCGGTGGTGGATTCTGCCCCGGCAGCGGGCAGCACCGTGGTGGCAGGGAGCAATTTCCCAGCCCCCACAAGGAGACAGCTGTCTTCTGGCCCTGTGCTCCCTGCCAGCCCCTGGCCTAGCACCCAGGGGGATCCTAGAGCTCTCCCTGGCTGCTGCAGGGGCCAGTGCAGGGCTGGAGGGGGTGGGAACAGTTTGCTGCCAATCCCTGCACGTGTAGATGCCTGCCCAGGTTGGGTTTACTCTGGAGTAATTTACTCTAAAGTAAACCCACTCCACAGCATTTGTAAACATGTCCAAGGAATACCAAATGCAGTGGGAACTTGCCCTGAAGAAAAGTGCATCATGACCAAGTGCAAGTTTCCCTGTGAGCTGACAAGACAGAAAGGACAGTCTTGTGCTGAAGGCACTGGCTTGCCAGTCACAGGAGTGAGGACCAGTGCCCAGCTCTGCCATAGATACCCTGTGTGGTCTCTGATAAGAAGAGCAAGTGCCAGGGAGTGTGATTCTGTGTCTCAGTGAGGTCAGTGCTCCTCAGAGGGGGAGGCAGGGTGCCCTGTCTTCTGCTTCCTTCTCTTGAGACTGCCTATAGCTATTTTCTTGCATACAACACAGCCTTTTCCCCCCAAGAATCAACTGCTGGAAGTTGCAGTGTGTGTTTTATGTAAGAAATATGGTAAGAACAGGTTCTGCCAATTAAAAGCTAAAATAAAATCTGCACACAACTCACAGGGAATACGTGCGTTGAGCAGGCTTAGCTCCCTCACTGCTGCTACTCAGTTGCTCACTACAAGGAGGGTGCATGTATATGTGCAATTAATGCACCTGAATTTTCTGCACAGAAAATTCAGGTGCATTAAAGTGTGCCTCCAGCACACATTTGCATGCACACCCATCGAGAGCAAATTTACTCCCAATGGGAGCAGTTCAGTTAAGGGCTGCTCCTGCCCTGCTCTGCCCCCTGCAGCAGCCAGGGGGAGCACTAGGCTTCCACAGGTGCCAGCCCCAGGCTGGCAGGGGACCCAGGGGCTGGTCCCGATCTCCGTGGGGTGGGGGAGAGCTGTCCTAGCTGCCAGGCAGCTGCCTCCCTGCCCTGTGGAGATCAGGACCTCATCTCCACGGGGCAAGGAAACAGCTGCCCAGCAGCTGGGACAGCTCTGCCAGCCAAGTGGAGATCAGGACAGGTCCCCATCTCCACAGGGCTTGTAGGCAGCATCTCTGTCCCCTGCGGCTCCCTGCTGCCTACGCTGCTCCCGGTCAGCATTTACATGCATTCTTCAGTGCATTAGTTTAATTTGCCGATTTCTAATACCTGCATTTACAGGTACTAGAAAATGGTGCACTAGACTAATATACTGCACAATAATTGCCGTGCATGTGTAGACAGTGATGCTTTATTGTGCATTAGACTAATCTAATGCACAGTAAAGTGTCTCATGTAAACACACACAGGAAGATCTTTTTTTCTTCTTTCTGCCTTTCAGAAACCAGGGTGTGTATTATATGGGGTAGAATTCACAAACAGCATGGGGGACAAAGCAAAATCCAGGGGGTCCTTCCCTCCAGGGTAGCAAGCTTCTTACTTATTCTCCTTCTGGGACCCTGAAGCTTTCCCTCGTGGCTCTTCAGTGGGCCAAGATGTCTTTAGCCCATAGCCTGGAGGGTGAGGCAGTTCCCTGGGAAGTCAGAGATGAGAAGTCAAATGCCCTGAGGCTGACCAGGTCTCCCATTTCCTAGGCAGGTGCCCTAAGCACTAAGTTACTAAGCCAAAGGTGGGCAGGTGGGCCGCCTCTTCCTGCATAGAGCTGCCAGCCTGGCCTCAGCTCCAAGCCATCACTCGGCCTGGGTTTGATCTGTCTTTGGAATCAGGAACTCAAGCAGTGTTTACCCTTCCCAGGCAAAACTAGATCACACCAGACCTTCGGTATGAGTTGCATGTTTAGATGGCCATTTTGGGTTGCTACTGAGCATGCCGAGTAGGCCAAGTCTAGTCACCTAGGGATCTTGTCAGGCCGTAATGAGTGTAAGGCTAGAATAAGATTGTGCTTGACGACCTTAGATGACTAAGAGCTGTGTAAGTGTGACTTAGGCATCTTAGAGGTGGAATAGGATCTGGGCCAATTTAAACTAGTGAGCTCAGGTACCAGTAACAGTCTTAACAGCAGTAGCACGGAGCTCAGCATGAGCTAATTGCCTGAGGATTTATCCAGCTTCTCAGGTGGGTTTGCAGCTCGTGCTGTGCATAGGTACTGAAGCTCTACTCCTACCAGGGTAAGGGCCAGCTCATTTAAAGCTGGCTCGGGAGAGTCCATACGACACTGCAGTCACAAGGACAGTGGTCCTCCCTGAGGTCAATTCTCCATGCAGCCAGTGGGCCTCTGTAGGTGCTGTTGTAATAGAGATAACACATAATCAGATCCTCAGTGTCCAGTGGCCTGGGCGCTCACACATCGATCTTTGTGTAGGAGAGTCTAGTGTTACTACAGTGAGCCGTAATATAAAACGGGCGGCCATGCTGACTGGCTGACAGCCAGCTGCAGGCTTGTTTTCCTCCATTGTCCATGTTCCCTTAGTCCCCTCGGCCTATGTCCTTATTCCCCCACTCTACACACAGCACTTTTTTTTTTAAAGAACAACGTAGATCTGCAAGGTGGTTTAGTGGTATGGCTCTCCACCTCCGTGCAGGAGACTGGGGGGCTCAGATTGCAGAATGGACAGGAAGGGACAGGGACTGGGTGTGCTACAGAAGCAACGTGCTGAGGTCTGTGTCAGGAAAAGAGAGGGTCATATATCTTAGATTCAGGTGCCTCTGGTTGATTGAGACGTGCCCTAATGTCCAAGGAGTCTCTACCCACTCAAAGTTCAGAGAACACTAAGGCAATGGCATTGAAAGGAAAATAGGTGATGCAGAGGTGCCTCTTCTTCACTGGCATTATACATTCGAATAGGGGTAGGCAACCTTTTCCAGCTGGGGGCCTAGGTCATAGGGTGGTGGATGGGTAAGCTGGGCACTAAGGTCCAGCCACCACTGCTGCTTCTCTCAGTGACAACAAGGGGAAAGCGCCTGAAGTCAAAAGTACCCGCGCCCCTCCACTGAATGCCACCAAAACCCCGTGTCCACAAGCCATATCCAGTGGTTCCACAGGCCAGATGTGGCTCGCGGGCCATAGGTTGCTGTCTCCTGTGTTAGAAGGATTGTGCTATTACCAAAGGAAATTGCATTTAGGCAAGATGCTCTAAGAGAAGAAAAGCCCCCACACTTATCCCCAGCTAAAAGCTAAGTGCATTATTATACACAGGAAAGGAGGTGGTAGAGAAAGATGTGGCAAGAGGTAATGTGCTTATTACTCATTCATCCCACAGGAGGGACAGAGCACCCTAGCAATTAAACCAAAGGAGCTGGATTCAAGACTTAGATTTTATTTCAGGCACCTCTAGCTTAGCGCGTGAGGATGGCTGCAATGTATAATCTCCCTGTGCCCGTGCACTGCTCTCTGGCAGCACCAGTATGCAGGACTTTGCACAAAGGTTAATTTAGGAGTGAACCTAACCTGTGCTGATACATCTCATCACACGTGTTCTCTGACATCAGGGTAAAGTCTTATTTGGTCAGATGCCTGTATCCGGGGATTTTATTGCAGATGTTATTGCTAGTAACCTACAGGCAGAAGAACCCAAACCTGGGTTAGACACCCGTGGATGTTGGTTGCCCCTGGTCACTGAAAGCCCTCAGGAAGACATGTGAAGTCCTCTTCAAATCATAGGCCTTCTGTAAGGGTTCCCACCAAAGCGATTTCCTCTGTCCCACAAGTTGAATATGAAGCCTGGGGAATCATGAAGTGTTGACTAATAAATGAGTAAGGGCTTAGGTTTGGGGCTCCTGGGCTCGACTGCTGGTTGATTGCTTGATGGATGTTCGCTGTGTACCACAGGTCTGGTCTGTAGGGGATGAGCGGCCAAAATTTATGCCCCGCTGAAGACCTTCAGAGGTGCAAAGTGTTTAGAAATACCCTGTATAGGCAACCAAGACTTTCCCAAATGTGGGGAATCCTAGTGAACATCTGGACCCTCTTGGCAGCCAGCCGGGACAGGCCGTCTGAGGAGGGGTGTGCTAGCACAGTTCTCTTCTACCTTGAAGGACACATAACCCTGGCAGAGTCTCCCAATGCCTGAAGAAGTGCATTTGTGCCTGAAAGCTTGCAAAGAACAACTTTTCCAACTATTTAGTTGGTCTAATAAAAGATATCACATCTACCCAAACAACCTTGCCTGCTTATGTCCTTAGCTCAACACGGCTACAGCCAATATCTCTAGCGCAGCGTGATCTGCAGGGACTGTAGGATTCCCCTGTCATAATTTGCATCTATGAAATACTTTGGGGCCTCAGAGGAAAGATGTTATCAGGCCCCAACCTTCAACATCTACTCATGTGAGAAGTCCTTATGAGAACTCTCCTCCTGGATAACAAACTGCAAGGGATTGACTGCTACAATTTGCACTTTCAGGTGATTTCAGCCGGTGGCCTAGCCTCACTTATACCATACAGCTGCACAAGCAATGCTGCTCCGAACACCTTCCACTCAATTATTTAAAATTCAGTTGCTATGGAAGTGCGGGAGGCGATCAGTTAGAAAGAAATGCAGATGGCCTCTGGTTTTGAGTTCCCCCTGCGCTTTGGTTAATTTGGCTTGTGAAGGTATTAGGTTAATTAAATGCCATGTGTTATATGGGGACTGACTGACTGCATTTGTGGATTAATAAGTACCCAAGCGTATTCTGCACCTGAAGCCTGGAAGCCCGCAAGCTGCCAACACATTAGTGGACTGAGAAAGGAAGGAAAAGGAAAGAAGTCTTGGTGAAATGAAGAGACTTGCCTTTCTTTTTACACTTGCTTTTCCAGATGGCCTAAAGGCAGAATTGTTGATTGCAGCTACGTCTGTTTCTCCTACTAAGGATCACCCGTGGCTGGAAAGGCCAGGAGGGCATTAAGTGAAGAAGGGGACTGTTCTCCATTTGGGGTACAGGATCCTCCAAGGCAAAGTAATATAGAAGAGACCACTCGCAAGCAACTGGTGAGCCAGGGGTAAAGCTTTACTTAAACCGATATCTGGCAACTCTTCTCTTAGGAGAGGATCTTTGTTGACCACCTTATTGTGAACCGGGAAAGAGAGTGTCCTGCAGCAGGAGGGGATGGTTACAATCGCTGTCCTGTAACAGGAGGGAGAAAGGCAGACAGCTGACACCCCTCAAGAGCCTGGGGTCCCTTCCCAGTGCATGGACTATATAGGTAGGAGCCGGGGGAAAGGACCGCATTTTGCAGCAGCCTTTTGGGAATGCTAAAGAGACCGAAGCCACCAGCATCATGCAGCCCTGCCCCGAGGAGATGGACAGCCCAGAGAAAGACCAGGGCAAGTGGACTCTGCTCCGAAATGTGAACCAAGCACTGAAACCCTCGACTCTCCTATCGGTAAGAAAGGGCTCACCGGCTCTAAGCACTGCTGGTGACTTGCAAACTCCTTGGACTCTAGATCATGTTGTGGCTTAGTCCTTATAGTATCTGTGAAGCTTTCTCACACGCTCACATCATTGCTTCATTCGTCATGGCCCCCTCTGCACCATACAACCTCCCTGAGCATTTCTGCAGAGTCCCTTGTCTGTCCACATTTAAGTTCCTCTTACAGATCCACTTCTTTACTGAGTGCAGTGAATTGAGTTGACCTGTATATAAATTACCTATTGTTCCCCCTTCCTATATCTCTGTCTGTCTGTCCTTAGATTGTGAACTCCTCAGGGCAGGAAAAGCCCATGAGTTTTTAGAAAGTGCCTAGTGATTAAAAGATTTCTTGGGGTTTTGGGTGCAATGCTGTCTATCCTAAAATGTCATCAGTATGAGCCACAGCACAGCACATTATACGAGGATTACTGACCAGTTGAATGGAACTGATTAATGGGCAAACTAGAAATCACTATGAAATACCCTTTGCTTTGCTCATTCCTGTGGGACCTGAGACAAAACCTATTGAAGATGATGGAAAGACTACCATTGACTTCAGTGGGCCCAGTAAAAGGAAGAGGAAAGAGGTCAATGCATATTTGTAGTGATTGATGCAATTGAGCCGTGCAGTTCTTTTTGGTCCCGCTGGGTTAGTCGGGACTGCCATTTTGGTGGGTATAGATAAATCTAGATCAAATTGATATGTAGAGGGTGCTTCCAGGAAATGAATGTCCTGTCTGCTAGCTAGTCCAACCACTTATTTTATTTTTGATGTCGTAATACATGACCTCTAGACTACAGTAGGTAGTCTTAATAGCAATATGGTATAGCTTTTGCTTGCATTTGCTTGACCAAAGTTTGGGTAAGAGAAGGAGAGGCAGAGGAAATGGGAAAGCGGGAATGTCAGAGGTGAGACTAGTTTTAGAAGTGTGAGCAAGACAGGTTAAAAGAAGTAAGCTAAAGGTTGCTCAATGTACTTTTAGTGGTTTTTTATGCCAGTTAGATTTTGTTTAAGACAAGATGTAGCTTCAACAGGGGATAAAAATAGTCATATGAATATTGGTTAAGGTAGAATCTGTTGGGAATATTTTAAAAAACACTGGCCTTATTTAACAAGCTGTTTGATACTGAGCTAGGCAATAGCATATAAAAATCTGGGTTCCCTCTTAGGAATCTTTGCTCTTCAGCCTTGAACTGCAGGTCTTGCCGAATAGCCTGTCTGCAGATGAGCCGAGATAAGGGTTCTCTTAAAACTTAGTTTGAAACCTAGGTAAGAAGTCTGTTTCCCTAACCAGCTGGCCACCCTCGGAGAGGTTTTATAAGACTTTAGGACTTCAAGACATTAATTTTGAATTCTCTCAAATGTTAACACGATTATTATTTCTTGAGAGGAATGCACATTTTACAAATGTTAATCATTTGCTTGAGAAGCCTTACCTGTGCTGCTTGGTCATTTATATCTTATTGGTATTTTTAATTTGTTAGTAACATTTATTGACATCTATGCTTGTGAGTATTTAATTCTGGTGGCACTGGCTCTTCAAATCTTTCTTGGCTCCCAGGATGACTCTGGGGATTGACATACCACATCATATAATACAGAGCATATAAACTGCATTTGACTTTGTGATATTTGGCTACGTTTTTCTCTCAAGGGCCTGGTGATATAGTGGGTGCATGAAGCTAGGCCACATCAGTACTTATGTGAACATGGCTCTAACAGGGTAGCCTGAAGAAACTTTCTGGTTTTGATAAAATGCATTTTTTATTCTACTTTTGAACTGTCAAGAGTGTTCTCCAGTGACTAAGGACAGAGGATATAAGATCTGGGTCCTACACTTGGCTATTCCCTTGACCTACTGGGTGACCATGATCAAGTTACTTAACCTCTCCAGGCATTGCTTTGCCCAGCAATACAATGTATTGCCAACTGTCCACCACTCACTGTAAATGCTTTCAGGTCCTCCGAACAAAGTAGATATCTTAAGTATTAATATAAGTGAATGTAAAATGAAGTCATACATCACCAATAATACATATTTTTCCATTCCTGTTCTACCAGGTTCTCAAGCGTAAGAATAAAGTAGCTAATATGGTAGCATTGGAGTGTCGTTGTGGCCATGATGGTCCAAGAAATAGGTGGGAGGGAGGGACTTTTGTGGGAGATGCCTTTTCATTGGACCAATTGCATGGTTGAGATAGACAAGCTTTTGAATGCGATGCATGCTTTTTGATTCTTTTGCTTTTAAGAACACTTTTTCCCCTGTCACTTCTGAAGAGATTTTGATTATATTATAACTGAGATTCGAAGGGTCAGATCTTGAGTTGATGGAAACTAGCATAGTTTTGTCAATCCCACTTGACTTCTGTGGTCTCCTTCACCCAAGAAACTTAATGGATTTTACAATGGTGAACAAGTATTATGATGAAGATCGTGCATTCATGTTGATTGATGCCAACTGAGAATCGGGTCTTAACATTTCAGAGCGTTGTAGGGAACTGTGGTCGTGCAACTTTCACTGAAGCCAACTGGAGTCTCATTACTTCATCTTTGGGTGCTATATAGTGGGTGCTATTGTAATGTGATCTGAAAGGCTGAGAAGAGTTCATAGATTCATAGATGATTGGGGCTGGAAGGGACCTCACAAGATCATCAGGTCCAGCCCCCCTGTGCTTGGGCAGGAAAGACTGCTAGGGTCAGATAACCCCAGCTATTCATGTATAAAGGATTCAGGAGGTTGTCAGGTAGCCAGTGCTGTATTTTGTGTGACATTAATGACTTTTGCAGCCACTCTCACAGTCCAACTAGCACCACACACATTTAGTTGGGCAGCAAGGAGTTGTAGAGGCAGTATGAGGCCTTCCAACCTCTCCTTGTGCTATTCCCCTCCCTAGCAGCAGAGTATCACAGGAGGAACAAATAATGATCTGGAAAAAGGCAGAATAGGGAAGGCTGGTGGGAGAATACAAGGCCAAGGGAGGCTGCCTCACTGACCGTACTCTCAACGACTTGCTTTCCAGAGTCTCCATCCCAGATTGTGATAAAGCCTACTAGCACAGCAGTGCGTATGGTGAAATTTCCCCTGCTGCTGCCGTTGCTGCCCTTTGTACGCCCAAGAGGTTATTCACTAGGGCCATCAGCCTTAGATGAAGCCTTTAAACCAACATATGCATGCAGGATAGATGCAAATATGCCCACCAGCTAATTTGCATAGATGGCATCTGTGGAGCAACACAAAACTCAGTGGTGACAAGTAGCATAGATTAAATCAGCGTGTGGTTTAACTGTCAAAGCAGTATAACTGGATGACTTGCCATTATGCTGTATGAGGTATGTGCATAGGGGTATATAAACCAGTGATGCTCTAAGGCAGTGGTGTCTAACTCATTTGCCCCACCCCAAGTTGGCCCGGGACCTTCAGTCCAGATCTGGACCCACCTGCAACTTGAACTCCTGCGGGTGCTTGATCGGCCATGTGAGCTGAGGGTACCATGAGGATGAACACTGCAATCGCTCACCCCACCACCGCTGAAACAAATCCCCAATGGGGCTCCACTGTGTCAGCTCAGGGAGCCTCAGGTTTTAATGCTGCCATTGTTCATCCTGCTGCCAAATTCTTGGCCATGGGAAGGGATGACATGACTCCATGAGCAAGACTCATCCCGTGGCCCGGATGTTTGACATCCCTCCTCCCAAGCGCTGTATACTCAACAAGGAAGCCGCCTGTGTCGGGGCTGAATTTGGCTTGGTTTGTTGCTGTCAAGCCAGATTTCTCAATTCTTGCTCAACAAAGCTGGTGCTGAAAACAATGGGAGTTCGCCTGAGTGGGCAGCAGAATGATGACTTCAGCAATCAGTATTTCAGCAAAAAGTCTGTCTGTGATCATGCTTGGCTTTGCATGATTGATCAGGAAGCTGGAGTTGGAGGGATGTCTGTCTGGAACAACTCCCCTGATTCCACCATGAGTCTTGCAGTCTGGCACGGAGAGGATCAGTCGAAAAAACCTTGGTCATAACCTGTTAAGAAAAAAATTGAAAACGAGAACTGAAAGGGTCAGACCGCAGCAGGCAAAGCAGCTCCTCATGATTTCAGATTGGAGGTGGTGACTTTGGAGGCCTGACTCCCCCTGTCTGAATGCTCAGTGGGGGCAGTGATCTCAAGCAATGTATAGTCGAGTAGATCTCTGTCTATATTGGGTATATTGGGTGGCATGTTTGAAGATGTTACCTTCCCTCCCTAAAGCTGCAGTGACTCTCCAGGCAGGTAGCCATAGAAGACATTTGTGTGCAGAGACTTCTGGTTCAGACAACAGGTTGGTAGCTCCAGCTTCTCTGACCTAGCTCTGCTTGGTAGCAAACGCATATGCACCCAGGCTCCTGAGAGCCACCGGTGGACAATCCCCCAGCCTCAATAGCTTACAGGCTTTTGGTGTGTTGAGGGGGTTGGTCTTCAAGTGATCACCTATGTCATCTGCCTGCTCTGAACGATACTTTGATCATTCTGGATAGACATTTATGAAATAACATTAAAATACAAAGGATAAAATACACCGAAGAGGAAAACCAAGACCTCAGGGAGGAAACAGAAGAGATGCCCATGTTGCTGGTACTTGCCAGGGGTGGAAGATCCATCACAACATGTTTGGGAGCCCTCTGAAGTACAGTGCCTCTCTTACTCAACTCCAGAGGATAAATGCAGGTTCATATGGCGTTCAAGAGATTACCCGTTATCTCCAGTCCTGTAAAGACACGAGGCATCTGTGCTTGACGGTGTTTTACTGCTTTTTTGTTTGGAGACTAGAGACGTAGCTGCGGAAAGCTCAACCCTGCAAGGTATTGAACCAGTTTCCAGGGCTGGCAGAGGATCTGGAGCAAGCTCAGCACCTCCCTAGAGCAGGGTCAGAGCAGGGAGAGAATCAGATGTTGTCCCACAAGAGCTACATGGGATCATAGGACAGTCATAGGTCTGGAAGGGACCTCAGGAGGTCAACTGGCCCAACCTCCTGCTCAAGGCAGGATCAGCCCTAGGTAAACCATCTTATCCAAGTGCGCATCTAACCTGCTTTTAAAAGCTTCCCAGGATGGATACTCCAGAACTTCTCCGGGTAGCCTGTTCCAATGCTTAACTACTGTCATAGTGAGAAAGTTCCTCCTAATTTCCAGTCTAAATGTGGTTGGTTGTACCTTGCATACGATTAATTTAAAACCTATGTACATGATCTACACATGTATCCTGCAGCCCATATTCCAGGGAATGGGCAAAATGCAGCCCGCAAGCCGGATGCAGCCCACCAGGCCATCCTATCCAGCCTGCGGGGCCCCTAAAAAATTTAGAAAATTAATATTTATCTGCCCCTGGCTGCCTGTCATACAGTCCTCAATGGCTTGCCAAAACTCAGTAAGCAGCCCTCCGCCCAAAATAATTGCCCACCCCTGCCGTATTCAGACAAATCTCCCGTCAGAGTTTTTTCCCGGCATGAAATTCAGGGTTATATACTTGAACACCATCGTGCTTTCTAGCCATGATGTCCCTCTCTGCAGTCAGTTATCTTTATATTGGTTCCACTCTGAATAAGCTGTTCCACTGAAGAGGACGAGCTGACCTCAGATCAAAGGTCTGACTGGCGAAACACCAAATTAATATCCTCTCTTTGCAAGCAGTACACTAGCTGGGTTGTCCACCCCGATTCTCTTTCATGTCCACCCTGGCTATGACGAGCGGTGGTTGTGATGAATTATCCTCTGTACTTGCTCTCACCAATTGCAGTTCAGTTTAGTCGCATAAATCTGCAGGTCCCAGCATCTCTAGTTGAAGGTGTTCATTATCCAGTGTCACAATAGACATACTTCTTCCATTCTCACATCTATGGGAGGGTGAGTACAACCATAGGCAGTGGAAGGCTGGGGCTGACAGGGCTTGGCCCCCCCAAATGCGGCTCCAGTTGTGCCACCTCCGTGCCCTGCCGCTGTAGTGCCGTGCCCGGTGCTCCCGCCACGCGCTCCTCGGCTGTGTACAGCAGCAGCAACATGCGCTGGCCGCATTACGGCCATGCAGCATGGAGGGGAGAGGGTGAGGCGGCACGCTCCAAGCTGCACCCTGCACCAGCCCCACCAAGTAATATTTTCTCCCGATGCATATGAGCACAACGCAACAGTAAATTTGTCAGCATGCTGTTTCACGTGCAGATCTTCACGCTGAACAATATCATTCAGTAATAGCCCTGGTTGGTTATAAATCTAATTTGTATAACACATTCCCTCAAGAAAATACTGGAGAGTGGTAAGCAATTTGAAATACCTGATTGACTTGCAATGGAGATTGTTACGGATATATGTACCTAGCTTGCTTATGTGATTCCTCCGGTGAATGTGCTCCGATTCTGCTCAATGCCTTCTCTTGTCCCCAGCGCACAAAACTTTGTTGAGATAATTTTGGTTCTTGCTCCAAAGGTCTTACC
The DNA here is from genome assembly GCF_000455745.1 of Alligator sinensis. NCBI lineage: Eukaryota > Metazoa > Chordata > Crocodylia > Alligatoridae > Alligator > Alligator sinensis. The sequence goes on along the minus strand of NW_005842013.1, from coordinate 340,892 downwards.
ATCGTCATACCACTAACTTGTGCACCAGTTTGGATGGTCCTGATGACTTAATGACCATTTGGCCATGCTTGGGGATGGGGTCCCCGCTCCATGCTTGTAGATGCGTGGCCCAGGAATTCCTCTGCAGGGGATTCCTGGGACACGTTTCATGCTGCCTGGCCCTGATCCCAGGTGCCCATCTGCAAATGTGGAGCAGGGACCCCACAAATGGTTCCCCAAACATTTAGATGCACATCCCAGGTTGTAGCCAAGCATCCAGGGCTCTTGTCCTGCAGAAGTGTGCCCCCAAAGCTCCAGGAGTGGCCGGGCCCAACCCAATGGGACAGTGGCCCCAGCCGATGTCTGAACCAGCTAGTTGAGCAGACCAGGACACATCCTAGCACAGCTGATCCCACCATAATAAATGTTCATAGCCTCACTTTTAGCATCCTTGTTACCAGCCTAGGAGGAGAAAGATAATGCCTGGAAGGCCGTGGAGGGCATTCATACTCACCCTGTTTTGGAGCTAAACTTCCAGAAATGAACCTAACTGTGGAGGTTTAGTCTTCCTACGTGAACCTGAGGTGCTGAGTTCTTCTGCTTACCCTCACCCTCCCTTTCCTTTGGTTTGTTTTAGGGGGACTATGTCTGGATGGACCTCAAAACTGGCCGGGAATTCGATGTTCCCATTGGCGCGGTGGTCAAACTTTGTGATTCTGGGCAGATCCAGGTGGTGGACGATGAAGACAATGTACGTATGAAGGCACAGAAGACTGTGTTAATTGCTTCTGTTACTGTTGCATGTTCGGCCCCTAATTACCATGAATGACTGGGAGTTGGTGCACAGCTTGATCCTAAGCCTATTACAGTGAATAGGATTATTTCCATTTTCTCCAGTGGACCAGGACCACGTAATAGGACATCATCCCTGCCCCAAAGCTCATACATGGAAGAAAAGAAAGTGCAGTAAGTTATAACAAACAAAAGGGCAAGGAGGGCTGTGGCCAGATCATGCAGCCACACCACGTTGTTAATGGATGCCACTTCTATTTTACACCCAGTTAAAAAGTTTTGTTTAAGCTTTTGCCTGTTTCCATTTGTATTACTGCTAGTGTTCACTATTATGGTCCTGCCACACATTCAGACTAAAGCTGGATAGAAACCAGTTTACTCTTTTTATAGCTGGATGGACACTTTTATGGTGCAAGAATTACTTTGCATGTGTGGCTGGTCTAAATGTATTGTGCGATTAACCAGTTAATGTGTAGCAGAGGCTTAAAGAAGAAGGGTGATCCAAGTGTTAAGGCCTAGGATGGGACTTAGGAGACCCAGGTCAGTCCCCTGCTCCAACACATTTTAGTGGCCTGGGACAAGATCCAGAAGAGGCCTTATGTACCTAAGTTGGGTACTTAGTAGGAATGTAGGGTTCCCTATACACGTGCTCCGGTGGGGAAGGGGACATTTTAATTAAAGCAGCTTTCGGGAGCTGCTCTAATTAAAATGCCACAACATGTCACATGAATGACACAGGCCTCCAGAGGCTGGGCGGGCACGGTGGCGAAAGCACCATGGTGGTAAGCTGGGGAGCTCCCGTAGATGCCGCCAGTGGTGTCGGTGGCGTGGGTGGCAAGCCGCGACCACCCACAGGTGGTCTTTTCGACCCGCATGCACCCCCTGTGCATCACCACTGGCATGTCATGTATTCAGCGCCCCACATTTCAAAACTGTCAGGCACATAACACAAATTAGACACTACACTTTAGCTGCCCAAGGGGCCCAGGAGGCCTGCTCTGAGCACACCCAGTACACCCTCACAGTATTAAGTGTAGCACCCACGGTCACTCCTACACAACCACAGCCTTGTCACAGCTGTGACACTGCCAGAATCAGGGCCCAGCACCCAGGAGAGTGCCCCTGTCTCTGGGATACAGCATCAGGCCCCCTCTGGGGGCCTTCTTTCCAGATCCAGGACTCTTATTCCTCTCTACACAGTTTATGGGAATGGTAGTGCCTTCAGCCCAGCCTAACCTGGTGGTTAGGGCACTCTTTTGGGGAGTGAAAGACATAGGGCCTGAAAACCTGGGAGAGCGATGGGAGTTCAGACACCCCTCCCTTTTTTAGCATTTCCTAGTATCTAGCCTAGGCAGTCTTCATGTTTGGCAGGCTTACTGCTGTGAATCCCACTCCCACTTGCCATTGCAGGGACAGAGAGCTTGGGCACTGTCTCGGACGGCCAGAGCCGACTCGAGTTGCGTTAGAAATTGGTCGTACGTTAGGGCGGGCTGGTGAATGGAGAGGCAGACACAACTTATCGGTTGCAAAAAACTTTACTCATGCCGCTTGCAATCACGACGCAGGTGGTCCGGTTGTCGGAACAACCACGCGAGTTGTTCCAGCTGGCGGGGCCCAAGCCAGTTAATCCGTCCGCAATTCAAAGCCGGCGGGGAAAGGGGTACGTCGGGGTTGCGCTCGGTGACGGGAAGAAAGATTGATAGGTGATCAGTCTATCGATCGGCAGCCGCAAGTCAGATCACTTCAGAGGCACTCTGCAGCGTCCTCAAAGCTCTTCAACCTGGGCAGAAGTCGCGCGGAATTTTAAAGGGCCAGCGAGCCAATTACTAGCCGCCACGTGTGAATAATTTAGCACTGGCCAATAGCGGGGCACAAATTTACATTCGAATAGCGGGAACTCTTTGCACCGTGCATTTCTGTGCTGCAAAGAAGAAATGCATCCTGCAAAGGAAACTGCACATTGGCGGGAACTCTCCTGCACGCAGGCTCTCAATTGCAGCAGAACACTCTGCCGTGCAAAGGAGCTCTCATGTGGCCAGGAAATCCCATAGTGCCAAGGCACCAAAATCACTGGGTCGTGACGGGCACCAATGCTGGGTTTGTGAAATCCCCCTCTGGAGCCCAGAGCCTGCTTCCTAGGTCTGGGAATATTCAACATCGCTGTGCCCAGGTCCATTTATTCTTCCTTAGCCCATCTGTAAAATGGGTATAATAGTACTGCCCTTCATCATGATCGTATTTTAAGGAAAAACATGTTGCAGAATGAGAGCTTACTTACCTATTCTGGTGCTAGAAACCACAAAAGTATCTTGGGGGGCGGGGGGAGTGTTTTTAGTGAACTCTGTTCCTGCTACTTGTTCCTCTCTTCTAATATCAATCCTGTGTATCAATCCTGTTCTCAAATTCCCACAGATCTCTTCAGGAGCAGCAATCTGCAATATTTTCTCGTTCCCTTTCAAAATAGCTTAGACGGCCACATGATGCAGCACAGCAGCAAAACATGAGCTCCCAGTTGAATTGTTTTAAAATCCACCTTATTTTTCTCTCTGCAGCCAAGAAGGAGTTTCTGAACCTCCTTTTCTGGTCGCCCAGGGATGATAAAGTTGCTTAATTTGATATCAGTCTGCAGATGGGTGGGGGGAGGGAACCAAGTCAGGGTTGAATGGAGTGGTCTGCAAAACCCAGCAGAACTGGCCCCCGAGATCATAAAAGCAAAGGAGTCCCGAGATTTCTTTGATATACCAGTATTGATTTATTTGCTTATTTATTCGATGTATATGCCATCTTTACCAATAAAGGCTCGGGAACAGAACAGAGCTTACAATAAGAGAACAGAGTCCCTTGTAAAACAGGAGAGCAACAAGAGAACAAAACACCTTAACCGTGTACTACACTATCCAGATAAGACACAGACCCTCCCCCAAACCATATCTCAGCCAGGCTTTGTTTGCCCAATGCTGGCCCAAATAGGAAGGTCTTTGAGTGCTACTGAAAGATATCCAGATTTGGGCTATGATGTATTACAACAGCTCTTACAGGTTCCAAGTAAGATACGTCTTTGTTGTTCCAGCAGCTGAACATGCACAGATCAAGAGATGGGTCTCCACTGTAAAGATAAAGAACAGGATTTTTTCAGAAATGCAGCTCCAGGAGAGGACAGATGATTTTTAACACACTCATCTAGCTCGGCTTTACCGGTGATAGGAATGGCATTCAGAATAGTGATCCTTCTAGCATAATATCCTGTCTCTTCAAGTGTTTCAGAGAATCTGCCAAATCCCTCCAGTCTCAATCCCTCCATTCGTACCCTGACACCTGAAACTCTAGTCTTCCTCAATATCTTGCTTTAATCCTATTCAATATAACCGTGCACGTTCTTATTGGCACGAGGCCTGACTCTTTTGCTGATGCTTCCAGAATGGTGTAACAAGGCTGGAGAATAACTGCGTAACTTTGTAAAGAGGCCGTAAAGAGCCTTAAAGTAGGCTTGCATGCCACGCACTCAGCCTTTCAAAGCCCCTTTATGCTACCAGAGCCGAGTGAAGCAGCCTAAACGTCAAGGAGAATCAAGGCCATAAATACCACGTTCTCTGTTTTTGGATCGTGCTAAGCTACGTGACTTCAGCAATACCTTGTGGCAGTGAGTCCTATGAGATCATCAGTGATGTCAAAATGCAGGCGTCTGTAAGGAACGTACATCCAGCCATGTATGATGTCAAAATGATGTCAAAATGCAGGCGTCTGTAAGGAACCAAAGTCAACTCAAAGTGGAACCAAGTGCCCGTATTTCTAAATGCTTTCAATACATGCAGCCATCTGAGTAGGGGTCTGCATTCTCCTTGATACACTCAGGCTGTCCTAGATGTCTTCTGTCCAGAAGGCCACGCTCTGGCTTAGCAGGATGGCTGTGTCCTGGTCTTGCAGAGAGCTAAGACAGCTCCCTCGACTGCTACTGTAAACCGTAACGGCTGCCAAGCATTGAGAAACAATGCTGTACCGCACGTACCCTGTCGGTTCCCCATTTATGGAGGTGCTTTTGTCTCTTGTCACTGTGCTACCCCCAGAATGTCACGTTGGACCTGTTTCCCCTTTCTCCTTGCAGGAGCACTGGATTTCCCCTCAAAATGCCAGCCACATCAAGCCCATGCACCCAACCTCGATCCATGGGGTGGAGGACATGATCCGTCTGGGCGACCTGAACGAGGCCGGGATCCTGCGGAATCTGCTCATCCGCTACCGGGAGCACCTCATCTATGTGAGTGTCGATCCCAAGACAGCTACCTTGCCCCAGCTAAGCAATGCTTATTTCTGTTCTTGCCTGACCCAGTCCAAGCCAGAAGCCCCTAACTGGGCACAGCTACACATTCATTAATGTGCCGTAATTACGGCGCATTAACTTTTAGTACCTGTAAATCACAGGTACTAACTTAGTGCACTGTAATCAGCTCTACTGTGCATTAGCACCGGCGCATGCTTTTTAAGTGACGCTAATGCGCAGTAGACTAATTCTGCTGCACATTAGCACGTTTTTTTCATGCTGTGCTAATGTGAAGTAGAATTAGTCTACTGCGCCATTAGCGTCTCATGTAGACACACTCACTGAGTATGCTTGTGCGTGGCAAGACTTTACATGCTATTCAAACAGGGCATGAGATGTCATTGTAGCGGGGATACATGAGTTAAAGGAGGAGTTTATTTGCTGCATGATAATTAAATTGGAGTCCTTTAGCAAGGCTAAATGGGGAGCACTCTTACCTCTCTCTTTGAGCCGTACAAGGATTCACACCTAAAGCTGGCACCACTAAGTAGGGGACACCTGCATCGCAACAAGTACTGGCGTTTGGGTGAGAGGATGCCTGAGGTTCTGGCTGTCCACGTGGAAGTTAAAGGTGCCACGGCTGAGGGGATGAGGAATGAACTCCCTGCACTTGCCTCTGCTCCCCTTGTTTTGCCAGCCTTGCTGTAGGTTTTATGCACAGGGGAAATAGCCGAAGACTCAAAACCACATCAGACTGTGGTATCACTGAGGTGACAACAGTGAGAGACCAAAAGCTGAATGAGGTCTTGCAACTTGATAAGAAGGCAGCGATCTCTGGAAGTGGGGAGCCATCAAAGGAGATAACCTTGGGCTGTGGGGCAGGGATGAAGATTCCTGTGTATATGGGGTTTTGTCAGTTCTTTCGGGGGGACAGGGAAGGGGTGGTCATTGCTGTGGTATTTTTCTTAATGTCTGGAGTTTTTTTTTTTTTATTGCTGTAAAGTTTTCTTAGTGTGCTGATGCTACTGACAGGCAGTGTCTGCCTTAATGCCATTTGAAACGCAGCTGGAATCTGCAGAACCGTTGTAAAATCAACAGGCGTGACTCTTGGGGGATGCCCTACCCAACAGGGCCACTAAACCAGCCTTGCAAACAGCACCATGCCTAGACTCCTGGCAGCCCCAGGTGAACTTTTAGTAGTGGGGCCCCCCTTTGCCAGAGATAACGATAATAATAATGATAATAAAAATTACCGTTTTGGGGCCCCCTTTCTGCCTGGGCCCCAGGTGGCCACCTGGTTCACACATGCCTGTGACCGGCCCTGCTTGTAAACCCCACCCGGGACATGAAAGTCAAGCTGGCTTCTTGCCGCCTTGTGGTGGGCTGCTGGTTCTCGAAATTCCACACCTCTGCAGCCTTTCCTTAAGTGACACCTGTTCATCTTCCCTGATGTTAATTGGAGCTGCATGTGTTTAATGGAGAGTATAATTGGGATCAAACGGAGTTGTTCTGCTCCAGCTCTGTGGAAGAACACAACTCCAAAAGACAGAATTTCCTTTCACGGTCCCTGTTTTAACAAGGAGGGGTAATTATCCATGTTAGTCTGATGTCAGGCTGAAGGCAGTGCAGGGGAGTTCAGATAGGCATGAGCTTTGACAGGTGGCAGCCTACTTCATCAGGTCCTATGACTACATTGTGAAGATTCATAGATTCATAGATGTTAGGGTCGGAAGCGACCTCAATAGATCATCGAGTCCGACCCCCTGCATAGGCAGGAAAGAGT
>NW_005842013.1:309955-333510 GCF_000455745.1 Alligator sinensis | reverse complement strand
TTCCGTGCCACCCAGCAGGTCATTTCCTAGGCTGTAGGTGTGCTGGACATTTTTCCTCCCTAGGTGCAGCACTTTGCATTTCTCCTTGTTGAACTGCATTCTGTTGTTTTCTGCCCACTTGTCCAACCTGTCCAGGTCTGCTTGCAGCTGTTCCCTGCCCTCCGGTGTTTCCACTTCTCCCCATAGCTTTGTGTCATCCGCAAACTTGGACAGAGTACACTTCACTCCCTCGTCCAAGTCGCTGATGAAGAGGTTAAAGAGTATCGGTCCAAGGACCGAGCCCTGCAGGACCCCACTGCCCACACCCTTCCAGGTCGAAACCTGGATGATGGAAGATGAATCCATTTCAAATGACAAAGGAGGTTGTTGTCTACAAAAACTCATGCTTGTCTGGACTAGTTATTCTCTAAGGCTAGGGACGTACATTCAAAAAGCCTGAGCCTGAATGGATGCAATCTTTGCAGGTTAGTCTAATCTGGCTAGTCTAAACCAATTTGTGACTGAAAAGACATTCCCTCTGGTCTGAAAAAAATGCAGGCACATGCCTGCAGTGGCTCAGGCTAGAAGCTGGGGGACACTAGAGCAGGCCTCCCTTCCCTTGTGCATTGCTGAGCTGAGGGCAGTATGGCCAGCAGGATGCTCTGATTAGGGAGGGGTTCCCCCCCATCCTGACCAGCCCAGCAGGGAATTGATAACACAGTGTTTATCACTCCATTAAGAAAACAACGGACACTACCAGCTACCTGTTGATTCTGCCTTGTCCCATCTGCCACAGCTTGGACTGTAGCCAGCATGTGGTCTGCTAGCTAATGGGTCTGTGTAAGGCAGTTGGAATGGGGAAATCTCTGCTTAGCAGGGAGTGGGGGGGTGAGGAGGGAGCAGGGGGAAACAAGGCAGATGCCTGCAGTCTGAGCCAGAGCTCCAGCCAGGGAGCACAGGGGAGGGGCCAGCCCTGCTGTGGAGCAGAGAGCCCTGCCCAGCCCAGAGAGCATGCCGGGGGCATCTGGTTTAACTTAAACCAGCAAGGGGTCTGGGACAGACGATGCATAAACTGGTGTCATAGTTTCATAGTTGATAGAGTCGGAAGGGACCTGAGCAGATCATCTAGTCTGACCCCCAGCCATGGGCAGGAAAGAACGCTGGGGTCAAACGACCCCGGCAAGGTGTCTATCTAGCCTCCTTTTGAAGACCCCCAGTAGGAGTGAGCACCACTTCCCTTGGAAGTTGGTTCCAGATCCTAGCCGCCCTGACTGTGAAGTAGTGCCTCCTCGTAGGGCCTGCCCTGCTGCCCCCTGATCATGTGAGTGGCCCTCCTCTGGACCCTGTCAATGTTGTCCACATCCCTCCTGAAGTGCGGCACCCAGAACTGGACGCAGTACTCCAACTGCAGCCTGACCAGTGTCACATAGAGGGGGAGGATCACCTCCTTGGACCTGCTTGTGATGCATCTATGGATGCATGACAAGGTGTGGTTAGCCTTCCTGACCGCGTCCCCACATTGGTGGTCCATTTCATCTTGGAGTCTATAATGATTCTAAGATCCTTTTCTGCCTCTGTGCTGACGAGAAGGGAGTTCCCCAGCCTGTAGGTAGCTGCTGGTTCTTCCTCTCTAGGTGCAGTACTCTGCACTTTTCAGTATTGAATCCCATCGTATTCTCATTCGCCCACCCCTGTAACCTGCCCAGATCTAGTTGTAGCCTGTCCCTCCCTTCTAGCGTGCCCACTTCCCCACACATCTTAGTGTCATCTGCGAATTTGAACAAGGTACTTTTCACCCCCTTGTCCAAGTCGCTGATGAAGATGTTGAACAGTGCGGGCCCGAGGACCAAGCCCTGGGGGACCCCACTGCCCACATCCGTCCAGGTCAAAAATGACCCATCCACCACCACTCTCTGGATACAGCCCTCCAGTCAATTGGTGACCCATCTGACTGTGTAGGCATTGACACCACAATCTCCTAAATTTTTAATGACAATGGGGTAAGAGACAGTGCCCAAGGCCTTCCTAAAGTCCAGAAAGACTATATCCACCGCGACACCTACGTCCAAGGATTTTGTGACCTGGTTGTAGAAGACCACCAGGTTGGTCTGACAGGACCTGCCTCTAATGAACCCATGTTGGTTGCCCCTAAGTATATACTCCCCTGCTTGCCCCTCGCAGATGTGCACCTGGCTAATTTTCTCAAATAGCTTCCCCAGGACTGAGTAAGACTAACAGGCCTATAATTTCCTGGGTCCTCCTTCCTCCCTTTTTTGAAAACGGGAACCACATTGGCCCTTTTCCAGACCTGTGGCACCACACCAGAGCACCACGAGTGCTCATAAATCTGTGCCAGGGGTCCTGCAATGACCTCTGCTAATTCCTTCAGTACTCTGGGGTGGAGATCGTCAGGACCTGTTGATTTGAACACATCCAGTCCCACCAGAAGTTCCCTGACTAGGTCCTCTCTGACCCTGGGCCTGGCTGCACCTCCCCTGGGTCCATCGTGGATCCCGGTGTGGAGAATGACCTGGTCCCTGCTCAGAAAAATGGAGGCAAAGAAATTGTTAAATAGGTTAGCTTTGTCATCTGGTGAGACCACCAGATTTCCTAGCGTGTCCTGCAGAGGCCCTACATTACCCGGTACCTTCTTTTTACCCGCTATGTATTTTAAAAAGGATTTCTTGTTATCCTTGATCTGGGCCGCTACTCCCAGTTCCATCTCCACCTTAGCCTTCCTAACAGTCCCTCTGCAATCCCGAGCAACGGAGGTATAGTCCTCCCTGGTGATGGCCCCTCCCTTCCATTGGGTGTATGCCTCCTTTTTGGCTTTGAGACGTTCCTAGATGCTTTTGGTGAGCTATGGGGGCTTTTGAGCACTCTTGCCCCCTTTAATCCATAATAGGATTGCCATCCTTTGAGCTTGGAGGATCGTCTCCTCCAGGAACGGCCACTCTTCTTGGACTCCCAACTCCTCATCCCTCCAGGACCTCAGTGCCTCCCCAACTAGTCTCCTTAGCTCAATTAAATCCTCCCTCCTGAAGTCCAGGGCTGCTATCTTGCTGCAGGCCTTTGCCACCCTGCGCTGGATGCTGAAGGACCCAAATCAGTCTTTGGTTTGACCCAAATCAGTTAAGTCTGATACTACCAGGTTTATCTCAAACCAGTTCCAGCTATTTTCAAACTGGTGTATTTGCACTGAACATCTGTTCTGTTACAAGTTTAAGCCAATTTCTCATCACTTAAACCGGTTTATGTGTAATGTCTGTCCCTGCCTTCTGTTTTAACAGACTGTGGACTGTCAGGATCCTTGTGGGGGCATGGGATGTCCATTTTTATTCCTGAAATGAAATCTACCCACAGCATGTGCCTGGGTGCTGCTAGCTGATGGGGCCAGACAGTCCATGCAAAGAGGTTTGAGCTGGGCAATACAGGAGAACTTGTAAATCATATTTAAGCATTCAGCAGTGCATGTTCCTTGCTTTGTGCACCTGCAGACTTTTTTTTTTACAAGCTATTGGAAGGTTTCATTGAGAGAGGAGTGATTCATGGACTGATGGATTTTTTAAACCATAGGGACCCTGAAAATAAATGACTTTGATCTCTTATCTTATATAACACAGGCCAGAGTTCCTCAGCCAGGAATTTTTCCAGCAAGTTTATAATTTCTGTTTGAACTGTAGCATCCTTTAAAAAAGGTCCCCACAGTCTTGAGTTACAGACGGCAAATGATGGAGAAGTCACCATATCCCGAGGTAAATTGTTCCAATGCTTAATTACTCTCACTGAAAAACGTGTTCCTTGATTCTAGCAGAAGCGTGTCTAGTTTCAGCTTCCTACTTTTGGATCCCATTGTTACGTCTGTCTGCTAAATAAAAGAGTTGCCTTTATCCTGAAGGGTTCCCAAGATTTCATTCAGAGGAGCACCCAAACGTTTGGATGCTTAGTTTTGCAAGGTTCCCAATATCTAAAACCCTTAGGTCAGCAAAGCCAACTGGAGATCTCACAAGAGTAGCTCTACTCACATCTAGAACCACATCTCTTTGTACAGCTAAATCTGAATGGCACGCACTAGAGCTATTTGGGAAACTTTTGCTGAAATTATTTTTAGTGGGGTCAGGTAATGCTGACTCGCCGACAACTTTTCCCTGGACTGTAACCGTTTTGATGAAAACCACTGGGAAAGTTTTCTTGGGTCCAGGGTGGAAGGGAGGCACAAAAGAATGGCTATCAGGTCGGGAGGTTTACCTGGGTTTCGAGTGCCTTGGATTCAAGTGCCTGTCTTGAATCAGGCCAAGGAGAGACTTGAGCCTAAATCTCACACAGCCTAGGTGAGTATCTTGACCATTTGATGAAGTAGGCTGTATGTAGCCTATGAAAGCTCAACCTCTCTGCATGATTTAGTCTCTGCCAGTCTACCCTGTCTTTTCCTGTATCTCTTTCTCAAGTTCGAGGGCATTCCAGTGCCTGGTTTTGGTTCGGTCCTTCCAGGTAGACTGGAATTATAACCAGATAAACCTTTTCTTTTGGTATTTTGGCACGTCCACTCCTTGCCTGTGATGGAATCAGAGGCACACAAGAAAAATGTTATTTGAACTTTTTCCAATTGTCATGCAAATATTAGGCTTGTATCCAGCAACTGCTCTGTTCTGTGGCCCATGTCATAAAATCAGAAAAATCAGAAAATTGGAGTTGAAAGGGACCTCAGGAGGTCACATCTAGTCCAGCCCCTGCTCAAAGCTGGACCAGCCCCAACTACATCATCCCAGCCACAGCTTTGTCTAGCTGCGTCTTAAAAACCTCCAAGGATGGAGATTGCACCACTTCTCTGGGGAGCCTGTTCCAGTGTTTTACTACCCTCCTGGTGACAAAGTGTTTCCTAATATCTAACCTCAACTTCCCTCGCTGCAGCTTGAGCCCACTGGTCCTTGTTCTGTCATCTGCCCCCACTGAGACGAGTCCAGCTCCATCCTTTTTGCCATCCCCTTCAGGGAGTTAAAGGCTGCTGTTAAATCCCCACTCAGTTTTCTCTTCTGCAGACTAAATAAGCCCAGTTCCTTCAGTCTCTTCACCAGTCATGTGCCCCAGCCCCCAACCATTTTCATTGCTCTCCAATTTGTCCGCATCCTTTCTGTAGTAGGGCCCAAAACTGGACGTGGTACTCCAGGTGTGGCCTCACCAGTACTAAATAGAGGGGAATCAGTACTTCCTTGGCCCTGCTGGTAACACACCTACCAGTGCAGCCCAGTATACCATTAGCCTTCTTGGCAACAAGGGCACACTGTTGGTTCATATTCAGCTTATTGTCCACAGTAACCCCCAGGTCCTTTTCTCATATGTCATGAGACAATATGATCTTTGTAGATTAAATCAGCAAGGTACCAGTTGCAGTCACAATCTATTTAGTAATAAGCCTTGTTTTTGAATGACACACCTTCAGTTTTGCAGGAACTAGTCCACAGTGCATTGGTAGATACTGCATTGCATATATTTTCAAGGTTGGGAATAGAAACAAGGGTTGTGGGGTTACGAGAAAATGTCCTTCTGAAAAGCTCCTGGCAGCTTTGAGTAGAATAAAGGATTCATATTTTTGTTTTATTAGAAGAAAATGTGATGGGATGGAAAGGGTTGACACAGCCTTGGATTAGCACATGCATTTAAGAAGATTGGTAAAGCAAGTTGGTTTATGAGGAACAAATAATTGTCTTGATTAAGGTAATGATCTGCGACTTTGCAGTCATGTCTTCACACCATCTTTGCGACTGTCTTATATTTCTTAGAGTAGATTTCCTCTGGGTTCCAATATTGTTCTCTCCTTATGTGTGTGGATGTTTTATGAGCATCAGTGAGAGTAATGAGCCAAGTGCTTTACGCAGCCTGCCATGTATGTAGGTCATTAGTAGTTTCCCCTTTTGTGTATGGGGAAATGGAGGGAAAGGGAAAGTTAATAGCCAACATCTACAATACTGAGTGACCAGTTCTGTTTTAAGCACCTGGATGAGCAAATAGATGTTACAGGCATGCCACACGTCTCATAATTGCGTTGTTTATTTTAAAAGCCTAAATTTATGCAGTTGAATTTGACAATAGTGGCCCAAATCACTTGTCCCAGGCCTTAAAAGGAATTGGAGTCAGAGCCATAACTGGAAAACAGGACTTCATAGACTCATAGAGAAGTAGGGCTGGAAGAGACCTCCATCTGTGATCTAGTCCAGCCCCCTGCCTGGGGCAGGATCAGCCCTATCCAAACCATCCTATATAATCCATAATCTAACCTCTGAATAAAACCACCATCAACCTTAACATAGCACAAGACATACCCTAACCTGCTACAGGTAAAGCAGGAGGACCAGAGCAGCCAACGTCCTGCTTCTATGAAATGTTGTCAACACATGCTCCAGTGATCTGGGTAGAGGGCCATGCCCCTACTAAAGAGGGAGGCACCCCCTCCCCCCCCAGTCCATACCAATCTGACCATGCAGTAAAATTCCTTCTTGACCCCAAATGTGGCCATCAATATGTCTCTGAGTGGAGGGGCAAGATTTTCTAGCCAGGACCCCCCAGCTTTAAGTCCCAGTAGGAGCACTGTCCCACCCCAGAGTGCCCTGGCGCACATGTCCAGGCTCTCAGCCCTATGCTCCAGCCCACAGGAGCACCCCATCGGCCACGTCTGCAATCCGGTATGTCTGTTCTAAGGTGCTGCTCAACTAGGCATGAAATATTGAAATAGTCATTGAGGGAAGGTGCCTTGCCTACAGTACGTCCATATGTCCTAACCACCAGGTTAGAAAGCCATTCCCTTTTTCTCTTGAGCTGAATATTGAAGTGGCTTATATGAAATGGAACAGCGCGGCAGGCGAGATCAAGGAATATTCCCTTCCATAATAGCCTCTAGCCTGGCGTTTGTCTCTCTGGTTAGGTATGGGAGACTGGGGTCCAACCCCTGCTCTAAAATGAGTGGAGAATTGGGGTAAGTGCCCTAAACACTGACCTATTGATCATCGGGGAAGGCACCTCCCTCCATCTTGTGAAACTAGCCTTGAGGCATTTTTCCAGACAGAATATTTTGGTAGAGTTTCAGGAGCATCACAAACACATTTTTTTTCCATGAGAAAATAATTCACCACTATCGCATCAACCTGTTCCAGGCAGAACATTGACTATGGCTCAGCAACAGCGTTCTTGGCATGCAGCAGACATGGTGTTAGTAGGCTGTGTAAGGAGGTTTCCCTATGGTGGGAAAGGTGGTGGCTTCTGTGTGTCAACCGTAGGGTGGGGTGACCAGGACATGGAAAATGGAACAGAAAGGACCTATATAGACATGCTTCAACCCTTGGTTTGGTGCGCAGGAAGAGCAAAGGGAAGGGGATTTTAGAGAGAGTCGGAGAAAGAAAAGCAACAAAGAAAACCAACAGCAACTAAGATGGTGGGAGACAGAGGACTGTCCCATGAAGATGCTGCTGTGCCAGGAAGGTATAGTCTCAGGCTGGTCATTCACCAGTGCCAGGGACCATGCCTCTTGGAGCCCAGGGGCACCCTACCATCCTCAAGTTGGGTTCAACTCACATTGTCCGTCTCCTGCAAAGGCTGGAGCCCTTATGAGCACTAGTCTGGCCCCCAGTAGGGTTCAAGGACTATGAATGGTCCCCAGTATAGACACAGGAGTGGGAAAATCTACTTGGTGTCTTTCTGCCCAGTGTTTCATGCACAGAGCTCTATGCAATAATAAAGGGATAATATTATTGTTATTATTATTATGATGCAATAATAATAAAGGGATAATATTATTATTATTGTTATTATTATGCAACAATAAAGGGATAATATTATTATTATAAAAACATTGCATAACGCACAGTCCAATTTTATTCATTATTTATCACATAGTATGAATATCCTTTATTATATAGTATAGTAATATATAATGTAATATATTATATCATGATATATTATGAAAATAATTCACCACTATCGCATCAACCTGTTCCAGGCAGAACATTGACTATGGCTCAGCAACAGCGTTCTTGGCATGCAGCAGACATGGTGTTAGTAGGCTGTGTAAGGAGGTTTCTCTATGGTGGGAAAGGTGGTGGCTTCTGTGTGTCAACCGTAGGGTGGGGTGACCAGGACATGGAAAATGGAACAGAAAGGACCTATATAGACATGCTTCAACCCTTGGTTTGGTGCGCAGGAAGAGCAAAGGGAAGGGGATTTTAGAGAGAGTCGGAGAAAGAAAAGCAACAAAGAAAACCAACAGCAACTAAGATGGTGGGAGACAGAGGACTGTCCCATGAAGATGCTGCTGTGCCAGGAAGGTATAGTCTCAGGCTGGTCATTCACCAGTGCCAGGGACCATGCCTCTTGGAGCCCAGGGGCACCCTACCATCCTCAAGTTGGGTTCAACTCACATTGTCCGTCTCCTGCAAAGGCTGGAGCCCTTATGAGCACTAGTCTGGCCCCCAGTAGGGTTCAAGGACTATGAATGGTCCCCAGTATAGACACAGGAGTGGGAAAATCTACTTGGTGTCTTTCTGCCCAGTGTTTCATGCACAGAGCTCTATGCAATAATAAAGGGATAATATTATTGTTATTATTATTATGATGCAATAATAATAAAGGGATAATATTATTATTATTGTTATTATTATGCAACAATAAAGGGATAATATTATTATTATAAAAACATTGCATAACGCACAGTCCAATTTTATTCATTATTTATCACATAGTATGAATATCCTTTATTATATAGTATAGTAATATATAATGTAATATATTATATCATGATATATTATGTTTAACAGTAGATTATTATTATTATTATGTAATTATACATAAATACATTTGGACTGTAGCTGCTCAATCTGTGTTAAGAGCACGGCTTGCAGCCATGTTTTTCACATGTGCTCAGAAATATTGCCCAACTATTGCCCAAAATGCCCAGCAGGAAGCTGGCCATCTCTCTTTAAAAGGAGACTTATGGCAGTTTTGGGCACTTGCTGCATGTCTGTGCCTCTAACCAACACGTTAACTTTTTTATTAGAAGGGTGACATCCAGCCCAGGTATCTCTCTCTTGTTAGGATTGCAACTCCTAAATAGAAAGGACATTTTCACAACTCCAGGCTTTCCAGCACTTGCTAAAGTACATCACCACTCACCCATGCACTGCTTCCATCCTGCAGCAGTGAGATGGCTGAGAGAGGAACACTTATTCCTACCAGTCTCCAAAAACTTAGAAAAGAGAGCGAAAGGAATAGCAAGAGAGAAGATAGCTATTCATGTAGCTGAGCTAATGATTTGGAGCAAATAGTTGAGTAAATAAACTTGGGCATAAATCATAGTGCTTAGGGTCGGAAGGGACCTAAACAGATCATCGGTCCGACCCCCCGCCCCGGGCAGGAACGGGTGCTGGGGTCATAACACCCCAGCCAAATATCTGTCCAGCCTCCTCTTGAAGACCCCCGTGATTTATTCAACAAAATCTTTTGTGTGTGTGCGTTTCAGAAAAGATTGTGATGATATTGCAATCATTCCCCCAGGTCATCCTTGCTCTGTGGATAGTGGGTGAAAAGTTTTTTTGTGGGGTTTTTGGTTTTTTTTGTGGATCATTGCCATTTGAGCTGCGTTGTTTAGCTGGGATTGGATGCACGGGTCAGCTGGCACATCCCTGCTGCCTGATTGGAGGGGCATATGTCTTCAGCTCAGCTTTTCAGTTTGAAAGCTTGCATTTGCAAAATGAAAATTAACTTGCTGTTAATACGCTGGCTTCTCTGCTCAGGTTCCTAGCAGTAAACACCTCCCCAGGCTATCGGAGGGTAGCAAGTACACCTGTAAACAGGAACGGTTCCTGAGCTGACAACTATTTGTGACAGTCACTCTGATAAGGACTGAAGCGTAGCGGAAAATGTGGAGGGGGGATTTTTCTTTTAATGACCATCAGCGATGGGGTTTCTTATCTTTGCTCGTGACAATTTTGCAAAGCTGCATACACAGTGACCGATGTGGCCCAGGTAGCAGAAGTAAAATTTGCTCTCACCTTTTCAAACTCAGTATGATACATAGATAGCTTCCCTGTTTAAAGTGGTTCCTGGGATTTTCAAGTCAAGAACAAATCCTGCAGCCAGGGGCAGGAGGGTCTTCTCTAAAGTCTGGCCTTGCTAAGCTGGCTCAGGTGAAAAGCTTCTCCTTGACTTGGAGACTGACTTTAGTAACTCTAATGAAGTATGTATTTTCCTTTCTCTCCTCCCTTACTTTTTAACCCTCAGACTAATTGCGGCGGGAGGGTAAGTACAGCGCGCAGATCCATCAAGCCGTCGTTCATTAGTGCTGTGCGTTGTCACGTCATCCCCTGGCTTTCCCATTTACATGAACCATCAAGTAACCATTGCACTGCATTTCCACTGCTACCCCATGAATGCATCAAAAGCACTGGCACTCTTGGCCGTAAAGGCAGAACCACGGCGCCTTCTTGGCAATACCAAGTGCTCCGCCTGTGAATGCGATGAGCTGCGACCACTTCTTTGTCATGCCTCAGCTCAGGTGAAACAGGCACCTGCAACAAAATGGAAAGACCTAAGCAAGGGCTGTTTTGCATGGCTCACGCTTGCATGTACTCAGCTTAACTGCTGAATAGCAGGGACGTTTCACTGCACAAAGAGCAGGGGTGGTTGGAACTGTCTTTATCCTGCATTGCTTGAGCAGCAAAACCTCCACTTGAAGTTAGCCAGCGTTGTGGGAACGAGGCTCAGAGCGGATTTGTTGCATGGCTCGTTAAAATATAGGTCACACAGGAAGTAAGGAATTTGCAAGGAAACAGTCTTTCCTGTTGCAAGCAGTTAGCAGACCCCCTGCAAGTAAAACCAAGTTGATCTTTGCTCCAAAACAGAAGGGCTTTACACTGACCCACTAACAGACCTATAAACCAGAGTAACAAATATTTTCTCGTGCCTGCCCTTTGGCCCCTCTTTAACTCGGTGGCTGAAGTCATGCATGCCGCCTTCTGCTAAAATTGGGCGAGCAGTGTGTGTTCATCAACTAGCGGCAAACTGAACGCACGCTTGCCTCTTGAGATAACCCAGGAGTTTGTGCTGACGCAGGCCCCCAGTGCTTACCAGTGAAAGGTCAGTGGGAACATGCAGAAAGCATTCCCACTGCTAATGGTTAACTTCTTTAAAAGCACCTTTGGCTGTATTCGGCCTCACGGGGCTTGTCCAGGGCAGAGATGTTCCCATCCAAGGTTGAAGCTCAGGGGTGTCAAAAACTCCTGTAGAAAGTAAGTTGGTTTTATTGAGAACAAAAAATAATATCTCTAGAGCGGATGCTTAGCAATGTCTCTAGGCGGCACAGATCTCTAGAGCGGATGCTTAGCAATGTCTCTAGGTGGCACAGGAAACGGTGCCTGTCTTTTCTCGTCCATTGTCCCATAGACTATTATTACATGAAATGATTATGGCCGTTGACTGTGATCCTAGCTGCACATCCTAAAACAAAGGTGGGGTGAGCAGTACTGTTAGAAATGTCCCTGACATCACCTTAGAGGTGTATTGTCATTTCTAAATCTTGACAATTTTTATAGTAGTATGAGAAACTTAGACTATTCATAAACATACCAAGCTCCATTTTAAGACGATTTAGGCTGTTTTCCTTTCAGAATCTCACTCCTCCGGTGGTTAGAAACCTCGTTTTCAGCCTGAATTTATCCATGGGTCTCATTCATTTTTGTGCCAGAATTGTCCTCTTCTCCCTCCCTGGTGGTTATAGTTGTGATGCATTTTGCAGAGAGCTATCATATCTTGTCTCTGCCTTTACTGTGAGTTCAAATCCAGCCTAGGATGCAGTCAGAAAGTTTTCAGCCTTTCTTGGCTGTGAAATGAGTTTGGGGAGGTCTCAGTTCTGTTCCAGTGGATGATGTTGTTGCCACAAAGATGTCCAGAATTGGCATCCTTTTTAGGAGTCTGACTAGATGGGAAGGACTGAATGGATCACAGGGCTCTAGCTCTAGAAATAGCCCTTCAAAATGGAGAGCAAGGCATCTAGCAGGACAGTGCAGAACGGGGGTGGGCAATTATTTCGTGTGGAGGGCTGCTTACTGAGCCAGCCATAAAGGGCCGCATGACAGGCAGCCAGGGCAGATAAATATTACTTTTCTAAATTTTTTACGGACCCCGTGGGCTGGATAGAATGGCCTTGCAGGCCACATCCAGCCCACAGGCCGCATTTTGCCCACCCCGGTGTAGAATACACTTGGCCGGCAGCCACCGATGCTAGTAACTAGTTTTCCAGTCTGACCTAAATGAAAATGAGCCTTTACTTGGATTGTAAGAGACCAGTTTATTTTAATTGCTTGGAGCCCACTGCAAAAACACCACTGGTCATGGTGCAAAGGGTCTGTTTCCCACTGCAAAGTACCCACCATTGCTCCGTTCCCAGCTCGCTCCCACCACTGTTAAAAGTCCATCGGACCCCAAAGAGGACTTGAAGGTTGCTCACCGGAGGTTTTCATTGCATGTGCTGCTTTTCTTCTTCATGCCAAAGGCCCATCTGCTAACATTACAGCATGCTAATAAAAAGATATAGGGCCTTTTATTTTGCATTTAAATGACCAGCTCTGCAGCACTGACAGCATTGGCCTTTTCATTCCTGGTTCCACCAGGATAGGAAGGATTTTGACACTGATTTTTCTCCTCGGCTTTTGGATCAGGATACGTAACTCTTGCCTTGGCTAGTTAGGTCTGGAGGCTGTTTTCGAATGGGAAGCATAGGGATATTTTCCCATTAGTCAGATTCCTTCACCGGCCAGAATGAAGTCATAGGGTCATAGAGAGTAGGGGTGGAAGGGACCTCAACCTAATCCAACCCCTTGCCCGAGGGAGGATCATCCCTATCCAAAACACTGTCTAAACTTGGAGCAAAACTACTCAATGAACCCTGACACAACACAAGACGTAACACCCAAACCTGCCACAGGTAAAGGAAGGGGACCACAACAGCCAACATCCTGCTGCTGCAAAGGTGGTTAAAACACAGTCAAGAGATCTCAGAAAAGCAAAACCCCCACAGTCTGTACCAATCTGCCCGGTCTTGGGAGAAACCCTCGAAAACCATAGAGATCTTCAGAGTGGAAGATTACAAGGGGATTTTTTTCTGCCCTGAACACTGACTGCTGCTACACTTCCCTGATGGCGATGGTTGCATTTGTTAGAGATGCCGCATTGTGGTGCCTGCATGAATCTTAGCACTACTGCTCACCCCACCTTTGTCTTAGGATGTGCAGCTTTGATCACGGTCAATGGCCATAATCATTTCATGTAATAATAGTCTATGGGACAATGGAGGAGAAAAGGGAGGCATTGTTTCCTGTGCTGCCTAGAGACATCGCTAAACATCCCCTCTAGAGATATTAGGGAGAAGCTTAGCGAGAAGCAGCTTTTAATGAGCCACCCTGTGTGCTAACAGCAGAGCTACCCTGCCAGGACTCATTAGGGATGAGTTTATGACGATCCCATGCCCAGAGACTCCTACTTGGAGGTCACTAGTGTTGTTGGCCTGACCTGCCTGCTCCCCAGCACGTCTGACAAATGAAGGCTGCTCTCCGCACATCTGTGCTAGGGAAAAGGCTCCTTGCAGTCTCTCTCGCCCCTGTAACAAAATAAGGCCAGGTCTTAAGGGACTATTATACAGTAACATTACACAGTGTTGTAGGAGGTGGACCAAAGGCCTTGTCCAGAGCAGCTCCAGAGTATCTGTGATATAGCATACCTGTGTCATCCGAGCAGTGGACGGATGCATGTGATCAACCTGGGTGTCTGCTAGCTCTGGCCATGTTTTTGCTGCGATGGCCATAGGTTGCAACTGGTCCCGATAAAACTTGGTGTGTTTCTCCTCTAGACGTATACAGGATCCATCCTGGTGGCAGTGAACCCCTACCAGCTCTTACCCATCTACTCGCCTGAGCAGATACGCCTGTACACCAACAAGAAGATCGGGGAGATGCCGCCACATATCTTCGCTATTGCTGATAATTGTTACTTCAACATGCAGCGCAACAATAAGGATCAGTGCTGCATCATAAGGTGGGTTTGGGAGTGTTGAACCCAGGAGTCCAGCCTGCATAAGCTGCTGAGCACCCATGACTTCGTTGCTTGTGGAGAGACCAAGGTAGCCAACACTGGAGATTAAGATTGAGAGAACATTTATCCACATCGTGGAGCATAGGCTAGGTTGGTATCTCCATGCTGCCTGGCTCCTGGGTGGGAGTCACATAGGGTTGAGAGGGTTCAGGGTCCATGGATTGGCCTTAATAATTGTGTTCTACTATTGGAGTTAAAGGTGGACAAGACCTTTCAGATGATCTGGTGCCTACCTTTTGTCAGTCCTAGATTTAATGTTGCAAGTGATGAAGCTTCTACCATTCCTTTGGTTATTCTCCTGATTTTTGTTTGCAGCTTTTCTCTTTATAGTTCATCCTGTTTGTTCCTTAATTACTGATGCAGAGACCTATAGAGTTCAAGACCAGAAGGACCATCTCAATCACTTTGTTTGGCCCCTGATGTAACCCCCATGATAACATCACCCCCACGAATCCCTGCATCCAGCCATCATTTATCCTGGGGTTAACTACTTGTGCTACCTAACAGCCCCCTTATGCCCATCTTGTGAGCAACACCTTACTCTGGAGTAGGTCTTCTAAAATCAGTGGGACAACCTGTTCTATGAGATAATCCTGGATGCTAGGATCGTGGGGCTCCCAAACTCTTTCATAATACGGGTCAGATTTCAGCAAAGAGAAGGTCTGGCAGAACTCCTCTCATAGTTACTTTTCCCATGGATTTGCTCCAACAGCATGAAATCTCTGTGGTCTCTATAGAACCAGCTTCGATGGGAAGGTAATGTCTTACAAGTATAGAGAGATTGTCACTCTCTTCTAATGCAGACCGGTGGCTTGAATCAAGGGCAAGAGCTTATTTCAGTGCAAGCAACCAGTTCTCCCTGAATCATGAACCCATGCCCTACAGAGCATCATTTGGGAAATCTCTCACTTCTGTTGACTTCTCTTGCTTCTTGGGGTGTGTCTAGACTGTCAGTGGAAACTGCTAAGCATGGCACATCCACTCCATGAGCACCGAAGTGGATGTAACCCAACACTGGGCATGCACCAATAACACACCCAAGACACTGAACATATTAGTGTATGCACAGCCTGCTCTGTGGTGCTTCATTGCATCCATTTTAGCATGTAGTGCATGTGTCATGCTTCTCTGGATTGCTTCCTGTTATGGACCAGCTGTGGAATAGATGTGTCCTTGATGTTTAGAGTCTGCAGATAGGAATCACAGAGTCATGGAGAAGTAGGGTTGGAGGGCTACAGAGATCATCTAGTCCAACCCCCTCCCTGAGACAGGATCAGCCTTATACAAACAATAGTCTAAACTCTACATAAGGAGCTGAACTGGCTTTGGAATGATGTGGAAGATGGGGATAGGCATGACGCAAACTTTAGCTCCAAGCAGCTTGCTCCTGATCTGAAATCAGATGTAGATCCTAATGGTGCCGTGGGCTTCTACTCCTGTAATCAGCTTCACACAATCTCCTTGTTCAAGCAGATCCCCACATTTGGTGTGTTGAAAATCCAAATCCAGTGGCTTGGGTTTACCTATGCTGAGAACAGAGGCCTGGGGGGTTTCCAGTCTGCTTGGATGCAGAGTTCAAGGTCCAGGCTATAGTGGTGGGGGGACATTTACTTCTATATGTTCCTTCCAACTTTAGTGGTGAATCCGGTGCGGGGAAGACGGAGAGCACCAAACTGATTCTCCAGTTCCTGGCTGCCATCAGTGGGCAGCATTCTTGGATTGAGCAGCAGGTGCTGGAGGCAAACCCCATATTGGAAGGTGAGCCCTGAGGACATGCTGGGTGAGGTGCAAGACTCTTGCTATCGTGAAAAATACACAAATCATTGGATGGGCATTAGTGGGGAACTACCATGGAACTACTTTTTACATGGTTTCTTCCCAGCAAGGGCCAGAACTGCAACTGCTTAACAGCAGATCCAGGCACATTTTTTCACACGCCACCCTTTTCTCTCAAAATGTAGAGATTTGGTGACAGCAAAACATTTCACAGAGATGTATCATTTGGGCCAAATTTGGCGTTTTGGAAAATATGATGCCATGCATCATGGTAGCTGTGGGAAGGCAACCCATGGGACAGCTAGGTAATGGACATCTGTTCACCCAAGGGATGACAAGGTCGAATGGTTATAAACTCCTGCAAGACCGTTTCAGGTTGGACATAAGGAAGAACTTCTTTACTGTCTGAGCCCCCAAAGTCTGGAATAGCCTGCCCCCGGAGGTGGTTCAAGCACCTACTTTGAACGCCTTCAAGAGAAATTTGGATGTTTATCCTGTTGGGATCCAATGACCCCAGCTGACTTCCTGCCCTTCGGGCAGGGGGCTGGACTCGATGATCTTCTGAGGTCCCTTCCAGTCCGAACGTCTATGAAGTCTATGAAATCTATAACAAGAGGACCATCTTATTTCAGTGAGAACACACTCAGTATCAGTGCAGTAATAAGATTTAAGGGCATTCAGTGTTGGGTCTTTAATTTGTGGGGTAAATGAATTAGCCTTCTTTTCCCAATGCAGTGGCTTGAAGCTTTTAGCAAATGAGCATTGCTGTATCTTCTTGCACAGAAGGGAATGAGATGGGGAGTCTGTGGTGTTGCCCTTTTTATACCAGCTGTTGGCACTCTGTGCCAGGCAACCCACTTTATTGTCATGTGCAAAATATGCATTCAATAGATGCGCTTTTTTTAGGAACATCTGTAGGCAAGATTGTCAGCTGTCTGCAGCAGGGATTGTCTGTCTGTCCAACGGGTTTCTGGTCCCGGACTGGAGTTCCTAGGCACTACAACCATACAAATACATCAGAATGACAGCCCAAACGGAGGGAGAAAAATCTTCATATTTCTTGGCCATAAGAAAAAAAAAACACAAGCATCCCATTCAGTTTGATTTTCCATTCAGTCCTCTATGTATGTAGATCGTGCTGCACCCGTACACTTTATTTGAGCTCTGGATTCCTGGAGTTACTACTACAACTAATTCGTCTCTCTAATGCCATGTATTCGTGGTAGGCTTATGGGAGAAAGGTGCCCTCCAGTGGTTAGTTTCCAGGGAGGATCCACCCCCTGTTTTCTGTCCCAAGTCCCAGTTGCTCTCCCCCGTGTTTATTGTCTCCCACCTCAGATATAGGAATTCATAAATTCATAGGTGTTAGGGGCTGGAAGGGACCTTACAAGATCGTGCTTTTGCCTCCTGTTGGGGCTCTCTGAACTTACCCCACTAATGCCCACCCAAAATCATCCCTCTCTCTCCTCCATTGCTCAGATCATCGCACCACCTCCTGGCTGGGGTGCAAGTGTTGAGTCTTTCCTACCTTTCCCCCTTGCCTCTATTTTGTGCCTGGAAGCAGCTCTGCAGAAACATCTCCGTTGGACTGGATCTGAAGACCTGCAGGGCAAAAGGCTCTTGTAGCCTATTCCCACCCTTCCGAGCCGTCCTGTCTCCATTGAGTTTTTTGCTTTTTGTCACCCTGGAGTAAACACACAGGCTCCTTCCCGAGCTGGTTACAGGTCTCAGCTTTGCCCTGTTGTGTTGTTACCCACAGCTTTTGGCAATGCAAAGACGATTCGTAATGACAACTCCAGCCGGTTCGGTAAATACATCGACATCCATTTCAACAAGCGGGGTGCCATCGAAGGGGCGAAGATCGAGCAGTACCTGCTGGAGAAGTCCCGCGTCTGCCGACAGGTGAGGCTCTTCTGGGGGAACTGGAGAGGCTCGTGGCATTCATCAGCTTCGTCTTCCTAGCAGTACTAACCATGTCCTCTTCTCCTTCAGGCCCATGATGAGAGGAATTACCACGTGTTTTACTGTATGCTGAAAGGAATGACACCAGAACAGAAAAAGAAGCTGGGTCTTGGGAAAGCCACCGATTATAACTACCTTGCTATGGTGAGAGTGGCAGAACAAGGTCCGGCGGGGGAGATGAGGGAATAGCTTGGATCCTATGGCTTGTCCTAATGAGGGAGTGGGGAAAAACATGCCCTGAAATTGTGTAGTTCACATGGGGTTGTTTGGAGGCTCATTACAAGCTTGCATCCAGACCAGGGGCTGCACTTGGTAGCTGGCGTCACCGAGTAGGTGGCCTCTTGCATTCTTCACCACCTGTGGCTGTGCTCTTAAGCCCACATACATTTTAATGCCATAACCCAAGCAGGAAGCAGTGAAGGCATGAATGACCAATTAGCGAGTTGTCATTAGCAAGGCTGATTAGCAGCCGTACAGCTGGAGATGACAGAAGGTGCCTCTGATACCTAGAGCTACAAGAAAGCCTAGCACTGTGAAGTCTGCCATGACTTTAGGTGCATGCCCCAGCCCAGTGGGGCCTCTCACATGGATCCCCTGTCTCTGTCTTCCTTTGATTTCCTCCAGCCCTTCCTCCACTGTGCCCTTCTCTCAACCAGATGATGGGTAGCCACTGACAGTGATACCACTGTAGGTCGAACCAGTGTTTGAACCATGCTCCATAGTATACATATAAATAGAGGCCCTTACAAGTAGGCAGTTTTTACTCACTGCTTTTTCATTATGGGAGGTTTACAAGAAGAAGCCGGAGGGAAATCTTTTTGGCATGCTTTAGACCCAAAGAGTCACGCATCTCTGCAGAAGGTTGAGTTTTCTCCAACCTTTATGAGTCCAGCTGAGAGGCTCCCTGACTTCAGGTGAAAGTTGGCTGAGGAAGGACTGAGGATTTGTGAGATTTGTTCTATTGATTTCAGTGGGAAATCAGAGATCTGTTATACCTGTTACTATTGAGCGCACACGGCTTCTTAGGTGCGCCACGTGCACCAGGTGATGACCGCTTTTCCTTTCCAGGGTAACTGCACCACCTGCGACGGCAGAGATGACAGTAAGGAGTATGCAAACATTCGCTCCGCCATGAAAGTCCTGATGTTCACGGACACTGAGAACTGGGAGATCTCAAAGCTTCTGGCTGCCATACTGCACATGGGCAACCTGCGGTACGAAGGTAAGAGTTGCCTGGTGGTTTATTTTGGATGATGAAATAACTCAGATGATGTCACACCTCCCAGACACTGAAGTCAGGCAGATGAAGTCATACAACATATTCTGTGTGGCAAGACTTAAGCTAAGCTTGAAAGACCTTGCCTGTGCCCTATGGAGGCTATAGCCAGAGTTGAGGTTATCCCTTGACTTTCCCACTGTCAGTGGGAACAGCCTCTGTGAGTCAGACTGCTATAGTCTTTTTGAAGCGGGATCTAAATCTCTCTGCCCTTAGTGACTTCTGTGGCTTCCAGTGAAGTAAAACCTGATCCATTTGCAAGCCCTAAAGTGTTTATCGTCACTACACCCCTGTGTGGAGAGAAGTGCTATTATCCCCTCTAAAAGATGGGAAACTGAGGCACGGGGAAGGGTTTCTGCCTCTTCCCCCCCAATCCATAGGTGAGCCATGGGCTCTATGCCCCATCTCCAGCCTGTCCTTGGAGCAGAAGGGCAGGAGAGATATTATGAAAAGCCTGCATGACCTGAATGAAAAGGGAATGGCCACACAGGCAACTTCTGCACTGGTTTTCCTTGCCATCTTCCCCCTGCAGCTCGGACGTACGATAACCTGGATGCCTGCGAGGTTCTGCAGTCTGCATCCTTAATCACTGCAGCTTCATTGCTGGAGGTCAGTTGCTCCCCCATATTATTACCGTGCGGGTTTGCTCCTCTGATTGCTAATGCTTTATATCGCGAATCCCATCACATTGGATGTTCTGTGCATGGGCGAAGGGACCAGGTGTGGTCCTGCTGCTTTACTCTGGCAGCATAAGGTGTCCCTAAACTGGCTGGATCTTCCCTCTGGGGAACACACCAGTGTATAAGGAGTTTTCCAGGTGGCACAAACCTGGCTGGCGTGGCAGCATCCTATGTTGCACCTACCAGCAGGTCCCAGCCATCTTCAGCGGCCAGACTAGAAGAGAGTGTAATGTCAATTAAAGCAGCCCTCAGGCACTCTGGATCCAAAGGGGACCGAGGGAGGCCTATGCTTTGAGGTGAAGCAGGAGTCCAGACACACCAATGTGCTTATTGTTTCATAACAGCTTGCGGTTGATCTCTCCCCACTCAGCATGTGTGCAGTCTCAGTTGTCCCTGGGTGGTGCCCAGGACCTCCCATTCACAGTGTAAGGGTCCTAGGTCCCTAATCCTGTCCATCTGGATCATATTCCTAGGGCCAGGCATCTACATTTTGAGGTGCCTAGGTGGTCAGTTTGGACCTGGCTCCACCAGCGCCTGTTTGTATTTGAAAGCAAATTATTTATTACCAATTTCCCCCTAAACTGAACCATTGCAGATGTAGGTATCATAGAAGCATAGAGAGGATTGGAAGGGACATCCGGAGGTCATTTAGTGCAGCCCCGTGTCTGAAGCAGGATCACCCCGGTCCTTGTGACAACTGTGTTTGGTTGGTCAGGTGGAGCCTCAGGATGTGAAGAACTGCCTCACTAGCCGTACCATCATCACCAGAGGAGAGACGGTCTCCACCCCGCTCAGCATGGAGCAGGCGCTGGATGTGAGGGACGCTTTTGTAAAGGTAATGCCCAAGACACACTCATTCTCATTTCAATAAAAAAAACCTACCATTTTTTTTTGGATTCTCCCTTGCACGGAGGTGATGGAGCTCCATGTACCAGTCCTTGGGGAAAATGGTCATAACGGTCATACTCCAGTGCGGCCAATGTTGCATTGGAGCTCAGCTCACATCATCGGTGGTTCCTGCTGGCCTGGAAGTCATTGCAACTGATAAGTGAGCGAGTGCTTCTTGTGAGATGCACCCAGGGTATGTCTACATTGTGTCCCCAATGACTCCCAGAAGGGAGACTTCTGAGAACATCTTGCCTACCCACTGCAACTCACACTTGCCAGCCTCAGAAATATGTGCTGGAGATGGACTGCAGGAGGGCATCCCTGGACTGGGTTGACCAGTGCATTTTCGGGTTCAGCTCAGGAGCGGGTGGGCTGTGGCTCAGAGTGACTCTACCAGGATATGATGGGGACACAATGTAGATATTGTGCACAGGACAGAGCTCTGTGCAGTAGGCTGAGATGGACCTACAGTGGAGTCCCACACCTGAACACCTCCTCCTCAGGAGGTTTGAAATTTGGACTCACACAGGATTCAAGGGAGGAGCCAGAACCGCAGATCTGAGTTTTCCTGAACCTCAAGGAAATGACACTGAGCCAACCCCCAGGTCAGATCCTTAGCTATTGAGGTGCTGGACTCTTGGGTCCACCAGTTCCCCGTGTAAGCGCTGTCTTGAATTCTGTAACAGAAAGTAATGCCTGCAACCCCCGTAATGCCGAGCCAGCACCAATTAGTGCTGATTGGCCAATGCTATGATATTTATGGAAATAGAGTCGTATCTGGACAAAGTACCCTAAATTTGCTGAGCTATAAGGCCTATCTCTACTGATCTACCTGCTATAGGTAATCGTGCCAGGTAGGAAGGGGGGCACTGTCAGCAGTATAGATGGGTATTTCAACATTTACCTTCCAACCTGTGATTCTGTGAGCTTGTGAATACAAACTAGAGCTGTAGATTCAAGCCCCACCAATGTTTGAGAGGGTTCAGATCTGGGAATTTGCTTTCAGTTACCTTTAACCTGTACCTGTAAGCAGATTGCTCCTGAACTGCGAGGTGGTTATTACAGATTTAAATCAGCATGGTGGTCTTCTGGGAGACAAGTGCATTGATGGAAAGTCCAGATCCTGGGTCTTTATTGAAGAGAGTTGATCCCCTCCTAGATGAGAGGCAGAGTGAAGCTGGTGTCAGATGCCCATCAGCTGTGTGTCCTTGAGCAACATCTCTTTGTTTTTTTCAGGGAATCTATGGGCGACTTTTTGTGTGGATTGTAGAGAAGATTAATGCTGCCATTTACAGGCCTCCCTCCCAAGAACTCAAAAATGTCAGGAGGTCCATCGGGCTTCTTGATATCTTCGGCTTTGAGAACTTCACTGTGAACAGGTACAAAGCTGGAGGGAACGTTGCAGGGCCCTCTCTCTTCCTCCGCACCCCAAACTAATCTACCTTACTATGCACTCCGACCAAATTTTGCAGGCTAAGCTAGATTGAGCTGAAGCAGGCTAAGACATGGATGGGATATCATCAGAAACAGCCCATATAGTGCTAGTTGTCCGGTAACGGGTTCGCTTCTTTTTTAGTTACAGCTCAGCCAATATCTATCTCGCCTAAGGCTTGAGCGTTCCCTTAGAAAGCAGGAAACAAGGTGGGTGCTGTGACTCCAAGTTGACTGTCCGTCACCCCTCCCTCCCCAGCTTCGAGCAGCTGTGCATTAACTTTGCAAATGAGAATCTGCAGCAGTTCTTTGTGCGCCATGTCTTCAAGCTGGAGCAGGAGGAATACAACCTGGAGAACATCAACTGGCAGCACATAGAGTTCACTGACAACCAGGACGCCCTGGATATGATTGCCGTCAAACCCATGAATATCATCTCGCTCATTGATGAGGAGAGCAAGTTCCCTAAGGTACGCTTTGGGCCAGTGGCTTGTTCTAGCAGCTCCCTCACTTCCACACCTCTCTGAGTTTGCAGACCATCTCAGGTTATTACAGATTTACTGCTCCAAATCATCTGCCCCAAGTTGCATGTGAACACAGCTTAGCGCATAGGTGGTGGTACCTGTGTTTATGAAACTAACATTGTATGATGGGATGCTTCAGTCACGTGGTATTGTTTCTGTTCCCTCGTTGGATAAATATAACCAACTGGATGCGTTTGAGATGGCTGCCATCTCGGTTAATGTCCTGCAAACGGACTGGGGATATTCAGAGTTAAATCAATCTCTAAAGAGCATCCTAGATGGGCTAGAATGGGCTGATTGTATGCACTGTCGTTGTTGCAAACAAATCAGTACTTATGGTGGCTAAGGCTTATTTGCAGGTGGGATCTGATGAGCTCTCTGGAATCACCTGCGTCAAGGGTCATGGAGAAAAATATCATGCCATTAAGCATAGTCTTTTACCCAGTGCTATTTCATATATGAAATACCAAAGGCATTTGCCTTTGAATTATCTTTCTCAAGTGTCCTCCCAATGCATCTGCTCCGCTGTTGTAAAAAAGGAACAAAATGATCATGTGAAACCTATTTCCATAGGACCAGCAGTGATTACGTTTTGGGCTTTTTCTTATGTGTGTAGGGTACAGATACCACAATGCTGTATAAGCTGAATTCCCAGCACAAGCTTAACACCAACTACATTCCTCCAAAGAATAACTACGAAACCCAGTTTGGGATTAACCACTTTGCTGGGATAGTCTACTATGAAACAAAAGGTAAAGGAGGTTTGCTTTGGAAATTGCTTCGCTGCTTGTGGGGTGATTTTCGCTGTTGAAGCCAAAGGGTTGAAGAAGGGCCCTGGGAGGAGAAAATCCTGGAAATAGAAATAATTTGTGGTGTTGTTCCTGCCAGATTTGATTGCCTGGGAAAAGT
>NW_005842013.1:309045-309924 GCF_000455745.1 Alligator sinensis | reverse complement strand
CCGGGGGGAAGTGGGGGGGGGGGGGGGTGTGTGTGCATGCATACACATACATGAGAGAGTCTGGCTATGTCAACCCCGCAGAGATGTGGTTGCAGCGCATGCAGACATGCCCAGCTCCACTTGAATTTTCCTGCATCAGGTACTGATATTAGTGCAGCTGCAGCAGTATGGATTTCAGCACAAACCACATCATCCTGAGCAGGACCCCAGTCCAGATTCAGTGGTTGACGTCCATACTGCCACGGTTTTGCTACTACAGTACCAGGACTAGCCAGAGGACAGCTAGCTCAGGTGTGCCGACACCTGTTCCTGTTGTACCGTGGCTTGCCATTAACACAGCAGTGCCATGCTTGAAACGGCAGACCCCATTCAGACTTCAGGGCCCTCTGCGGGGAGCAAAGCACAAGGAGGAGAAATGAGCTTGGGCCAGCCTTCCCAAAGGTTGATGCCAGGAGCTATCAACCCTTAAGGACCTCAGTAAGTGCCCTATTTCCAGAGCTGTTGAGCACTCATCAAGCCCCTTGAAGTCAATAGCAGTGGTGGGTCCTCAGCATCTTCGAAAATCAGGTCACTTTTATTTGCAACAGATGCCCAATGTCAGCATCACCCTATATGTCCTGCTGCTGCCCTACATGTCCAGCACCTGCCCCAGGTGCTGAAGAAGCTTGCTACACCGCTGCAGGCAGTGTTGTAGCACTAACTTGCATCTGTCCGGGCCTTAGCACAAAGTGGACCATGCCTTAATTGGGGCCTGCAAAGACTACTGCAAAGGAAATAAATACATGAATATGAAGTAAATAGGTACACGACTGATTTATTTAATGAATAAGACATTAATAATCATTTATACTGCATGCATACCAATTATACATTGGAGAC
>NW_005842013.1:293955-309014 GCF_000455745.1 Alligator sinensis | reverse complement strand
AAGAGCGTAGAGCCTAAATGACAACCTTGACCATCTGGACATAGCTGAGGTTAAGGGTTGGTAGCCAGGAGTTTCAACACTTGTGCCAAAAAGTATTAGGATAATCCCACTGTTTGCATGTGAGCAGCACCTGGACAGATTGAATAGCAGTAAGATTATCTGACCAAATGTGCTGTTTGCTTACCGTCGTGGGTGTGTTTTAAAGTGTGTCTGTGAGATGGAGTGAGGTGCTCCGTCAGCCAAGCGTGGGAATGACAGAACTAGATGGACAAGCCAGCCACACCTGGCTTATGGATGTGCAAATTCAGCTGTGCATTGAAATGACTGTGTGTGCAACATTCAATGTGTGCAAAGCTTCTCTCAGTGTCTTCACCCCACCTCTCACAACACACTCGTCTCACTTCTGTCCCTCCTCACAGCTCTCTCTCCTCATGTGTTTCCAGTTTGATAGCCCCCTTCCAACTAAACCCACCCCCCAGCTTCACAACACATGTGCTTCCTTTCCACCACATGTGCCGTCTCCTTCATACCTTCCTTGCCAAATATCTTTTCATTTATTTAATCTCTTCCTAACTAAACTGACATCAAACCCCCCTCAGTCATGGCACTAACTTGATGTTAGCCATCGGCATATCATTCACTCTGCTTTTACGTTATGCGGCGTCTTGTTCCTATTTTGGCTATTTAGACTGTAACTAAATAGACTATGTAGACTGTAGCTTGTTCCTATTTTGACTGTAAACTTCTTGCAGAGGGAACAGCCTGCTATTCTGTGTGCCTATGGGGCCCTTTTCCCAACTAGTCCCTTAGACCTACTATAAGCAAGGTTATTAATAATAGCTACAACAGCAATGGAAAGCTGAAGGCTAGGTTTTCATCACCGCTGCTCTGCAGCTTGTCTAAGTCAATAGAAGGACTTCTATGGACTCTAGTGGGCTTTGGGTTGCACATGAAGTAGTTTACTCACCATTGCTACAAGACTAGCAGGTGACATAGGTGGGCAGTTTGCTGCCGTGCAGGTATTAGCTGTATTTCTGTACGTCACTGGTACATGTTGTTCCATTATTCTTGTAGGGTTTTTGGAGAAAAACAGGGACACACTTCATGGAGACATCATTCAGCTGGTCCATTCTTCAAGAAACAAATTCATCAAGCAGATCTTCCAAGCTGATGTGGCTATGGTAATACACACCTGAAGAGATACTTTATAGTCCATTGACAAATAGTCAGGTTTCTTGGGTGGGAGGTTGAAGGGCTGAGGAAGCATGTAGGGATGATACTGCATGCTGTACTTTCCTCACCTGTGGTTGTCATGGAGTGACTGAACAGTGTTAAATAATTAACAGTTCTGAATATGTTCTCTCTAGTAGTTACAGATCAGTAGACCAAGTCATTAACTATTGTATCAGGAGATAATTGCTCTTAATCGAGACGCTGCACTGTTTGGAGCTATGGGGATTATTATTTTATAAATTTCGTAAGATAAAGAAATAGCTACCGCTGGGTAGCAAACGAGTTATAAAACGGAAGAAAACCAAGAGGGTATATTCTAAGACTGCAAAAAAGTACTGAGCAGTTACCAACCAGATGAAGAGTGAAGTGATACATAGCTTCATTTGACTCCAAGCAATCACTGAGGGTAAGATTGAGAGGGGCTGGTGAAAGTTGGGACCATTGAAGCTTAGTAAAGCTTATTCTGTTCCTAAACCACGATCCCCTGAGTGAGCATATATCAACTCCATGCAAAATGCCCAGGTGAGTCATTGTTAATTATATGAGTTTTGAATAGTTGGATCCTCCTAGTAGTAAGGTTCAAATAAAACGTGAACTCTGTCCCCTAGTGAATTTGCATCACTGCAACACCAGCTTTAACTAAGGGATCATAAACTGTTTCTCTGCTTTAATTAAGAGATCATAGACTGTTTCTCTCATAATGCAGACAATTGAGATCTTTTCCTGAGCATCTGCAGTCTACCTTGGCTTTGCTGTGGCTCAACAACCCTGAGTCCCAAAAGAAAAGAAAAACTTGCTTTTCACAAATTTAGTTTTTAAAATGTTAAATGGACAGCACTTGTACATTGACCTCTTTATGTGTGTTACCTAATGGCCAAATCCTGCTTTCCTCAATTCAGTGTTATCATGAGATTTCAGAAGATTTAGGGGTAATATTTTCCAAAGCAACTACATGACTTAGAAACCTGCGTTATATTTTCCAACGCACTGAGGACTCTGTCCCACTGACAGTTTATGTGACTTTGACTCTTAACAGTGGGATTTTCAATAAGTGCCAACATATCATAAACGCGGTTCCTAATACCAGTCCACTTCACCAGTTTCCTGAGTACCCAGGATGCTTCTGAAAATTATATTTTGGCACTTTCCAAATATATTTCCCATTCCCACTGCCCCCAGGACAAAACTCCTCAGCAGGAGCAAAATAGGGAATAGACCCGTTCACCTACTGATCGTGATGACAGCATTCATGCACGTGAAACTGGGGAAATACTTTTAAATGTCTTGCAAAACAATCACAGCACATTTTGACATTTTTCAGCGACATTTTTCTTTTTCTGTGTTGCATCCTTGCCTCTTAATTGGCAACCAGAGTTTTGCAGTTCACCTTGGAAATGATTTCTTGCTCAGTTGTGGACTGAACAGAAAACTCCAGTTTAAAACTGAGTAGGCTTTTGACTTTGCAGAGATGATCCTTAGGATCCACAGTCGCTGAGACTCCTTCAGGGATACGTACAGCAGGAGACCATGATTAAGTTTCAGCTGCTGCCGTCAGCCAGCTCTAAAGGAGAGTTGTGATCTGTCCCCCAACCTCGCCTTGCCTCTGGTACAAACATTGAGAATGATGCAAATATCCAGGGGCTTTCTTGAAATAATCCTTTCTCTTCCAGTGTTAGCCATCTGTGGGGGTGCTGACCTTCTTCTGACTCTGTCCCTAAGGTCGGTCTTCACCCCTCGGTATGCTAATCATCTCTGCTCTTCTTTTTTGAGTAAGAGATTTGATCATTCCTGACCGATAAGAAACTGCAGCAGAAAAAACGTGGTGTGACAGCCCTGCTTACCGACCATACCATTGGGAAGAAGTCTCTGAAAGCCCCAGGCCGTTTTTGGACCTTAAAAAAAGTGGTGAAACAAAACTGCAAGGAAATGAACCTGTTTTTAATGGTTTGAAATAATGTTGATGTCTCCCCTGAATCAAAGGCTTTGAAATGACTCACTTGTACTGTATCCGCTAAAAACAAGCCACCGAGCATCAAAGCGAGCGTGCCAACTTCATGCAGTACCTTGCCTCTGCGCCCAAAAGCTTGGGCTGAGAGTTTCTTTGTGGTTTGCATGTAGTCCTGGTGCTGAGCCTTGATGAAACAATTTATGGATGTGCTTGCCAAAAGAGACTCACATAGAAGTTTCTGTAACAGAGCTAGCCACCGATCAATCAAATCTAATATCCTGTCTCCAGCAACAATTACTTGGATGCCTTAGTGGGAGCTAGGAAAAGCCATAATGCATCTAGTCATTAGTGCAAGGCCGTACATAGATGCAAACCTCTGGTTCTGCTTTAAAGCATGACATTTGATCAACCTAATCTTAGCACAGAGCATAGCCTGGGGGTTGAATGCTAAGTGTTGCTACAAGACAATGCAATTCCAGGCTAGCATTTATGCATGCAAGTAACTTTCTGTCCACAACCTGTCCTGTCATATGAAGTATTTGCACGTGTGTTTGCACAGTTGGAGCCTTGCTGTATATAGTGTCTTTCCTACAGGTTATTCTTGCAAGATATCAGATTTGGTGGGGATTGAGGAGACGGACTGCCTCCCTAGGTTGGGGCCTGTACAGCAAAGCATTTGATAAAGTTAGCTGGGATAGTTAGAGGGGTACATTACTAGTAACTGGGAATACAAGATTAAAAGCTAGAGCTGGCTGATGGGGAAAGAACAAGAGTTAGCCATTTTACTTTTTTTTTCTGCACCAAAAAAAAAAGTATTTCTGTGGAAAATTTCTGACCAACTTAGCTAAAAGTAGGAGGAAAGAGGGAAAAGAGTTAGGGAAATTTAATTGGAAGTTTGATGACATTTTGATTGCAGTGCTTTCTAGCCAGCGCTCTACTAAATCTATGGAAAACAAAGGAGAGCAGATGTGTTTCCTCAAAGGATTTTGAAAAGGGATCACAGGAAAAATAGAGCTGGTAGGGACATCAAGAGGTCATCTGCTCCAACCCTCTGCTCAAGGCAGGATCAGTCCTGTCTAACCCATCTCATCCAAGCGTTTTCCTAGCCTGCTCTTAGAAACGTCTCAGTTTGGAGACTCCACGGTGAGATGGAAAGGTATAGGAAGGTTGTTCCAAGCAACAAGAGCTGCAGGAAGAAGCATCTTTCACCAAAAGGAGAAAAACAGAGGAGAAGGAGAAGGAAGAAAAGTTGGCCAATGGAAGGGGTGAGGACAGGGATAGAAAAGTCCCTAAGAGTTAGCTCTTTTTTCTGTTGACATACGGCTAGTGCCAAGTCTTGAGGTTTTACAAGTTCAGAGCTCCCTTCTCAGGTATTCCTCCTTTTCACTGGGTTTTTTTTCTGTTCTCTGTCTCTTCTTTTTGCCTTTGCTCCCTCTAGTTTCTCTGTGGCTATGCATCCAGTACTTATGGCCAGTCGCCAGCACCCACTCCAAAGGTAAAATAAATACACGAGTTCCTCTGTTGTATGTTGCTTTCTCTCCGCTAAGTACTGTGCTGTGCTCTCGGCTGGTTCTTTCCTTTCCCTGTGTTGTTTGTTAAGGACCCGTTTTAAATGACCACGGACATGGTTCGGATTTGTTGGTCCGATGCAGGAGTGTTGTGCGTTTTGTGCATTTGTTGCATTCAACAAAGGAGCACTTAGGTGCAGCAAAGGATCCAGCAATGATTTAAAAAAAGGGGTTGGGATAAAATCAGAACCAGGCCAAAACTTTGTGCTTTGAACCCAAACGCTTTTTTTCCTGAGCTCTTGAATAACTTTGGTAAGCTCTCATTTGACATTTTGATGGGCCAAAATTTCAACTGGTGCAAATCAGTGTAGCTCCAGCGTAACAGTGCTCATTTCCGTGAGTTGAGGATCTGGGCCAATGTCACGCTCACTTGGCCCAGCCTTTCAGAGGTCCATTGGGGACAGGAAGTGCTGACATACAAAGGAGGAAATGGTTTGATTATATTCCCGGCTCTGTTGGAAGTGCCAGTCTTCTTCCAAGCCAGCTTGTGGCTTGTTCTCGAAATAGCTCAGACTTAATCCTGCAGCTCCAGAAGACCTCTTACAGTAAGTATCAAGTTTTTGGGTGCTTATCCAGACTGGATCTGTGATCCTCCTACATTAACCTTGGGCCTTCACTCCGGTCCTGACAGCTTTCCAAATCTTTCCTGTTAGATGAATGGTCATAGGATAGCATATTGTGTAATAGAGTTATGTTTGTGGTATTAGCATTGTTGTCATATCTCCATTTCCATTATAATCCTCCAGTATCAGGGGGGTTATATCAGAGATGGGCCTGACTTTCAAAATTCAGATGCAGACAGACGTGGATCTGAATTCCAACCCTTCCCGGGGTTGCAGTGTCCCAGGGCATCTGGACTTCGATTTCCAGCATGGGCGACGAAGAGAAGAGACCCTGGTTGAAACAATTCA
The DNA here is from genome assembly GCF_000455745.1 of Alligator sinensis. NCBI lineage: Eukaryota > Metazoa > Chordata > Crocodylia > Alligatoridae > Alligator > Alligator sinensis. The sequence continues at coordinate 303,354 of NW_005842013.1, read as the reverse complement.
CATCCATTTGCGCCCAATTTTGAATTTGCTGTCCAAAATACAAGTGGTGTTGGGACGGTATAATTTACGCTGGGCCCATCTCTACGTTTGTAAATTTGCATCACACCAAAAAATCCCTTCTGGACTGAGACGTAATGGGCTGCAAACGTAGAGAATGTGTCAGAAAAGCCTCTTCCTGGGCTTCTGGTTGAAGCAAGCAACACAAGAAATAAAGCTCATTTCTTTTCTCTCTCTCTCTTTCTTCTGGCTTAAAATAATCTTATTTTCCAAGGAATTCGTTAAAAATAGTAGGCACAAAGGAAAAACACAGTGTTGAAACACTTCGCAAGTTTGTGAGCTCTTTCAGGCAAGGGCTGTCTCTTCATTAAGGGTGTTTATACACGTGCTCCGGGAGTGTGTATGGGGGGGACGCTTTAATTAGAGCCACTCTAATTAAAGCACCCAGAACATCTCATGTATCAGTGTCCCCACACTTAAAAACGGCAGCGGAGGTGTCGAACAAGCTGGAGCGGTAATTACCACCTCAATTAATCGAGTCTGCTCATGTATAGGTTCCCCATGTGTCCAGACAGTTTGCAACCCAATAGGGCCTTGACCATGGAGTAGCTGTGGTAGGAGTTACCATAATGACCTTTGCATAATTACCCAATTTCAGCTGAGGAAATGGAGGCACTGAGAGGCCATGTAATAATTATGGCATGAGATTGTTACTCTGTGACTGCCCTAGAATAGGTCGCTTTAGTGCTCTGTGCCTCAGTTTCCCCTCCCACTCTGTCTCTATCTTGTCTGGTCATCTTACAAGGCCTTCAAGGCAGGAGCTCCCTTTCCCTGGGAAGATACAAGGCCTAGCCTGATGGGGTATGCCTCTCAGCTGGCCTCTCCAGCTGCTACTGCATTACTACTAGTAATATCAGGAGGGGGAGTGACTCGCCCAAGATCCAGCAGCCCAGTAGTTGAGTTGGGAATAGACCCCAGATCCCTTCACTGTGTAGTCTGTGGGCCTCATTGGCTCCCTCACTCAGCACCTCACACAAATGTGTGTGTGTGTGTATTTATATATTGCTATATACCATATGCAATGGTATATAACAATATATACCATTAGATCCTGCATTCAGTGGAGCTACACTGGCAGCAGTAGATGGAAAACCTGACCCAAGAGTTTGTCTTAGATGGGCTGTGTAGTTTAAATGCCATTTAGGATCCCTGAGGCTAGTCTTTATAGCACTTTAGCATTCATTGCAGCCTTTGGATGAGAGGCCCAGAGGCTGTGTGGGCCAATGAGATGCTGCAGTCCCATCAGATGCTCTCATTTGATTTGATAACGGCCTGGGCCTTGTAAGCCCTGCCCGTGTATAGAGCATTCAGAATCTGAATTAATTGTCTTACAACTTTCAGCGATGAACCAGGAGAGCGTCTGAGACTGAGCCCAGCTGCCTGGCCCTGTGCACGTGGCAAGTGGGGAACCCAATGTTGAGCAAGAGCTGGGAAGCAATCTGGAAAGTAGAAGTGCCCTCCACCACGAGCAGCCCCAGCGTCCCCCAGTGTAGGAAAGTGGCAGAAGGCTTATAAACCACCGGTGACCAAGAACCTCTCCCAGGCTGGCCAGAACAATTATAATGCCCAATCACTTCCAAAGTGGGAATTGATTGAGTCTGGTTCCTATCACAGTATCTATTTATAACCCCTCGAGCAACCAGCCTGCAAGTGCTGCTCTCGAGGTGACCACATCCCCTGAATTAGCAGAGCTATAAGATGACATTAATCAAAGCATTCACACTCCTGCCTATCGGAGCAGGATTATTGCTGATTCAGTCTGCCCTCCTCCAATCAATCTTTGTGAACAGGATAATATCACCAACTAGACAGTACTCGGAGGGGTCAGGACTGTGTCTGTCAACATAAATTAAACATGTTAGTAATGTGTCCTTGAGGGGAGGTTTGCTGGGAAAGATAATAGCTGTTCCAGTAAGCTCTATTTTCCTAGTGGTGTTGGGTTTTTCTGGTGTGTGCATGAGCTGGGTTTTAACTGTTCACTTGCTCTTGTGGACCTCCATGATGCCTTTGTCTTTGTGTTGATTGGGTTTGGTTGTATGGAAATTTGTGATCACCATTGTGTAACATCCCTGATAGTTTTGCAGCGTGCAAAATCTTCACCCGTGATGACATCCAACGGATTGCCGGTTGCCTATGTAATGCAGTGCCCAAAGACAAGGGCCACGGGTACTTTTAACACTAGAAAGAGAAATTAGTTTTGGGTCTTAGAGAAACATAGCAGCCACACCAATGAAGATGGTGGCCAGTTGTACCTGTGACCGTTGGACACTGCCCAGCATAGCACACCAGGCCTTTGGAGAAGGTACAGCAGAATAAGGATCCTGAATAAGGCATTTGGGAAATCCCAACCTACTCTCCTTTCAGAAACCCCTAATGATTAGACCACCCCATGACATAGGTGTAGACTATCTCATGGCAACCTTGGCTGTCCCATGACAAAACCAGCTTATTTTTCAGGAGTTAGGTGTTATGATACCCAACTCATCCTACAAGCCAGTAGCATTGCCTTCTACCCCTATAAACTGCCTTAAAATGTGAGACACTATGTAGATATACAGTAGACGCCCTGAGTATGTGACAAGCCAGGGGATATGGAATTTATTGGGCTTTTCAATGCGATGGATAAATATCAAAGTGTTGGAGAAGTTGATGCCCTACCCCACCATTATTCATGATAAAAAGTCATTGATAAAGGTGATTCAGATAAAATTTTGCTGCATTTCCCTTAGCCCAAACCTTGCAAAACTTTTGAAACCTATGCTCCATCTAGTCTTCACCACGCAAAAAGGGACTCGCAGGGGGGAATGTATCTATTTCTTTGAACAAGCCCTCAGGCAGGGATCCAGGCCTTGTATAGGTTTTACATTTTGGGAAGACATTCACAAAATCCTCCACGCTCACCATAAGTTAACGTGAGCCGTGTTACTAACCCCTTCTAAACACAGGTAAGGCGCTCCCTGCATCAATCCACATTGGTGGAAACTGCAGAGAATAGATAGGTGTTTCCAGCTTTCCCTGGGGGTCCAGAAATCCTTGATTTGGAGTTGCTGTGAAATGCCCTAGTAGGATTTAATGACTTGATTGGCCCAGTGGGTCCAACATAAGAGCTAGGGCCAATTTTAAAAGCTTGGCCTGACACTAGCCCCAAGTTACATCACTGCTGGCATGGTGGAGCAGGCTGCACCCGGGGTCCATGTAACCTATGCCAATGTAGACACAGGGTGCTGTGCTGCCCTTTTAATCCCCTGCATAGATACATGGCCCAAGTCTTACCAGATCTTAATGCAAGGGACGGGGGGTGTTAGATCCTCTAGTTTGACCCCCATAGGATACCTCAGCTCTGCAGCTAGCAGCATTTTAGCCCATAGGAGAAAAAAAAAACTATGGTTTTCCCTTTCCAGTGAAGCCCCAAGAGGTAGTGCAGGTGCATGCACAGGGACTTTCTCTAGTCCTCAATAGGCAGAGACTTCAGAAGCCAACTTTGGCTGCCTGGGTCTCATGCCACGCATGCTATGCAGAGCTAGTAGAGGGACGACCAGTTGATATAAATAGAGCTGGGTTGACTGAAACCAGCCATGGGTTTGGCCCAGCCTACAGCAACACATAACGCTGAAAGCACCAGGGACGCTCCCTGCCACACTACGCAGTTTCCAGAAACAGAGCAATCTCAGTCCTGCCCCTACGTTATACCATTTCTGTAGTGGCCTCATGCTCCCTGGTTGCTTCCTCATACTTCCCTGCAGTTTAGAGCCCCTCCCCAAGCCCCCTCCAGCTGCGGAGGAGGTTCGCAGTGAGCCGGCCAGAGGGGAAAAGCTGTGTTATCCTTTCATTTCCTGAGACAGATCGGTTGGGGTTCCTCTCTTTTCCAGGGAGCGGAGACGAGGAAGCGCTCGCCGACGCTCAGCAGCCAATTCAAGCGCTCGCTGGAGCTGCTGATGCGAACCCTCAGCGTGTGCCAGCCCTTCTTCGTCCGCTGCATCAAACCCAATGAATATAAGAAGCCCCTGGTAAGTGCCGGTTTCATCTTTTCTTGCTATGGTACGATAGGGAGGAGCCATTAAAGCTGGAAGCAAAACTCCCTCTGATTTCAGTGGGGTCAGGCTTTCACCCAAGTTGCTTGAACCCCGACTTGGACACCCGCTTTGAGGTCACGAAGGGCTTCTCCTACTGCAGGAGGGCTCGCAGGGCACTGTCCTCTTGGCACATCTCATGCAAATCATGCAGCCTGCTTCTGGGACCCCTCCGTTCAGCTGAGTGAGCCATAGAGCCACCGTATGGGACCCTTATGGAAAGCCCCTGTAGATTTCTAGAGAGAAATAGAGGCTTTCTATCAAATGTTTAAATCGAGATGCAGCACCCTGGAGCAGGAATATCATCTTGCGTTCGGTTTTCCAGGATGATTGAAACCAGCAGTTTTCAAACTTTTTGAGCTGAGTCCCCCTTTGAGGTACGGTTTTATTCATGCCTCCCCCCTGCCTCAATCCAGACAAAAAGCAAACATGCAAAATATGCTGTCTTAAATTGACAGAGACTGAAATGACTTAAATTACCTAATTAAATGACCTACCCCTCTAAGTTTCCAATGCACGGAGACTGTACTTACCAGTTCGTGCAAAGGGTGTGCCTGTTTGCTGCAGACAGTTTATCAATTTGTGGAGAGGTTTTTTTTTAACCGACCCCGATCCATTTGCACCCTGTAATCGTATGAAAAATACTGAACTCACCAGAATAAACTGCAATGCACAAACACTTGTTGTCCTTTTTTTAAGTTGTAAGAGTAAATAGGATAGACTAACCCGGAAGCCGGGAAATAATGTAGTTGTTGCTATGGAAATGATCGCTGGCTTAATTAAATACGTTGCTACACCTGTGAAATCCTTGGCAAAAGGTTCGCTCGTACTGTTTCAACACGTGATGCTGTCAAATATCACGTTCTTGTTATATAAGAATAATCATTTTTTTAAAGTAAAATATGCCTTGAGCGTGGCGTCCCCCCCGAATGTTTCTTCACATCCCCTGGAGAGTGCACCCCCCCATTTGAAAACCACTAGTTTACATGTTTTATGGGGATGATCTCCTTCAGTAGGGTTTTTGGGGGGGAGATTTCAATTGAATCTTCTTTAGTTCCTCTAAGAACCTCCTTGGCTTCATCCCTGTTGGACGTTTTTGGGAGTCAGACTTGTAGGACTGAGCAGGATTTGGGAAATTAAAAGGGATGGCTGAAAGATAAGGGGCATTTTCAACGACAAACCCTGAGGACATGGAGAGTAAATGATAGAGAGGCCTGCTCACGTTTTACATCTTAATCTGGTGAACATATAACAACCCGTTCATCCATCTCTGTTAGCAGAACGTTAAATGTGTGTTTTTACTCAGTGGATTGTGCCAGCAGCCATAAATCAAGAAAAATAATTACTCAACCATCACGGATATGCTGTAAAACAGTGACACATTTATTTGCATTTGCCCTGGCTTCTTTAAAATCAATGTGCACTTTCAGGACAGGTTTTCATTACTGAATGAAAGGAAAGGAAACACCCGTAAATACCAGACCCAGGTTCTGCCATCCAGGCCAAATTTCTGCTGGGACCCCTGGGTGCACAGGTACTCTGAGATATCGAACTCCACGTGAGCGTCCTCAGCTCTCAGGACTGAACGCAAGAATTAGGAACAAGCACTGGTGTTTGCTAATATATGGGGCGGGCGTTTTACTTATTACATTTTCTGTTTACTGATTGTCCCTGAAAGTTATTTTATCCACGACTGGTGTCTTTTCAAGTTACACAGACAAGGGCAACATTTTGCCCTCGGTTATACCTCTATCCTGGCTTACCATTTGCGGACAGAATTTAACCATGGAGAATTAGGGGTGGGGGACAACATTTGGTAAGAAAGGCAGAGAAGGATCTTGCATCTCTTTCACAGCAGTTTAGGGTCCAGATCTTGCCACTCACGGCAGCAGCTACCTGATGTCAGTAGACCCGTTCAGCAGAATGAAACTTAATCCAAAAGCGAAAGAATTATATTTATTAACGTGGTGGTTTGTTCAATGTATATGCTGCCCTTCCCAACAACGGCTAAGAGCAGCTTAGCAGAGCAGAATAACTTATGAAGTGTGAGAGCGAGCAGGAGAACAACAAGATGGATCCAAAAGAGACTTCAGTGGGGCTGATCTTGCCAGTCGGTAGTAATGCGGTACAATGTTATAATGGGATTTCGCACTAAAAGGGAAAAAGGTTTATTTTCAGAATTGGCTTTAAACATTCAGATCTGAAAAGAAAAAGAAATCAGGTAATGGAGCATAGGGCAGCGCAAGAAAAACATTTGCCTGGGAGTTCATTTTCTGCCCCGAGCGATAAAGGAAAGCGCTGTGATCACAATAGGAAACAGGACGGCAGGAAGTGAAAGGCCAATGGAAAGTCCTGGCCATTTGTTATTCCACAGGATTTTAAAATGTGGCCCTAGCTTGCTGGGAGTGGGGGAGCCACCTCCTTCCATCCCTAAAATTTACTTTGGAAGAAGACTTTGAGTTTTTACAGCTGTCAGGGGGATTCCTCTTAGTCGGACGAGTTCCCATGCTCTGCTGTCTCTGCCTCTTTGCGTGCTGCTGTAGTTGGTATGAAGGAAATGAATGCCATTAATTAAATAGTGTGTGGGAGGAAAGAAAAGAAAATCAATAAACTGCTGGCACTGTATAATACAGCAGCTCAGTGAGGCCTGGATTCACGAAAGTCCTTAAGCCCCTGAGTTGCCTCATTGATTGCAAGGATGCTGTTCATACTCTCCAAGTAATGCGCATACTTAACTCCTTAGTTCCTGAATTGGGGACTAATCCTGAGATCGCTGATGCTACTGGCCAACTTGATGCTGCTGTATACAACTATTCATGATGAATCTCTGTGTGATCGTGGAATCGTAGACTAGAGAAGTGGGGCTGGAAGAGTCCTCCAGAGGTTATGTAGTCCAGCCCCCTGCCTGAGGCAGGATCAGCCCTATCCAAACCATGCCATACAACCATAATCTAAACTCTACACAAAACTACTCTCAACCCCATGGGCGACTGGTGCCTCCCGAGTCTGGGGGGGCATCAGATCGCCGACGGGGTGGGGGTCCCCCAGCCACCGATCACTGAGCCAGCAACGAAGCCTCAATTGCGCTTCTGGTTTCGCCGCTGGCACTTCCAGGGAGCGCACGGCTGATCTCAGGGGGTGCAAGTGCACCCATGTGCAGCCCCTATGCATTGCCAATGCTCAACCCTGATGCAACACAACATAACACCCTCACCGGTCATACATAAAGCAGGGGAACTGTGGCAGCCAACGTCTTGCTTCTATAAAAGCTTGTTAAGATTACTCAGATCACTGGTAGAGGGCCACGTCCCCCGTTACAGAGGAAGGCAAAAACCCTCACCGTCCATACCAATATGACCATGGGTCCTTCCTCACCCCAAGTATGGTGATCAGTTTGTCCCTGAGTGGAGGGCAAGACCCTGTAGCCAGCAACCTCTGCCTTTGGTCCCAGCAGAAGCACTGGCAATAATCCCCAGCCAATAATAACCCCCAGTCAATAATCCCCAGCCTTCGCTGCAGCCAACACCAATACCTCCAAGGGAGGCTGGGATCCCTTGTATTGATTCATTGAGCCAACAGTAGCTGGCTCATTTACCATCCCTGTGCTTCAGCTGATCTGTCTGTAATCCCTTTGATTAACTGTTGTCTCTGACGTGCCTGGAGGCAACAAGAGAGAAAAGGTGCCTTGGTAAGAAGGTTTTGCCAGCAGGTGATTAGGCCGGCTCCATCACTCAGGTCTATCAATCCTATGAAATCCCACCTGTGCTCCAGCTCTTCCAAGACAGGCTTCACTTCATTCCCAGATACTCTTCATTCCCAGATATCTATTCAGATACTGGACTGGTTTAAGCCCCTTCTCTGTGTTTGGCCTGATGTCTTAAAAGCCAAACTCCTCAGGGCTGATACCTCCTTGCACTCCCCATCTATAATGAAATACCTCCCTACCCTGCCAGGGGCATGGGTAGGTTCGATACATAAAAACCTTGGAGGTGCTCAGATACTTGTGTGGGCACCCGGATGCCTAAAGCTCTGATTGTGCATCCAGAGTTAATGAACAAGAACATCAAAATCAATAAGAGCACTTTATACTCTTCACACTCTGTTACGGCTTAGGTTTCTGTTACCACTGCCCTGAAAGCAACCCAAAATGGGTTCATCTCTTCTGTAAGGAGAGGTCTTTCGTATGAGCAGTGTCTAAAAAGCCTTGCCTGGACCTTTTAGTTCTTTATAGTATAGTATATCCCAGTAGGTTTCTCTACCCCACTGCTGGAAGCTGTAAGAGGGAGAGGGGCAGATCCTTCTGGATATGCCCTGCTTTAAAACTCTGCCCCTTAGCATCTGATACCATGAGGAACAGGATACTACTGGGCTTAGATGGACCCAAGACCAGTACAGCAGCTCTTCTGTTCTTAAGTAGGTATTAAACCAAAGGGCTGAACTGAATGCACTCAGCCCCTTTTAGGATTAGGGTTGTAAAAAACTGTGATCCTGAATGCTTCAGGACTATAGGGCAAAGATCCAATCTGTCGCCTGCCCTTTAGTCCCCTCTGAGGCTCCAGCAGATCTGCTACATCCAGCCTATCCTTAGCTGGGCTCTGGTGGTTGCACCCTTTGGCAGGTCAGCGAGTTTTGAAATGCAAACAAGACCCTCTCTGATTCCCATCCGTTGTTTCCTTCCTTAGTTGTTTGACCGGGAGCTGTGTGTTCGCCAGCTGAGGTACTCAGGGATGATGGAGACGATCCGGATCCGCCGAGCTGGGTATCCCATCCGCTACACCTTTGTAGAGTTTGTGGACAGATACCGCGTCCTCATGCCAGGGGTGAAGCCAGCATATAAGCAGGTACATGTTTCCTCCCATTACAAGCCATTTTTACCCTGCAGCCCATCCACTGGTACCTTACTGGAAGCACAGTGCATCCAGACTCTGCCTCTCTCCAGTACGTTGTACCCCTAAGAGATACAGGTCTTCCTCCATGACTGCATATACACTGTACACACACTACAGTCGGCAGTGACAGCATCGTGGATAAAGAATTGAGCCTGGGTGTCAGATGCTCAGCTTCAAGCGGTGCTTCTAGCTCAGGTGGTAGAAGGAAACCTGCACGTGAGGATTACTCTGTTAAAATCACCAAAATTACAGCAGCGTAAAATAGGTGGAAGCCCAAGTAGAATGCAGCCCTGCGTTGATAGCAGGCAGATGTTCATGTCCAGCTTGTGACTAGCAGATCCCAACGACTGCCTTCTCCTAGGGGGACCTGCGTGGGACATGCC
>NW_005842013.1:288324-293924 GCF_000455745.1 Alligator sinensis | reverse complement strand
AGATGATGACTGGCAGATTGGGAAGACAAAAATATTCCTGAAGGTACGGTCCTCCCAGGGTCTTTAGCTTTGAAGGAATCAAACAATCCTCCTCTAGTGGGCTCCATTACTAGGGGTAAGCCCCATCCATAGCTCAAGTCTGGCCTGGCTTGATAAAGACTGGCTCAAGAAGCTGGTGTTTGGTTACAAATTTGGTGTGGGCTGGGGATTAGGATTAGAGGGAAATCCTGTGAACACCTACACATAGGGCACTGGTCACATCTGGGGTAGGGCAGGCCTCTCTGCTGCAGGAGCTGCAGGCCAGCTTTGTGGCTGCTCAGCCACTTCTCCCTCCGGAGGTGAAGCTAGCGACTCCATTGCCGTTACATAGCAATAAACTCCCTAAGGAGAGGTTTCAAGGCCACTCTGGAGTGGTTCCTGAAGATCTGGGGTTGGATGAGAGATGCTCTGTAGCTCATTGATGTCCATGGAGATGTTGAGGGAGTCAAGTTTTCCTTTCACTCCACCACCCCCATGCTCAAGCCATGGGACAGCTCCAAAAGAGCAGCGTAAACTGCAATCAAGGCTCATTGGCCTGAAGGGTCCAGTCTCTCCTAGGCAATTAGAGATCAATGGAGTAGCACAGATACCCAACATCTACCAACGTGTCCCAGGGCTCTTCCAAAGGCTCTTGTCAGGTTCCCGTGGGGCAGATTGCTATCCCGGGCTTCAAGGCTATGGTGACCCTCTGTGAAAGCTTGCACAGGGGAGAGAAAAGGATCAGCCTGGTCAGAGATCCACTGGGCATGACCGAGAGATCTTACCTACAATACATCTCTTCAGCACATGGCCTTTGAGGGGGCAATCAGCAGGTTGGGGGCCACTATCACAGCTCTCTGTAGATCAACCAAGGCAGCGCAGTGCTGCCTTATGTTGCCAGGATGTTGCCTATGGGGACAAGAGCACAGTAACAAAGAGCTGTCTTTCTCCTGTTCCCATAATCTCAAGATGAATCTCTAAATCCCTCCAGGAAAACCAGGCAGAGGCAGCAAGGAACGGGCTCAGAGCTGGATGGGTTTACTGTAGTGTTTCTCAGATGTAATCTTGCTGGCTGATTTTTAAATGCCACTCTCCCCACCCCCCTCCAATCTATTTCTTAGAAACCAGTTATGATATCCCATTAGTTTTCCTTTCCAGAGAGCGTTATCAGGCCCCCGCAGCTGTCAGAGCAGGAAGCAGGGAAATGAAGAGGTTGTGAAGGGCAGAACAAGGTCAGATGAAACAGGAAACGTGTGCGGGTGTATGTAAGTAGCCATCATAGCCAGCGGCCAGGAAAGGAACCAAAGCCGGCTACAACTGCGAGACTTGACTGTCAAACAAGGAAGTTCAGAGTGAAGAGGCGAGGTTTTACCCCGAGCCCTCCTTATTGTCCTCAGACAGTGCAGCCTTTACACTTCATCTGAGCAATGGACTGAGAATCAGGAGGCCCAGAGCTTATTCCCAGCTTTGTCATGAGCAGGGATCCTGGTTTTCTCTGATTTAAAACAATCCCCAATTTTCAGTTAAGAAAAAGTAACCCGAAATCAGGACTCGTGGCAGAGGTGATATCGTTTATTAGACCAACTAGACTTTTGCAAAAAAGTTTTGCAAAAATTTTTTTTCAATTGCAATTAAAGCTTGCAATTAAAGAATTTTTTTTTCCTTTGCAAAAATCTAGTTGGTCTAAAAATTAGACCAACTAGATTTTTGCAAAAAACAATGTCGAATTGCAAGCTTTAATTGCAATTAATTTTTTTTTTTTGCAAAAATCTAGTTCGTTTAATAAAAGATATCACCTCTACCATGAGTCCTGATTGCTTTTTCCTCTAGACCAATATATCTGCAACCTGGGTATGTAACCCCAAATCCACATTTTCCCATGATTAAAATGCAACACCACTATCTATAGCTACCTATTAGTGGTGTTTCATTTTAATCATGGGAAAACGTGGATTTGGGGTTACTTTTTTTTTAAACGAAAAGTTGGGGATTTTTTTTTAAACTAGAGATCCCTGGTCATGAGGTTCTCCTGGGTCCTGAACCTTGCACTGTCCTGTTAACTAGTGTGAAGTGAAACACCAGCACATCAGGTGCCTGGTAGCAAGCTCTGCTAACTGAACCACAGAAAGACTCATTTAGCCATTACTAGCGTCCTGTCTGTGGGCCATACACAGGTATGCAGGGATGACACCTCCTGGCCTTTTCGGATGGGGCACTGATGAAGTGAAAAGGTCCTAGTCCCGTTCTCCTTGATCAGAAGAGGGTGGCTGGACCACACGGCCCTGTAGGTGGTGAATGGTGAAGTGGGACATCCTCAGAGGTGTGGCTGGGTGTGAAGGACCTTTCAGAAGAGGAGCTTCCAACCAGCTCCTCGCCCACAACTGTTAAGGTGTAGCTGTTGTGCCGTTTCATTCTTCAGGATCACCATGACATGCTGCTGGAGATTGAAAGGGACAAAGCCATCACAGACAAGGTCATCCTCATCCAGAAGGTGGTGCGTGGATTTAAAGACAGGTATGGGACGCAGGGGGAAAGCTCACTGAATACTGGAGGATGGGTTGGTGTGACTCCCGAGCATGGTGCCCTGCAGCCTACTGCCCCCTGATTAAACAGTATTGTCTCGTCCTCAGCTGCCACTAGCTTACTCTGCCCCATAGCAGTGCATCTGGTCCATTGCTCTCTCCTTATCTGTGAAAGGTGATGCACGTAGGTTAGAACAGGGATTGGCGCACAAGGAAATGCGGTGACTGCGAGGACACGGTAATGCAGGTCAGATTTTGCCTCAGGATTGCTGATTCTCAGGCTAGGCTGACAAGGTTGCTAAGAGGATGTCAGATTATTTGTACCATGGAGGTCTAGCCTAACCCTGACTGTGACATGATTTGCTGCATGATGTTAGGCAAATCCACCCTGTCCAGCATGCAAAGCACTTCATGGAAAATGGAGACAGCCAGATCATCAGCTGGGGATAGGTTTGTGAGAGTTAAGGGAGCAAGACCAGCGAACACCCCCTGAACATCTGGTCCTTTATCCTGGAGAGACTGCAGTGCAAGGGGTAGGTTTGTGAGAGTTAGGGAGCAAGACCAGCAAACACCCCCTGAACATCTGGTCCTTTATCCTGGAGAGACTGCAGTGCAAGGGGTAGGTTTGTGAGAGTTAAGGGAGCAAGATCAGTGAACACCCCCTGAACATCTGGTCCTTTATCCTGGAGAGACTGCAGTGCAAGGGGTAGGTTTGTGAGAGTTAGGGAGCAAGACCAGCAAACACCCCCTGAACATCTGGTCCTTTATCCTGGAGAGACTGCAGTGCAAGGGGTAGGTTTGTGAGAGTTAAGGGAGCAAGAACAGCGAACACCCCCTGAACATCTGGTCCTTGATCCTGGAGAGACTGCAGTGCAAGGGGTAGCTTTTTGAGAGTTAGTGAGCAAGACCAGCAAACACCCCCTGAACATCTGGTCCTTTATCCTGGAGAGACTGCAGTGCAAGGGGAAGGTTTGTGAGAGTTAAGGGAGCAAGACCAGCAAACACCCCCTGAACATCTGGTCCTTTATCCTGGAGAGACTGCAGTGCAAGGGGTAGGTTTGTGAGAGTTAAGGGAGCAAGACCAGCGAACACCCCCTGAACATCTGGTCCTTTATCCTGGAGAGACTGCAGTGCAAGACTAGAAATAAGAGCGATCCCAAATGGGTGCAGGGCGCGGGGCATAGGTGGATTAACGCACGGGCCAGCTGTGCCCGGGCCCAGGGGTCCCTGCCAAACAGGCCCCCAGATGCCTGGAGGGTAGGCAACTTGGTGCAGATGAAGCTAGCCTGGCAAGGGGGAAAGGCAGAAGAGGTGGTGTAAAGGACATGGGTCCAAGGAGTCGCACAGCAGGTAAGGGGTCCTGAGGCTCACTCACCTCCCATTGCACCGTAATTGAATGGCTCTCCCTCTTGCCATCACTCGGTTTGGCTGAAGCACAAAGAGGAGGTAGAGGAACGCAGTAATGGTCCTGTAGCCCCATCCTTCATCTGGCAAGGGAAAGGAAGGTGGGGGGGCAGGCATTGGCAGGGAGACAGCAGAGCTGAAGGGAGTGAAGGTTGCCCAGCCTGAACTATCTAAAGAATGAGGCCAGCTCTCCTCGCTCGCCAGAGGGGTAATTGCAGGGAGCAGGACAGCACAGACAAGTGACTGAAATGCCTTTCCAGGTCCAATTTCCTGAAAGTGAGAAACTCGGCCCTGATGATTCAGAGGTACTGGCGAGGACACAACTGCCGGAAGAATTATGGAGCCGTAAGTGTGGCTGGCATTGCTGTGTGCCCTCTACTGCCTCGATAATGCTATTCACTGCAGGCCCTCGGTGTTCACTTTTTCCCATGTCTGCTTGAATACCCCCTGGAGGAGAGGCTCGAGAGGAAAGAACTGGCCTGTGTGTGTCAAAGGAAGGGAGGAACAGGGGAGCAGGTTATTCTCTTGCTGCTGCAGGCTCCAGCAAAGGGAATAGCCTCCTATTCAGTCATCCTCCTCAAACCTGTCATGAGTTGGACTCGCTTTATACCAGATGGGCACCTGGGGCCTCACAGGGTACATTTCCACAGCGTCCCAAGTGCTTTCAGAAGGGAGCATTCCTGATCACACATCCTGCACGCATCATTAAACCCCCAAATGCAGCAGTGAAGGTGCTCTGGGGGTGCTCCCAGAAGCTGTTCTGTCTCCAGCACACCTAATGAGGCCACCGTATTGGCACCCCTGGAATGGTTTCATCACCATATTTCCAGACTTGGCGTGTACAAGCGGGAGCAGATGTGCTAGCACTTGGGACATGGTGTAGGACATATCCAGAGACTTGCACTGTTCCTCATGAGGCTTCAGGCTCCAGGACAGAGACAGCTGGCAGAAGTACAGCTCTCCTCTTGGAAGTGCACTTGATCTCAATTTGGCCCTTCGGCTTTACAGCTGCAGCCACCGCTGCCACCACCACGTGCGGCCCTCTGCTCTCTTTAGCATCCCCAAGCCTAGCAGAGAACTGCACAGAGAGGACAGGATGGCACGTGGGTACACTGTGTGGGTCCCCTGACCCTGCAGGAGACCTTCAAAGGCTGCTCCAAGGCATCAGATCAACTGAGGGATGGCTGTTTTTATGCAGGATGATCCTGCAGGCAAAAGCTCAGCCTAAAAGCTGTCAATGTCTGAGTCAATGTAAGGGCTCCATGATGTGGAAGACACTGTAGGAGCAAGGACTTGGGAGGGACTCTGCTCATGGAGGTGCTGGGCCTCTCTCTCAATGGTCCTAGGGCTTTGTGCAGAGCCAACTTGTCAAGGGAAGGCGAATCTATGTATGAAAACTGTAGAAACCATTGGCCTGGGTTGGAAACCTCCTGAAGTCAGTGGAAAAGCTTTCCTTTCTTTTGGTGGGCTTTGGATCCAGCCTCAAATCCTACAGCCCCTTTTTTATTCCCCCTCTGCTACCTCCAGGCAGCTCCCGGCTGTACATGGTTGTTGCTGATATCAGCTTGTTTTTCTTTACAGCAGTGAGAAAAGTGCTTGGAGAAGGCACCCTGATTAGGCCAGGCAAGACCTTCAATAGGCGCGGGGTCTTAACCC
>NW_005842013.1:265071-288314 GCF_000455745.1 Alligator sinensis | reverse complement strand
CCTAAGGCTCCAGGCCCTCTACCGTTCACACAAGCTCCACAAGCAGTACCACATGGCTCGTAGGCGCGTCATTGACTTCCAGGCGCAATGCCGCGGTTACCTTGTGCGTAGGGCTTTCCGCCATCGGCTTTGGGCTGTCCTCACCGTCCAGGCCTATGCCAGGGGCATGATTGCCCGAAGGCTATATAAGCGCCTGAAGGGAGAAGTAAGTACCATTCAAGAATGGCTGTTTGCTAGCACATGGGATGGAAGAAGTGAGGTGGTTTTGTATTGTGGGCTCTTAAGGGGACAAAAAAAATGTCACCTGTGTTCGTCAAAGCCAGTTTGCATTTCTTTCCCCAGTATCGCCGCCGCCTGGAAGCAGAGAAACTTCGGCTGGCAGAAGAGGAGCGTCTCCGAAAGGAGATGAGCGCCAAGAAAGCCAAAGAGGAAGCTGAAAAGAAGCACCAAGTACTTTATGACTCCTCTCTTTCACGGTTTCTCTCTGTGTTTGAGGGCCTGATTCTACCCCTGCTGAAAGACTTGAGGGACAGAGTAAAATAAATTTGGAGGCAGAATCCCAAACAACAGCGTAAGGCCTAGCTACATGGCTTGTATCATGTGCATTTAATTCAGTAGGGAGGCCGAGGGGGGACCTGGTGGCTGCCGACAAGCTCATCGGGGGGATCAACAGCAAATAGGCAGAGCCCTTTTCTCCCCAGCACCGCCTGGGGTGACGAGGAACAATGGTCATAAGCTGATGGAGATTAGGTTTAGGTTAGAGATCAGAAGGCAATATTTTACAGTTAGGGTGGCCAAAATCTGGAACCAACTTCCCAGGGACGTCCTCGCCCCTACCTTGGGCAAATTCAAGAGGAGGTTGGATGATCACCTGTCTGGGGTCTTGTGAACCCAGCATTCATTCCTGCCTGTGGCAGGGGGTCGAGCTAGATGATCTGTTTAGGTCCCTCCTGACCCTAGCTACTATGAAACTATGAAACAGTAAAGTGCTTTAACTTGAACAAGCTGCCCCTGAATTTCCAAACTGCTGCACCCGAATGCCATGGGTGATGATTGGCATACAAAAAACTAGAACTCTTGGTTCCAACATGATACCTTTTATTAGACCAACTGGAGAATGGCAAGAAAATTGTCCTTTTCTGCAAGCTTTCAGGAATCAAAGTCCCTTCGTCAGGCTCTGGGAAAAGTGTAGATGGTACAAGATGGTAAAAAGTCCCCATGGGTCGGAAATAAACTTCATTTTTGCACAGAGGGAGCTGAAGATGGAAGTCAGTCCCTTTGGGTCCATGAGAGTGTCTTTGTGAGCTGTGTTTGAGTAGCTCTTTGATGTGTTGATCAGGTAGGACTCCTTCCCTGGAGGTGTCAGATGGTAGGTAGGGAGGCAAAAAAAAAATGGGTGATGATTGTAATTATTGCCTTGTTGCTGTTATTATTATGGTAATTATAAAGGCCCCAGCTCAATTTGGGATACCATATGCTAGGTGAAGAACATACATAGAGAGTACGAGACAGTCCCACTGCCTAGGTGGATATGCTCTGAGTGAGCATTAAAAAAAGAGGAAGGAAGAAATATTGTTCTACCTGTATTGTATGAGTCACAGAGATGTAAGTGGTTCATCCCAGGTATCTATCTAGTGCTTAATCAGCCCAGACGTCATGCTTGAGTTCCAGCTTGTTGGAGAGAGCAATATATAGAGTCATCTTTGAACTGTGCTCCTCTAGGTGCGCCTTGCTCAGTTGGCCCGGGAAGATGCTGAGAGGGAGGTGAAGGAAAAGGAGGAAGCCCGCCGGAAGAAGGAATTCTTAGAAAAGATGGAGAAAGCCCGAAACGAGCCAGTGAACGACTCGGACATGGTGGACAAAATGTTTGGATTCCTCGGTACAACTACCTCGCTTCCAGGCCAGGAAGGACAGGCGCCCAATGGCTTTGAGGTACAGTGCAGGTGACATACAGCAATATATGGGGCCGCCAGGGGCTGCTGAGAAGTTAAACACATTAGCAGCATATTCATGGTTTGGGACAGTTTGAGGTCTGTGGCTATTGAGGCCCATCCTCCCTTAGTTTAGCATGATCACTCTATGATGCCTAGTTTTTGGAAAGTTTATATTAACTCTTCCATGCTTGCCCCACCTACTGCTGCCTTTGGGACTCTGCCCAGCCCAGCAGTTATCCCTAGCACAATGAACTATGCTTGGGACCAGCCCCATTGAAACTAGTGACTGCAAAGGGAGTTGTGGGAATGAAGCAGTGCATGGGGTGTCTGACCCGAAGGTTCAAAATGAAGACTGGAACAGAGGAAAAGGCAAAGTGCAGGAGCCACAGTCAGGAACCAGGAGACAAGCTAGTATCAGGAATTAGGAGAAGCATTGGGAGAAAAAGCTGCAGGTTTTAGTGTAGACCTGCCTATAGTTAGTGCCCCAAGTGAGCTTAAAGAGGGGCCTGCTGCCCCTTTTAGTCACTCAGGTTGCGTGATGTACTACAGCCAATGAGACCACGTGGAGTCCAGTGTCAGGGCTGTGTTCACTCCTTCGTGCCCATTCTTTCCTTAGGGGCTGATATCAACCCATGAAATCAGTGCCAAAACTAGGAGCAAGGTCAAGTCCAAAAAGAAAGATCTTTTAAAACCACAAAGCCAAATGGAGAGTCCCTATTTTCTTCTCTCTCTAGGACCTCGAGCGTGTCCAGAAGGAGCTGGAGGAAGAAGATTTAGATGCAGCTTTGCCCCTCCCTGAGGAAGAGGAGGAAGACCTCTCAGAGTACAAGTTTGCCAAGTTTGCAGCCACGTACTTCCAGGGCACGACGACACACACCTACATCCGCCGGCCTCTCAAGCAGCCTCTTCTGTATCACGAGGATGAAGGAGACCAGTTGGTAAGAGAGGGAATAAAAACCAGCTCTGCACGTGAGAAATGGGGCTGCCTAGCTCAGGGAACTGGTATGAGACGAGTGAGCCCTTCCTATCTAGGACACCAGCTGGATTCTAGCCCAGCGGAGTTTGACCAGTTTGAATACAGCTCAGTAGTGAGTAAAGTCCTTGTTCACCAAGCAGGTGTAAATATGTAGCATCAATTCATTCTGGGCTTCCACAGTCCTAGCAGTATGCCTCAGCCCGGAGATAGTGCCAGAGGGCAAAATATTGAGTCAATCTTTTTCCTTGGTATCTGTACTGAAGCTGTCACCAAGAGCCGTTGTACACGCCACATTTTTTGCCCTTTCTTGTGCTGCAACTGCATGACCGTCTGCACGAGTGGGATTTCTTGATACTTTAAAAGTCCTTCTGGTGCATTAAACTAAAACTCCTCGGATGTAGTTTACTGGGAATCAAAGTGCCACGTCCATGGATTCATTGCGTGCAAACACAAAGGCACTAGGCCTGATCCGGCTTCAGATCCGGCTGCTTTGGATGGCCGCGATCCGGAGCCCCGGACCAGGTTTCCTCCTTGATCCGGCCGAAGTGGCTCTGAAGCTTTGGAGCTGCCTCGGAGATCCGGCCACAGGGTATAATGGGGAATCCATGAAATATCTATACCTTTGTTGTTTTTTCTCTGATTTGAATGAAACTTGCAGGGATGGTAGTGTCTGCTGAGCGCATGACACCTGCCAAGTTTCAGGAAGTTAGGTGCAGGGGTTTGGGGGAACTGCACCTCAAGCTGCGGACAAGCAAACTCATGCCATGGGTGACCCTGCGTGTGCTAAGGCGCAGTGGGGTGACAGCTGCAGGGATGGTGGCCCCTGCTGTGACATCTGCCAGCTGTGGACAAGATCAGTGCTGGGGGAGTCTGGGGCCCTGCATCCCTAGCTGCTGACAGACAAAACTCATGCCAAGACTGTGTCTGTCTTGGGGCAGTTGATTGTCTGTATTGAGTCTTTCCTTTCCTCAGCCTGGTTTTGTAGGTGCTAATTGATGCTCGTTGAGTCGGTATGTAGTAGCTAGGTCCTGTGTATTGAGCTGGTCCCTGAGTCCCTGGTCTCTGAGTGAATCATGATTGATTGATTGGTAACTGGGAACACAGCAGCGTAGCAGCCAGGCCTGCAGCAGTGTCTCCCCTCCCCGCCCCAAGACAGACACAGTCAGTCCCACAAGCACCCATGGCACGAGTTTTGCTTGTCCGCAGCTTGGGGTGCAGTTCCCCCCAAACCCTTGCACCGATCTTCTTGAAACTTGGCAGGCTTTGTGGCCTCAGTAAGAGCTACCAGCCCTGCAGTTTTCACCCCGCTATGTTGTAACACCTAGATGTGACATGACTTCTGCTTTCAAGAATTTAGGGTGCTGTTCCCCCAAATCTCTGTACCGATCTTCTTGAAACTTGGCAGGCTTCATGCTCTCTGCAGAGTCTACCACCCTGAAAATGTCATCCAAATTGGACAAAAAACAACAAAGTTATAGCTATGTTATTGTTTCCCCATTATACCCCATGGCCGGATCTCTGAGGCGGCTCTGAACCACTTCGGGAAGCCGAACAAGGCAACACTTCGACCCGGATGTGCTGCTTCAGACTCCAAAGCATCCAGAGCTTCTCCGGATCCGAAGCTCTGTCCAAAGCCTTGCACAGCCTTAAAAGGCACTCAAAGATGTGTAATAAGCCTCTTTGTCCACCAGATGGCTGCGACTTTTTTGTAGTTCACCCCTTCGAATTGCTTTCGCTTTTGAATTGCTTACGCTTTTTTTTTTTCTTGTACAGTTTGCCAGCTCCCTGTGGCATGGGCACAAGGATGGGGCATGGGGTAGTGGGGCTCCAGGCTGGGGGGTCAGCATTGGACCATCGTGCTCTCCTGTGACACCGGCCAGAGACTGGGCTTAATTAGTTTGAAAACCTAATGCATGCAAACACTGACTCAATGCTCCAAAACTTAATTTGTTTTAAAGCCTAGTGCGTGCAAACATTGATGTGATGCTCCAAAATAAACAAGTTTAAATTTTATAAACCTATTTAATTTAATGAGGATTAAAACCCATGGTATGTATAGGTGCCCCCAAGGTCTCGAAAGAACTCATGTGACCTGTCTGGTAAGAACAGGACAGACATCGATTCCTCGAGGGTGGACAAAAGTCTGTGCACAAGAACTGAGCCCAAACTCCTCAATGATGCTAGATTCTGTAAAAAGCTAGATCCAGCTTTCCTTCATGTTCTGCCAGCCTTTCCATTCATATATCTGGTGAATGACTGGACAAAAAAAATCTTAGCTGGTAGAAACCCCTTTGTGATACAGGTAAATCATTTCACCTCTTCATGTTTCACCTCTGACTTGGAGGAGTAGATTATTTAAAAGATTTTGGTCTGTCATGCACAATTTTAGTTTTATTTTCATTTTGTGCATGTTTTGTCATTTTTTCCCACATATTCAGCACTACCCTATACTAGATGCCTTCAAAATCACTTGACTGTTTGTCATAGATTGTAAACTCCTAACAGCTAGACGAGATCCTCCTTTTGCTCAAGTGGTGCCTGTGTGCGCTGTTTGAGCAGAACTTCTAGGCATTATCTGTATGGTTGCAAAGTTTCTACTAGCTGATTTGTGTAGCAAACTGTCTAATTACCAGTTAACGCAGATTCATTACAGTGGGATGCATCGAATGAACTGTCTAGGCTAAAAACTCAAGAAGTTAAACTTTTAATCCAAATAGGCAGCCCTCGCAGTGTGGATCACTATCCTTCGTTTCATGGGAGACCTTCCTGAGCCTAAGTACCACACAGCAATGAGTGATGGCAGTGAGAAGATTCCCGTGATGACCAAAATCTATGAGACTCTAGGGAAGAAGACCTATAAAAAAGAACTGCAGGCCCTACAGGGGGAAGGAGAGGTGAGAGATACATGTTGGTGAGAGAGGCTTTTTCTTTATTCTTCGTTAAGGCCAATCAAACGGCCGGTGGGACGTGGGGTTCATTCTCGATCTTACCTTCCCCCAGTGTGAAGAATTCTGCGTGTCATGTAGCTTTGCTTCGTTCTGGTCTGGTGACGTTAGAGAAGGCAGGGCAAAGAAGTAGACTTTAAACTTGGAGTAGAAGGTGCGGTGGTTTGTGATTGTACTGCGTAACAAACCCGCTATGAGGTCAGAAAAAAAATCTTTCAATGTTAAATAGGATTTCATCATTAGCTGCATTACAGAACTGTGATAATTCATTGGGAGAGTCTTGCTTTGACAGCCTCAAAAACAGGACCTCAGGCAGGATAGGCCATTGCACTCTGACAGTTCATATGCTTTTATCTTTGAGACTCTGTCTTACAGAAGACCTCATTAAACATTTTCTGCTCTGGCTTGCTGGTAGTGCATTACACTAAATGGTACTACTGTCCTTAGGAAGTGTTTCTGAATTATGCCATGAGCCACATGAGAATGAATGTCTCTCTGTTTTCTGTAGATCTAAATCAGAGGTGGCCATCCCGTAGCACACGTGCCATAAGTGACAGAGGCAGCCTCTGTGCGTGTCCCTTGACAGACTGGGGAGGGTATAGGCAGAGCAGTGGCAGATAGGGCAGAGAGCAGGAAGCAGAGCAGCAGATGGGGTAGGGGAATGGGATCAGAGTGGCACTTGGGGAGGGTGTGGGGCTTAATTTGTGGTGCTGATGTCAAAAAGGTTGACCCTTCACTGATCTGAATATATGAAGCACATCGCTGGGGAGACACTGAGAAATAATGATCCAGTGTAGTGATTTTGTTAAAGTTTCTGATCAGGATGATAAATCTCCAGTGCAGCTGAATTACGTTAAAATATACATGAAGAAGCAGCCTTTCTTCCCTATAATTATCTATGATTAATTTTCTTGTTGCACAAAAAGGGGGTTTTGTCCATTGCCTGGTACCCATCTAGCTCCTACAAAGAGAAGTAAAATTTAACAAGGCATTTTATCATCGACCCTTAGGGCCAGATTCTGTTCCACCTATTAGACATTATACGGACTTGAGCACCTAAGTGTGAACTTGTTCCACCCTGCTTAAGTCCTGAAAAACAGCTAATGCAAAAAAAGGAATGGATGCTCCTCCTGCTCACTGCTTTCTATGACTTGGTCTTAAGGCTTAGATGTTGGTGCCTAAATGTTTTTTCAATGGGCTTGAGCAAGGTGGAATAGGATCACACTTAGGCATATAATAGGTGGAGTAGGACCAAGCCCAAACTGTTTCTTTCAGACACTACCACTGTACTTTTGATTTGGCGAGGTGGTACAAATGTCTCCTTGATTAAATTGATAGAAGACAGGGGGATTTACAGAGGTAGCCATCTCTAAAATGACTACCACATTGTCTTACCCCCAAATAAGACATGCACCATGTTTTTGGAAGGTGGGAGGAAATAAAAATGCTCTTTCCTTGAGAATAAAGGTAAGTGTGGTATTTTAACAGGGAGAATACAGGCAGCTGCAGTAGTGGGTGGTGGGGAGGAAAAACCTGTGACTGCTCTCTTAACCCCGAGCTGCAGGATGCAGTGCCCACCAGCTTGGAAATGGAGCTGGGCAGTTTAGTTCCAGCAGGATCGAGCCCTCAGTTGATGCTACTAGCTGAGGTGAACTGCCTGGTCCCACTTCTTGAGCTGGGTAGGTCCTCCACTGACTTGGCCTGCACCACTGGCTGCTCTCCCAGTTCAGTGGACAGTTCAGCTCCTACAGGAGTGAGCCCTCTGCTCCCTGCTTTTCCTCATTGAAGACACACAGTCCAATTTCCAGCAGCTATTTTTTGTGAGTCATGCAAGTAAATATGGTAAGCATTAGGGTTGCATCTGAGCCATGTCGTTTGGCCCCATTTAAAAATTTTCCCCACATCCAGGTTTTTCCAGGACAGAGTTTTTTGATTTGGACCCTTACAGAGAGAGACACCCCCTCCGAAACTCAGAAAATCATAGACTCCCAGGACTGGAAAGGACCTCAAGAGCTATCTAGCCCCACTCTTTCATCAGATCCATGTTACCATGGTTCAGAGAGTGTGGATTTTGGGTGGCGGTTCTGGCCCATCGCTGCAATATCGAATAGTGCTCTGAATGCCCCGGCAATGATGCGATTTTGAAAAATGATTGAGTCCGTATCACAGGAAGCCTACTCACCAGGGCTATACTTGACACCCAATTCCTCTTGCTTTCTCAGAGCATCGATGGACACAAGAAGAACAGCGTGAGGCACAAGCTGGTCTCCTTGACTCTCAAGAAGAAGTCCAAGCTGACTGAAGAGGTGAGAGCAAATGTGCTGCAGACAGAAAGCACAAGCAGTATTGGATGCTCTCCAGGGCGCACTGACTCTCTTCTGCTTCTCTCTAGACAAAATGCAGCCAGACCTCCTCTTGGTTTGGTGCTACCTGTATCTCCGGGTGCCTGAAAGATTTAAGGAGTGTTTAAGGGGAAAGGTTGGCTTCGTGTGTCTCTGAGTCATTCATGCCTTCCTTCCCGCAGTTCCCTTTGTGTGGAGCAGCTTCCACTCTCCATCCATCAAGCACCTCTCTCACATCCCTTCATCTGCATGGCCTTCTAGCTAGAGAGGCCTCCTGCCATGCTGTTTTGGCCTCTGTTGCCTGTGCTTAATAATTTTGCCTTCCCTTCCAGCTTAGAGGGCCATGGTGGGCTTTTCAAACTCACTCAGCATTGGGCTATCTCTGCTCCCCTGTCCATGTGAGCAGTTAGATCAGTGCTCCGTGCTTTTCAAAATCCTTCCCGTATGCTCTTTAAGGTAGAGAAGCTGTCCCGTCACCCCCTGGTCCCATCCTTCTTTTTTATCCCCATGCGCTCCCAGAGCAAATGAATATCGATTATTACCACCACAAACATGCTTGCGTGCTTCCAGACACGTTGTTGTCTCTGCTTGTTGTATACCGTTGTGTTTTTTTAATAATATATATGGAGTAGAAAAGAGTTGAAAGGCCAGAGCCTCCTCTGACATAAACTGATTTAGCTTTAGGCTTTAGGCTTTGTCCTAAGCACACTGGGCACGTCTACACAAGACGCTACGTTGCCGTAGCTCAGCACTTTGGTGACGTAGCATTGGTGGGCATGTACCATGATGCTAATGCTGCTACATAGTAGGGTTAGAAATGCCCTGTGTGCCACCATGACTGGGCAGTAATGGCAATTATTATTGGTAATGGCAAGAAATAAGATTAGTACCAGTGCTTACTATGCAGTCAAGCACACGTGTAGGTGCACCCAATATTGTGGGAAAATATGGGCAAAACTAAAGGAGATACATTAGTGAAGATATGGTAGGTAGACTAAGTAGGCAAACCCAGTGTGTCTTCAGCAGTAGCAAGCTAAGGTCAGACCTCTGCTAGATCAAAGACAGCAAATTTGTAAACCCATTCATGCTTTCTGAGAACTGTCCCAGCTAGATCTGGGGGGGAACAGGTGGAGGAGGTGAGAGCCGCAGCAACGAGTTGTACACAACAAGAACAATGTCTCTGGTTGACAGGTTACCAAGAGACTTCACGATGGTGAATCCACCCTCCAGGGCAACAGCATGCTCGAAGACCGGCCTACCTCCAACTTGGAGAAGCTCCATTTCATTATTGGTAATGGCATCCTCAGGCCAGGATTAAGGTTAGATATCAGTACAGAACGATGAACCTCCTGCTCAGCTTTGTTGCTAATCTCTGTAGTCCAGCAGAACTGTTACGTTGCCCTTTCAACTGCTTTGTACGACCAGAGCCTATATAGCGTTATCTTCTTAGATATTCATTTCAGGCTTGATCCGAAGACCTCTTAGATCAGTGAAACAGCCAAGATTAAGGCTGTCAAATTCGGAGAGCTTTGGATCCAGCCTTCAACCCCATTGACTGTCATTCTTTCTTTCCATCGCTTATTTTTATTCAAGCCATTACCCCATTATTTGCTGTGCCTCCTTTCATAAGAAGGATAGATTTTATTTCTTGCATGATAAAAAACAATAGTCAAAGGGAACTATAAGGATTGTTAAGTTGAGCAGTCACAAGATAAGAAAGGCCAGCGATGGTTGTCTGAGCATCCTTAGGTCAGCACCCTTCTAGATATGCTTTTTGAGGGTCATTATGGCATGCCGTCTTCAAGGTGGGACCCTATTCAACACACACAATGATGGGCGTTCCCTTGAGGAACGCCTCTTCCCTTTTTTGTATACCCTCATTGTTCACAGCATGGCCCTATGCCTCATCTACTGAACCTTATTCATCTCTGCTCCGAAGGCAAGAATTATTCTTTTCCTCAAGGGCTTTTATATGAGGCTTATCAGTGTATTATCTGAATGCTTCTTCACTCAAAGTAGAGTGTATCATGACCTGCATTTTGCACATTGGGAACTGAGGCAAAGAGAGATCAAGGTCAACATTGTAGACTAATTTTGGATTCCCAAACGCAGATGTTTAGGACTTGATTTTGCGGAGTAGTCAACATCCCATGCACGTTTACACGTTTAAAGCACAGCTCCCGCTGACCTCTGTTGCACTTGTGAGTTCTCAGCACTTCTGCAAAGTGAGCGCTGGGTTCCAGAGGTGACTGACCATGGCTGGGGGTAAAATTAGCTCTTTATGCACCTGCATTTCGATACTGTAACACCTCAGGTTACCTGCCTGGGGAAAGAGGGGGAATAGCTCAGTCTGATCAGGTTAGGTACCTCAGGCCCCTCTACAGCCAATGGAGACACTTCAGAGATGCCTAAAAGCCAGTTAGGGTTAGGCATATCAGTGCTTCATATAGAGAAAGGGGAGCAACAGTGCTGGGCCTGGGATTTATTTGTGATTTTTGCCGCAGGGATGAAATCTACTGTCAAATCTGCAAGCAGCTGACCCAGAATCCTTCCAAAAGCAGCCATGCCAGAGGCTGGATCCTCATGTCCCTGTGTGTGGGATGCTTCGCTCCCTCTGAAAAGTTTGTGAAGGTAAAGCATCACTTTTATGACACAACTTTTTAATCATTTCCTGTTCCAAGTCTGGGACCGACAGTTCATTTTGGTTTCATAGCCGAAGGAATCCAGATCTTTAATTTGTGTCAGAATGAATTGTTCCAAACCAGGTTCTGATCTTAAAGGAAAATTCAACTGTATCAACGTATAATAACTAATATGCAATGATATATAATATACAATATCATATATATCATATTATACTGTATATAATATATAAAGTCTACTGACTATGCTGTGATGTAAGCCTAACTGAGGTTAAAATTAAGCACATACTTTACTGAACTGGAAACCAAAAACTAACCTTCTAATCAAGTCATCTAATTACCAGTATGAAAAATAAGTGATTCGGAAATACGCACATCCCCCCTAAAGATTTGGTTATCTAGAAAGTTAGTTAATTGAAATGTTCATGTTAACAATACTCTCCCCCTGTAGTTGGGTTTTGCTTTTTGGTGAGACAATATAGTAAGTTTACAAAAAGTTGACATTTATTTGCATGTGCATATGTGTGTGTCTGCAAAGACATGTATAAACCCACGGTAACTTAAAGGTCTTACGTTCACCCCGGATCTGTTGCTTTATGAATCCCAGTATTTACCACCGTGCATATTACACTGAGAGCACCTGCTCCCTTATGTATCCGTATGGTAGCCTCTGCTCTTAGTCCACATTCACGTGTTTAAATGAACAGCTTTGTTTTAAGCTATGCTGGGCAGCAAACCCCTCAGAAGTGCCTGGGAGCTCCAAAATCAAGCCACTTCTTTAGTTCTCCTTTCTTTTGTTTATAAATCTTGGCCAAAACCCATATTTAGACCCTTGATTTCCAAAGGTCCTAAATATCTACGATTCTTTTTCTGTAACAAGACAGCTCAAGTACTTAAAGTCAAGCCCCTCGTTGGATGTTTGGCTAGATCAGGACTCAGCCCCTTGAAGGTTTGAGCTTGCAGTCTTTGCTCAAGCTAAACCCCCATTTCCCTCTGGGGCCTGATCCACGCACCAGCAAAGTTCAAGCCTTTCTCTTGACTTTAGTGGATTTTGAATGAGGCTGTTGGCTCTGAGTGCTCAAACGAGGAGCTGACTGCAGAAATAACCATCCTTTCATCATCCACAAGCCCTTGCCGGGGGAAATCTGATAAGGCAGATAAATCATCAGTGAAAGAGCAGAAAATCAAACTATGTCTGGAAACAAGGTCTGAGAAAGCATGTCAGGAGATGGCCTGTGCTTAAATATTTAATAGAGAAGGGCTTCTTTTAGGAGAGGACAGCATTTCTCAAAATTAATTCATCAAGACCTGAAAATTCATCTTGTGGCTGAGACCCTGGCTCCGTTTCATCAGGGGCAAAGCTCTGGATATTAGCAAAGCCAGGATTCTGCACTTTCTGATCTGGGCTGTGGGGCAACCCTGTTGCAGTCTGCATGGTTAGGGACCCACTTGGAGGTTGGTCTTTAACGCCTTGATTCTGGGAAGAAGCAACACCCCGGACCTGCAAGGAGCTCCCCACAAGTCTCTGCAGGAACCGGAATGGATGCGGGGGCCGAGTCAGGGCTTAAAACATTCATAGTTCTAAAAACAAGCATATTATCATGGAAATGTTGGCTTCATCAAATTCCAGCAGAACCCATGGAGCTGAGGGCTGGAAACTGTCATTTCTCTGTCTTCCTTTCTCCTTTTTTTCCTTTGCAAAAATATTCAAAGCTTTTATTATTATTATTATTATTAGCTTAGACTCTTGTGAAAGAGTTTTTTCAGCTTCGGTTTTGCAAGTGCATTATTCAGATTTATTTGAGAGTTAGAAAAGTTCTTTCTTATCCCCACGCTTCGTGCAGCAGTTCTGAAGCCGCTAGTGCATGTTTGTGGATTTTATAGGTGGTGCCAATATCAGGCTTATAACTGAAACTCAGCAGCACCCTGCTATCTAATCTCGCTGTCAACCCAAGTTACTTACAGAGCATCCCCATGTTCTAATTCATAGAGCTGTCTGTCTGTCGTAGTTATCTGTAGGCCATCTCTATGAGGTATGATTTATAGAACTGTCCATTTTTCTATCAAAGTTATTTATGGGAGATCTGTATGACATGATTTATACAGATTTCTATTTGCATTTTTATAGAAACTTATCAATAGAAGTGATTTATAGAGTGTTTTTCTGTCTGAATTAATCCGTCATATTAGGAAGCCTTAATTGTCTTTACAATAATACGGTTGCAAGTGCTTAGAGCCCAGAACTGGATCTTTTTATGATGCATTTTTAAATAAATAACTGTGTATTTAATTTCTTACTAAGACATCTGTCACCTTGGTAGCTGAGCGGGGGGTGTGTGTGTGTGTGTGTGTGTGTGCACGCGCATGTGTGTGTGTGTGTGTGGATATTGATTGTGTGTGTGTGCTTGCACATGTGTATGGATATTGAGGGGTGTGTGTGTGCGCGCGCGCACGCGCATGCAGGTGTGGATATTGAGTGTGGTTTGTGTGCATGTGTGTGAATATTGAGGGGGTGCACACTGTGTGAATATTGCGTAGTGTGTACGTGCATATGCATGTGTGTGTGGATATTGCATATTGTGTGTGTGCATGTGTGTGAATCTTGAAGATTGTGTGTGCGTGGGCACGTGTGTGTGGATATTGAGTATTGTGTACGTGTGTGTTTGTATGCACACGTGTGCGTGGATATTGAGTAGTGTGTGTGCACGCATGTGTGTGAATATTAAGTATTGTGTGTGTGAGTGCACACGTGTGTGTGGATATTGCATAGTGTGTATGCGCGCACGCATGTGTGTGTGGATATTGTGTATTGTGTGTGTGCATGTGTGTGAATCTTGAAGATTGTGTGTGTGTGGCTATTGAGTATTGTGTTATGTGTGTGTTTGTATGCACACGTGTGTGGATATTGAGTAGTGTGTGTGCACGCATGTGTGTGAATATTAAGTATTGTGTGTGTGCGTGCACACGTGTGTGTGGATATTGCATAGTGTGTACGCGCACACGCATGTGTGTGTGGATATTGAGTATTGTGTGTGCGCATGTGTGAGAATCTTGAAGATTGTGTGTGTGCTCACACGTGTGTGTGGATATTGAGTATCGTGTATGTGTATGTATGCATACATGTGTGTGGATATTGAGTACTGTGTGTGCACGCATGTGTGTGAATATTAAGTATTGTGTGTGTGTGAGCGCACACGTGTGTGTGGATACTGAGTACTGTGTGTGCACATGTGTGTGAATATTGAGGGGGGGTGTATGTGCAGGCACGTACGTATGGATAGTGATTATTCTGTGTGTGGGTGTGTGTGGGTGTGTATTGGGTTACATTCACTATTTTTCTTTTCACTGCCCATTGCATACAGTCCATTTCATTCAGCCCCAATTTTCTGGCCTTTGCACAACACAATTTTGAAAGGAGGGCCTTTAAAATGCGACGCTGACTTATTTGCACACTAGCAGCGGCACCCTGCGTCTAAACAACACATCCTCTGTCACAACAGTATTTAAGGAACTTCATCAACGGAGGGCCTCCCGGTTACGCTCCGTATTGCGAAGAGAGACTGAGGAGGACGTTTGTAAACGGGACGAGGACGCAGCCTCCCAGCTGGTTGGAGTTGCAGGTACAGTTTGCTGAGTTGCCCGCCTCTTCTCCCCTACACCCAACAGGCCGGTCAGAAGGATTTCATGGAAATATTATTTTGACAAAAAAATGTGATTTTAACAAAATGGAAACGCACACCAGAAACCCGCCGTTTCTGTCTTTGTTTAAGGTTTTTTGGTGGGAATATTTTTTCTGTTTCTCACAACAAAAAAGGGGCTGGTGGCAATGCTTTTAATATTTGCTTTTTTATGCTTTTGACATGAACCTGAGCCCTTTTCCAGAAATCCCTTTTTTTTTAAACTGCTCAGTGGTGAATGAAATGCATTTCCCTGCCACTTCTAATAGTAAATGCACTTGTATTTGCAACTATCTCACCATGCCCCGAGCAGGGAGTTGGGGCTCAGGCTCTCTGAGGATTAGCAGCTCAGAGGCAGAAACCAGAGGTGTAACCTTGGGTGGCACGGGCTGGGGGTGGAAGTGAGTGTTTGCTTCCCGGTGCAAAACTTATAGCAGTGGTGTGGGCTGCTGCCACTTCAGTACAAGCTTCCTGTACAGGGGCTGCTGCACATCCCTGGGGGGATGTATCTTGGGCCGTGTGTAGACAAAACGAGGGGCATGTGTGCACTTTAAAGTGAGTTAAATGCTCCCCACCGCCAGAGAGGCAGGTAAGTTTGGGTATGTGCAAGACACGGGGATTTAAAGGGCCCTAAATTAAACCCACCACTTCAATTTAGGGCCCACGTTTTGTCTACACATGCCCCTTGCTTCTCCCTCTAAATCAGTGCCTGGAGCTGGTGCCCTACTTGCCTCACCCCCCACCTCCAGCCCACCCTGGCCCAAAATTACGCTACTGGCAGAAACGATTTGTTCCTCACACAGAACATATGGCTGAACAGTGTCCTTTCAGATGTTCCCTCGTCTGTCTGTCTGTGATGGTTATCTCACCTCCTTTATTTTTTCTTGTAGAGGATTTACACAACGATTTCCTCTCTAGTTTTAACCAGCTCCAACTTTATTTCAATAATGTGCATGTCTCAAGGGCTTATTCCAATAACTAGTGAAAAGCATGCAAAATTCTGACTTTCCACTCGAGAAATAAAATTAAAAAAAAAAACTGGGAGATGCAGGTACTGATCCCTCCCCAGATGCTGCCTCTACATTATGCTGGGGAGAAATACATAGCAGAATCATTACAAATGCAGCCATGGGTGTTAGTAGAGGAAACAGAAAGGAGGTTAAACTTGTCTTGGGGCACATAGCCTGGACTAGTTCAACTTAGGATGCCTTTAAAGAGTTTGACTTTGATGTGCTAGGCCACCAAGTCCAAGAAGCCCATCATGCTGCCCGTTACATTTATGGATGGGACGACGAAGACGCTGCTAACTGACTCGGCGACAACAGCGAAAGAGCTCTGTAATTCCCTGGCCGACAAGATCAGCCTGAAGGACCGGTTTGGGTTTTCACTTTACATTGCGCTATTCGACAAGGTACGTGCCGACTTGGACCCCTGACAAGGCCTTTAAAAGACAGGGAGGGTGGCTCTCCTTAGTCAGTCTGCATCTTTGGGATGGCAGTACTGCCTTGTGACTGCAGCAGGGATCCCAACCCTAGGTCAGCAATGGGTATTGGGCAGGGGACTGGACTAAATGACCTCCTGAGGGCCTTTCCTGCCCTATTTTTCTATTATTCTATATCTACACAGCCAAAAAAAGCTGTATTCTTGAGTGAGCTGGCCTGAGTTAGCTAACCCAAGTTAAAATAAAACTGAAAAGGAGACAATTTGGGTTTTAAATCAGCTCAAATTGAACCTGGGTGGAATTCAAGCAGCTAACCTAAGTTAAAAGTGGTTGCCTTATCCTACTTGCTGTTTAACCCAAGTTAACTGATTCAGGTTGTCTGACCTGAGTTAAGGATGCACTGTTTTGTGCAGTGTAGACGTATCCACCATGTCAATAATGCACTAATGAAGGAAAGGCCTCCCTAAGATGAAGGTTAGGGTAAAAGAGAAGATACAATTTGAAGGTAATATCTCAGCCTCAGAGAGCTGCATCTCCCTTGGGCCATCTTTGGCCTGTTACCAAAGCCCGCTGCATGTCTGAGTATCCTTGTAGCCCTTGGGAAAAGATGTAGCTGTCTGTTTTCACGCTTCTTCAGGTCCCTTACACCAGGTATAGTTTAAAATCAAATATGTAACTTTTAGGTCTGGCTGCTGCTTCTAGTCATGTCACTTATAAGCAAACAATGGGGCTCAGTCGCACAGGTGAGACATGGCCCTTGTCGGAGGGTGGTGGGGAGCCTGCTGACCTGAGGAGAGCCCCGCTATGTGTCACACTCAGTGAGACAGAATTGTTCATTTAGCTCCTGACGAGAAAAAGCCTGTGTATCTCCCTGGAGGAGAATACAGCTGGTTTTCCCCTTCATGGTTAGCCACCTCTGTGAAGTGGTAGAAAGAGGGCTCACCACCTCCACTCCTCATCCAAGCTTCCTTGTCCTGGTTGGAAGCAGCTGGTGTGTTCAGGGGAGCAAGTGGCCATGAAACAGGGCCCAGAAGGGAGGTAGAGGTGGTAGGGATGGTCAACTCTTTAGGCCAGGAACTGTCATTTTGTTCTACGTGTTTATACAGCTCCTGGCACCGAGGGGTCCTGGCCCATGAGTGGGGCTCTATAATTAAAAATAGCTAAAAATGAATAATGGGTCCTGTCACCTTGCTGCCTTTGTGCAACATAACCTGGCCCCATTCATTCACTTGTTTCCCCCTTTCACAGGGGGCAGCAACACTGGTGCTAAAACTGCAGTGGTTCACAGTGCCCACAATGCACCTTTTCTGTCCCCACCTCCTGCCCTGGCCAGGTCTCTTCCCTGGGGAGTGGCAACGACCACGTGATGGATGCCGTGTCTCAGTGTGAGCAATACGCCAAGGAGCAGGGCGCTCAGGAGCGCAACGCACCTTGGAGGCTCTTCTTCAGGAAGGAGATTTTCACCCCTTGGCACAACCCGAATGAAGACAACGTGGCCACGAACCTCATTTACCAGCAGGTCGTGCGGGGGGTGAAGTTCGGGGAATACCGTTGTGACAAGGTGAGTCTGCAGCAGTGGCAATCCATGCCTGGGTGAAGCAGGCATGTGCATGCTCTGTTTTCTTTGTGTGGGCAAATAGTGTGGATGATGCCTTTGCTGTCCCTCTGGCTGGTTGGGTCAGCACCGGGACACAGCACCGGGACTTTCCTACATGCAAAAGCCAAATTCCTACATTAAAAGCCCAGTACATTTTAACTAAGATCTCTCTTCCTTGGTATTAAATTAATCCACTTGCTTAATTCAAGATCTCTCTCCTGGTTTCTTCCCTCCTCCTTCTTCTTGCCTGTCATCCTCCTCATGTGATTTCTGTGTGCCCATAAAATGTGCCATCATCAGTGTATCCAGGGCTCCCTCCTGTTTCTCTGTAACATTGACTCTGCATCTCAACCTGTCCTTTGCTCTTTGCCTGTACATCTTGCTCCCGGTCTCCCTCTGACATGATTTGAGATATGGGTGGTGTGAAAGGCACAGTACAAAATGATATTGTGTGTATCTGTTCTTCAGCAGTTATCCTTCTTTATGAAGAAAGGTTATGACGTTGCACAGGCAAGGGATATAATGAGACATAGCCCATGTATACTGTATTTGTTCTCATACCACATACACCGTTTCCCTTCCAAATCAGCCCTCCCAAACTGGGGTGTGTGTCTTAAACAGGGAAGCTGATATTCTACGCTGCAATAGAAACAGGGCAGAGCAGAGGGAGCAGATGCTGTGACTCAAGGCCACCACGGTGGCTGCCACTTCTCCCTGGGGCAGAGTCCAACGTTAACCCTCTCACAGCTGCTGGTGAGGCAGTAGCTTTTGGTTGAAGAGCCACTGAGATGGCTGAGGGCAAGGGACCTGATGCATGCAGGCTATGATATTATGATGAGGCTTGTGGTGTGGAAACATTTTATTATTTATAAGAACGTTATTATTTATATAACTGTTTACAGTAATACAGTAGCAGATTTGCTTCTGACCTTACAAGAGTCTGGGGCCTAGTCTTGCTGCCGTTTTCTTCTACATTCTGCCTTCTAAAAACAAGGGGTATCTTATTTGCGGGGGTGTGGTATGCAAGAAGATACAGTACCCACTACGCCTCATCTATGCTAGCAGAATTATCCATTACAGACTGAAGGTGTCAGACAACTCAAGTACAAGTATAGATGAGGACAGATGTGTTCAGTATTTGAGCCTACTTAAGTTTTAACTACCATCTTTCACGCTGTGATGAACATGCTTTCTACTATGCAGGGGCAAATTCCATTCCACCTATAGGACATCTAAGTGGACTTAGCCACCCAAGTATGATTCTTTTCTCCCCTTTTGCATTAATTCCTCTACTTTTGTAACCCAACATCATCTAACACTTGAGACACAAAAAAACAGTGAGTGTGAGCAGGTTGTATTCTCTCCTTGGAACCCCGCGGCATTATTCAGACTGCAGCGTATGCCCCACACTCGCCTGCCATGACTTGATAGAAATTATGTCCAGGAGGATGGACGTTCTGGCTTGCACGTCTGTCTGATCCCATCATGGATCTTCTGCAGGGCTCCAACCTCCCGTATACCGTGTCCCTTTCCTCTCAGGTGGGTGGTCACTGTTCTCCGTGGATGGTGAGCGGAGACTGTCCGGGCCTCTCTCTCTCTATGTCCGATCTTCAGCTTGCAGTAGCTTATTCTGGTTCCTCCTCAGCCCCGTCACTCTATGAATACTCTCTTCAAATCAAAGAAGCATTATTTCTCTGGGATCCCTTGGGGTTTTCCCTTGTAGGTCTTGAGGCCTCTGGTTCTGACCTCTTCTGTTATCCTCTTTGGGGTTTGTTAAGCATCTTCCCACCTTTTAGCTTTAATTCAAATCATTGGGCAAAGGATTCTTCCCCTCCCCCTTTCCTAGTGCAGAGGGATTAAAATCAAAGATAGGGACCCTAGCCAGGTCCTCTCTCACTGTTCTTTTATAACTCAAAATTAACCAGTACCTCCCTTGGGGCTCTTCTCCCCACTTCTGGGTCTGTGCTGCCAGCATACCCCTGCTTGGTTCACCAACAGGACGCATGTACTCTGTTTCTTTATGCTGGCGACCTCATGATCATCTCTGTCCCTGCTTGCCTCCACAAACTAATCTGCTCTCTCTTTCTCCCACTCCCTACTGCCTCGATGGGCTGGCCCAACCACTTCTCATGGGCATCATTCCCCTGGATTACCAGCTCGGGCTTCTGCAAGTACAGGATCTCCATCCTTCCCCTTTCTCCCTGTTTACTTATCTCTTGTGGACAGAAAGATCAATCTGTCCTCGGGGCTTGCCCCAGTCTCCACAGCTCCTGAGGGTCCGGCGTGCTGGGCTGCTTTTTCAGGGTTCCTCCCCCTCCCTGCTGCCTCTGGTCAGGTTTTTTCCCTGGGGATGCTGAACGTCATACTTCCCTCAGTGTCCTCCCTTTAAACTGCCCACTGCCAGCCACAGGCCGACCAGAGCCGGTTCTCTGGAGCATGGGTTCTCGCGCTCCTTGATTGCCAGCAGCTGTGCTCTCCCGGCTGCCTGAGCCACGCTACATGTCTGGACTCAGACAGGTGAGTTCCCCCACCCGCTGGGCTGTTTCAGTGGGAGTGTAGCAGGGGCCAGGACCATGTCCTGCCACAAGGAGGAAAACCCACGTGCTTTTTGCATAAGCCATTTTTCAGGGATGTGAGGAAGGTAGAATATGAATCGCACTTAGGCGCCTAAGTCTACTCACATGCTTCATAGGTGGAACAGAACCTGGCCTGTGGTTTTTAGCATTGGTTCAAATGCAAAAGTTGCTAACACCAGTTGTCAGCTACAGGTCGTTCCTCTGGGTTTAGACAAGGCTGTGGGGTCAAGGCATGTGAGATGTTATCCGCATTCACATGCATGTTATCCACATTCACATGCTCAGCAATGGGTGCTAACACTGGTTAATCAAAAGGAGGTGATACAGTTAGGAGAGGTAAGGTGCTAACACCTCTTAATAAAACTCATAAGAGAATTTTTGGAAACTCTCCCATTATCCATCAACTGCAAGGCATTTGATTATAGCAGCTATCACTGGTAGGCATGTGGGCCCAGAACTACATCAGAAAGATGTCCTAAATATCTGGGATAAGAACTTACTAAATTGCAGAGCCAAAATTAGATGCGACATGGCAGATATTTATGCAAATTTTAAAGGAGGTGGACTGAAATGTGACCCCTGATCTGGAGGAGCAACAAGGCTGCGTCAGCAAGGCGTTCAGTCGGCTCCAGGAAAATGGTCACAACAATCCCCCTAAGCTGTTGGTCTATTGATCCCCTTAGGAAGAAGATCTGGCAGAGCTGGCTTCCGAACAATACTATGTGGACTATGGGACTGAGATGGTTCTGGAGCGACTTCTCAACTTGATCCCCTCCTACATCCCCGACAGGGAGATTACTGCTTCGAAAACCGTGGAGAAATGGGCTCAGCTCATTATAGCTGCACATAAGAAGGTAGGCAGTGGCTCTTGAGTAGAAAGAGGCTGCAAAGGGAGCATTATTTCCACATTGGGTACGTGTCAGTCCTTGGGAGATGGTGTTCAGTCCTGTCCAAAGCTAAAAAAGAAAGCAGCATTCCCCACCTGGGCATCAATTTAAATCAGAGCTTGTAGATATGTCTGATGCAGGTTGCCTCACAGGTGGAGGAAAGGGGATATTTTATTATATTCAACAGTAGCATTGGTTTTGGAAAAGACACCTGAAAGGCCATAAGATCTTTGCTTTTTAAGGAATCTCCATCTCTGGGAATTGTCCTTCAGAACATGGGACTGTCACATCGTTACTTAAAATACAGCTGTGATTACAAGACCAAGTCCATATGGTCAACTCTATTGTCAGGTGCTGTATAAATAGATAAGTCACCTGAATGCTTGCTGGAGTACTAAGTGGATGCTGTTGACACTGCCATGTGGAGAAAGCAGAGTAATTCTCCTATAGGCAGCCGGACCTATTGCTTTTTCCAGAGATCCAGTCAACGGGGCACTTAATATCACATCCGTGCTGCTGGATTGTCTAACCTTGGGAGAGAGGCAGAGCAAAAAGGAGTTCCTGACAGGTTTTGAGAAGAAGTGCTTTGGTACCGGATCAGTTTTATCCAAGCAAAACGCACCTAGCATCAGTAGAACTGTCCCTTGTTCATACTAAGGAAGAATTGGGTGCCACGACTCCCATGACTTGTCTCTCATCCATCCAAGTATGGAAAAGTCCTACTGGGTCATCTAGCCCTTGCCTTACCTGCACCCAGACCAGGCTTGGTTCCTTTGCTGGACTTTCTAGATCTGTGTCCATCTTGGCCTTAATAATTCAAGGTCTAAGGCTCCAACTGCTTTGCCTGGGAGTTTCTTAAAAACCCTTCGACTTGTTTTGATGCCAAAGGTCTCTTGACTCCAAGGTGGTGTAAATCAGCCTAATTCCATTGACTTGTTCTTAATCTGATCTCTTCCTGGCCTCACGTGAATATGTGTTTTCAATGCTGGCTGTGGTTTGCTTCTCCTATAGGGAATTTATACTCAGAAGAGAGCAGACCCCAAAAAAGTCAAGGAGGAGGTGGTGGATTTTGCACGTTTCAAGTGGCCTTTGCTGTTTTCTAGATTCTATGAAGCTTTCAAATTTTCAGGTAACCCAGCAAAACACAGGTTGCCATAGGGTGAGCATCACTAAAAAAAGGAGAATCATGGGAGCTAGAAATGAGTGATCTATCCATGCTTTTGGAGACACAGCTTTGGGTCCTGCTGGCCCTGCTGTAGCCAGCTATAAATGTCCCAAGCTATGAAGGTCTGAGCAGTTCCCACAATGAAAAAGACCAATGGAAAATGGGTTGGAAGGGACCTCATGAGGTCACATAGTCCATTCCCCTGCAGGAATATCCCTGAACATTGCCTTTTGCAACTGGATTTGAGATCTGTAAGACCTACAAGCTGTGGCAGGCTGACAGTTGTGTCTTCTTGCCCACATTGCTTTCACCCCAGGGCCAAGTCTGCCCAAGAATGATGTGATTGTAGCTGTCAACTGGACCGGGGTGTACTTTGTGGATGAACAAGAGCAGGTCCTCCTGGAGCTCTCCTTCCCAGAGATCACCGCTGTCTCGAGCAGCAAGTAAGGAGCAAACTGAATCAGTGGGTCACAGTGTTGGTTTAACAGCGGGTTGATACAGATTGCTGTCATTTTGACTTTCCAGAAGCTTTACTCAGGTCGGGATGCCAAGGTAGAGTGAATCAGTGGGTGGCAATGTATCTCCTGCTTCCTCTACTGCATTGCCACAAATATGCCAGTGGATCAGTAGGGCATGCTTAGAGCATCCTGCTGCCCAGCACTTGGGCTCTACCTTTCTGCACCTACAATCTTCAGGGACATTAATACCACTGAGAAACCTGATGCTTCACCTTATGCAGCCCATGAAAAAAGAATAACATTTCTTTACTTGGTGCTTAGAGTCAGATGCCTGAATCCATATTTAGGCATGTTTTGAAACCAATGGAAGCTGAAGCACCTGCTTTTATTTAGCTGGGGAACTTAGGCCTGTGCAAAGCGGCTAGTATTCACTTCAGATTCGGATTCGGCTGATTCACGGGACAGTGATTCGATTCGGTGATTCAAATCACTGTCCCGAATTGATTCGGCGATTCAGCTGCTGCCAAATCTCCGAATCACTCAGGCCCCATCCCCCACCCACTCTCAATGGCTGCCCCCCCCGCCCCAGGGCTTTGGGGGAAA